>NC_140593.1:1195724952-1196142452 GCF_964204655.1 Triturus cristatus
GTTAAAGCACTACAGAAGAATTGTTAACTTCAGAGCACTGACTCTCTTCTGCTGGAAGTCCCCGCCTTCAAGAAAATGCAATCAGTCCAGAATTTGGAGTTTTATTGCCCCTCACATCAGGACCATAGTGTCACATCCAACCTACAAGAAACAACTGAAAGACTTTCTCCTAATGTGTGTGTGTGTGTGCGTGTGTGGGTGTGTGTGTGTGTGCGTGTACATGTGTGTGTATGCATGTGTGTGTGTGTGCATATGTGTGAGCGTGTGTGTGTGTGTGTGTGTGTGTGTGTGACCGGTCTGCTGTTTGTGGTACAGAACTTGGGGATAATGATCCGCTGACCTCCATTTCAATAGAGAATTTTCCCATTATCATGAAACATGCAAGGTGAGCAGAGGAGGAATATGTTACTGCCTCTTTTCAGTTTTGCATCCCTTTGCTTAAAGTAACATTTTTATTGTGCCAATCGTAAGTACGGAAATGGACTATTACATTTCAAATGCACACAGTCCCTTTATGGGGCAAAATGAGCCGTACGCGCAACAACTAAGTCACTGCAGTGTTTGTGATCGTATTTTACCTGGAGATATATATATATATATATATATATATACACTGCAAGTGTGCAGAGAACTATTTCACCTGCAGTGCATGCTGGTCATTGCAGTATCGAACCACCATTTAAACTCACATGGTCACTTTGTCTAGTAACCCTTTGCACCTGTGGTCAAGGTTCGTGACGTGAGCCGAAACGCATCAGAAGTAAGATGAAGACAGCATGCTGCCACTATTACTTGTGAATAAATCATTGGGAACTTGAGTTTGGCTTCCAGGTTTTCTGTTCTACGTGGGATATATGCCTTGTGTTCCTCTCCATCAAGGGGGCGCACCATGGGTGCTTTGCGTTACTCTCCATCAAGGGGGCGCTCGATGGGTGTTTGTGTTACTCTGCATCAAGGGGGCGCTCCATGGGTGCTTTGCATTACTCTGCATCAAGGGGGCGCTCCATGGGTGCTTTATGTTACTCTGCATCAATGGGGCGCTCCATGGGTGCTTTGTGTTACTCTGCATCAAGGGGGCGCTCCATGGGTGCTTTGTGTTACTCTGCATCAAGGGGGCGCTCGATGGGTGTTTGTGTTACTCTGCATCAAGGGGGCGCTCCATGGGCTGCTTTGTGTTCCTCTGCATCAAGAGAGCACTCCATGGGTGTTTTGCATCACTCTGCATCAAGGGGGCACTCCATGGGTGCTTTGTGTTACTCTGCATCAATGGGGCGCTCCATGGGTGCTTTGTGTTACTCTGCATCAAGGGGCGCTCCATGGGTGCTTTGTGTTACTCTGCATCAAGGGGGCGCTCGATGGGTGGTTGTGTTACTCTGCATCAAGGGGGCGCTCCATGGGCTGCTTTGTGTTCCTCTGCATCAAGGGGGCGCTCCATGGGCTGCTTTGTGTTCCTCTGCATCAAGAGGGCACTCCATGGGTGTTTTGCATCACTCTGCATCAAGGGGGCACTCCATGGGTGCTTTGTGTTACTCTGCATCAATGGGGCGCTCCATGGGTGCTTTGTGTTACTCTGCATCAAGGGGCGCTCCATGGGTGCTTTGTGTTACTCTGCATCAAGGGGGCGCTCGATGGGTGTTTGTGTTACTCTGCATCAAGGGGGCGCTCCATGGGTGCTTTGTGTTACTCTGCATCAAGGGGGCGCTCCATGGGTGCTTTGTGTTCCTCTGTATCAAGGAGACGCTCCTTGGGTGCTTTGCATTACTCTGCATCAAGGGGGCGCTCCATGGGTGCTTTGCATTACTCTGCATCAAGGGGGGGCGCCATGGGTGGTGCAACGGCATTCCTGTGCAACCACCCATGGTTTTGTGTGCAAAACCCTATCTACTAACAATTGTTTTGCATCAAACAATAAAGCCACTTACACATGTTAAAAAGTTGAAATGCTTTTATTTCTCCAAACATTTCCCACTTTCCATGTGCGCTGCTCTGTACAGCACTCATGTAAAGTGGGAACGTTTCAGAGTTTGCCTAGGCATAGTAATTTGTACTGGAAGCTGTCCGTCCAGGACAAAACCTATGCTAGACATCATGCACACACTACAGTGTAAGGGTGTGTTCATGGGGCAAGGCAGACCAACTGTGCGCCAGCGCTGAGGAGAGAGCAGTATAGCGCCACATCTCTGTTGGTATGGCGCCTTCCTGCTCTCTCTCTGTCATCCAACGCAGCGCAGCATCTTTGGGTGTTGCGCTGCGTTATAGTTTTGGAAATCTGGGCCTTAGAATAATTGAAGAAACACTGCCTCTAGTTAATGACTGAGACATTAAGATTAGCAGAGACTTGCCATCTCCTGGTCCACAGGATAACGCTGACCATAGACTTCAATGTTAGCTGCATGATAGGACCTCCCTGCGGAAGAACTGTAAAACTACCCACCCTGAAGGCACAAGCTGCCAAAGGATCCAGAGCAAATACTTTACCTCTGATGAGGTGCTGCTTCCTTCACTGAAGGCTTTACTTAGCACAAAGCACTCTGGGAATCAAACCAATAACACAAAGGCTAGACCCGAAGGCAGAGTGCCCGTCAGGGTTCTGGGTCTTGGAGCTCCTTGGCGGCCAGTTCATCCATATAGTTGTTGCTTGCAGGTGTTAGTCAGTCATCAGGATGATAACCAAGGATGGAGGACTAACTCACATCATGTGAAGCAATGTAAAAGACTGAAGAACTGATTCACTGAGTTAGTAATATAATAACTGAGATGAAGGCCAGATGTGCAGATGAGGAAATAAGGCAGTTTTGCTGTTTGCGCTAAAATCTAACACACCGCTATCTCCTTTGTGCAGAATCCATTGAAGTGCGCCTGAATGGCTCTTATCCATGTTCTGGTCGGGTCGAGATGAAGTACCAGGGGAAATGGGGCACGGTTTGCAGTCAGCATTGGGATAACGACAATGGATTTGGTGTCAAGATGTGCAAACAACTTGGGTGCAAAACGTTTATCGCAGCTGTGAACATGAAGGCTTCGGATGCTGATATTACGTGGGCCAACTACCTTCACTGTGGAGCAACTTCTCTCCATCCGTGGCATTGTTTGACGAGTCAACCACAGGACAACACCTGCCCATCTGGGCAAGCCATTGCAATTGTGTGTTCAGGTAAGGGGCAATGCATGCCATTCGTCTACCACGCATAGTGCCGGGAGTGCTTGCTATTGTGTGGGCATGTAAGGGGTTGAGGAATATAAAAACTGTGATCTTTAGTTCATTTAAGTCATAGCAAGCAAAGCATCCATGTTTTGCGCTGAGGACAAAACCATAGCAGAGATAGGCACATGGTTTTATGATTGCTGGCATCTGAAAAATTCATCTCCTCTCACAGGTTTTCATTTACGTTCTCCAACCTAAGCAAACTGTTGCTAATACATACCTACCATAACAAGGTGTGAGCTGCAGGAGTTGAGGTTTGGTAGATTCTGGTTGTCATGCACTTCTGTGTCTGTTTCCTGGGGCAGTTTGCCTTTTGACAGCTCTATGGCTGGACTTTGACTTTGATTATAGATGGACCTACCATAACAGGGTGTGAGCTGCAGGAGTTGAGGTTTGGTAGTTTCTGGTTGTCATGCACTTCTGTGTCTGTTTCCTGGGCCATTCGCCTTTTGATAGCTCTATGGCTGGACTTTGACTTTGATTATGGATCGACCTACCATAATAGGGTGTGAGCTGCAGGAGTTGAGGTTTGGTAGATTCTGGTTGTCATGCACTTCTGTGTCTGTTTCCTGGGGCAGTTTGACTTTTGACAGCTCTATGGCTGGACTTTGACTTTGATTATGGATCGACCTACCATAACAGGGTGTGAGCTGCAGGAGTTGAGGTTTGTTAGATTCTGGTTGTCATGCACTTCTGTGTCTGTTTCCTGGGGCAGTTTGCCTTTTGACAGCTCTATGGCTGGACTTTGACTTTGATTATAGATGGACCTACCATAACAGGGTGTGAGCTGCAGGAGTTGAGGTTTGTTAGATTCTGGTTGTCATGCACTTCTGTGTCTGTTTCCTGGGGCAGTTTGCCTTTTGACAGCTCTATGGCTGGACTTTGACTTTGATTATAGATGGACCTACCATAACAGGGTGTGAGCTGCAGGAGTTGAGGTTTGTTAGATTCTGGTTGTCATGCACTTCTGCGGCTGTTTCCTGGGGCAGTTTGCCTTTTGACAGCTCTATGGCTGGACTTTGACTTTGATTATAGATGGACCTACCATAACAGGGTGTGAGCTGCAGGAGTTGAGGTTTGTTAGATTATGGTTGTCATGCACTTCTGTGTCTGTTTCCTGGGGCAGTTTGCCTTTTGACAGCTCTATGGCTGGACTTTGACTTTGATTATAGATGGACCTACCATAACAGGGTGTGAGCTGCAGGAGTTGAGGTTTGTTAGATTCTGGTTGTCATGCACTTCTGTGTCTGTTTCCTGGGGCAGTTTGCCTTTTGACAGCTCTATGGCTGGACTTTGACTTTGATTATAGATGGACCTACCATAACAGGGTGTGAGCTGCAGGAGTTGAGGTTTGGTAGATTCTGGATGTCATACACATCGGTGTCTGTTTCCTGGGGCAGTTTGCCTTTTGACAGCTCTATGGCTGGACTTTGACTTTGATTATAGATAGACCTACCATAACAGGGTGTGAGCTGCAGGAGTTGAGGTTTGTTAGATTCTGGTTGTCATGCACTTCTGTGTCTGTTTCCTGGGGCAGTTTGCCTTTTGACAGCTCTATGGCTGGACTTTGACTTTGATTATAGATGGACCTACCATAACAGGGTGTGAGCTGCAGGAGTTGAGGTTTGTTAGATTCTGGTTGTCATGCACTTCTGTGTCTGTTTCCTGGGGCAGTTTGCCTTTTGACAGCTCTATGGCTGGACTTTGACTTTGATTATAGATGGACCTACCATAACAGGGTGTGAACTGCAGGAGTTGAGGTTTGTTAGATTCTGGTTGTCATGCACTTCTGTGTCTGTTTCCTGGGGCAGTTTGCCTTTTGACAGCTCTATGGCTGGACTTTGACTTTGATTATAGATGGACCTACCACAACAAGGTGTGAGCTGCAGGAGTTGAGGTTTGGTAGATTCTGGATGTCATGCACTTCTGTGTCTGTTTCTTAGGGCAGTTTGCCTTTTGACAGCTCTATGGTTGGACTTTGACTTTGATTATAGATGGACCTACCATAACAGGGTGTGAGCTGCAGGAGTTGAGGTTTGGTAGATTCTGGTTGTCATGCACTTCTGCGGCTGTTTCCTAGGCCAGTTTGCCTTTTGACAGCTCTATGGCTGGACTTTGACTATGGATGGACCTACCATAACAGGGTGTGAGCTGCAGGAGTTGAGGTTTGTTAGATTCTGGATGTCATACACATCGGTGTCTGTTTCCTGGGGCAGTTTGCCTTTTGACAGCTCTATGGCTGGACTTTGACTTTGATTATGGATGTCGTTTGCACACTCACCGTTAGAGGACTTCTACTATCCATGGTGCAGGTGTGGCAGACAGTCTTTGACTTTAGTGCAGTAGATTATACTTGGGAATCAGAGTCTCCTTGTTGATGTTTGACTCATAGAAGTGTATAAGGGAGAGGACGAGGGATAGGCCCACGAGGATCAAGGGATAAGACATCAGTGGGACATGTTGAGCCAAGGACCAGATATCTAGAGGACGGACAGTGGTGAGAGAGCGATAGTACAGTAACCCATGTCAGGGATACTTGAGTAGCAGCAGCAAGGAAGAGGAGGGTCTTGAAAAATAAATGGCATAGTCCCTTAAGTGACAATCCAGCGAAAGGAGAGTTTACAGGTTTCACATAGTTGGTGGGGTTAGACCCCATCACCTATGTGGAATGTAGTTTCCTTTCAGAATCTAAGGTGGCAATAACGACAGAGCCATTCACCCTGAAGAAACTGCTGCAAGAAGAGCAACACGGAGGAACACAGTCTTCTGAAAGGGAGACCATGGAAGGAGGGGTCTCATACCCACAGAAAGGCTAAGCCTTCAAGTGGAGTAGCTGCAAATATTTTCTTTTATAAACTGTGTTTTCTTGATTTTGCAAAAAACATACAGTGCAAAGGATCTGGTCTGCATACATCTTTACATCAAAGAATGCACAAAAGGGTATGTCAATCAGCAACACACTGAGACTGAGACAAGAGGCAAAGTACATAATGATGGATTCCACATGGACCTAGTCGGTCTACTGGAATAAACGCTACAAACAATGACCAACCCATGTTCACTACAGTGGATGAGAGCCGCTGTCGGCTCCAGAGGCATCACCCTCCTGAACCCTAAACAATAAAACAGGGGAAATATATGTGCACTACTCACCCGTGAGGGTCTCAAGGCGCTGGGAGGGGAGGGTGAGGGGGGGCAGCAGTTCCGTATCAGTCGAAGGGCCAGGTCTTCAGCGCCTTCCTGAAGGTGTTCAGGGAAGGGGCACATCTGATGTCGGTGGGGAGCTCGTTCCAGGTCTTGGCCGCGATGTAGGAGAAGGATCTTCCCCCTGCTAATAAGTAGCTGGGCCCATAGCATTATCCCATCAGCTGCACCCTCATCCGTACATGACATTTTCAAGTGCTGCTCCTCCACCGACCCCCACTCCATTAGGTCCTTCAACCAAAGTTTCTGAGCCAGGGCCCTCAACCCCAACCAAAAGTAGCTTCAAATATTAATGACTGACCACAGTAAGAATGCATAATAAGTGGGAAATTTAACAGATTCAGTGGGAGGCCTAGCACCTACCTGGGAGTCTTAGGGTATGATCCGCAAAGGGAGCAAAAGTTAACTGAGGGTGATACCTGCCTGGGAGATAGGCGTGTGCAGGCGGAACAGGAAGGATACAAGACTGAAGGGAAAGAGACAGAGCAATTACTGTCCCCAAGCAATGAGGAGCACATGGATCTTTGATAAGAGGGGACATCGATGTGGCACCGCTCTGGGTCTCCAATCTGTGCTATCGGATACCCCTAAAGTCACAAAAGACTATACTTCCTTTCGACCACTGGGCCATGAGCCCGATGTTCACTGACGTACAGGGAAGGTCTACAAGGGGCAGTTCCTGAACCTAGCTCAAAATCGAAATTCAATGGTATATCCTTGACATTATTATAACATTGTTGGCTTTAGCTTCGGGCACTAGCATCCTCACGTCTTTTAGATGATTTTTTTAGCTCCTTCCAAAAGTCTAAGTGGTGCAAAAGAACCACCTCTAGAAGGACAATAATGAAGTCGGAGCCAAGTCGTCATTTCGGAAACCATCGACATCTTCACTGGTTCCTTCTCAGCCTAAATACACTAGAAGTAGCAGGAAGCAGCAAATTGTCACCAGGGATATTGATGGGGATGTCTCAGGTCAAATATCCCAAGTGAGATCAAGCAGTTGTTAGGGAGCCACATTGCCTGTGATACCCAGGCAGCCAAATCCGATGCAGGTGGGGCTTAGCAGGAAGATCTTTGGCCCAGAAGCCAGACACTTGAAACTACAAGGGGGTCTGTTGGGCAGAGTCTCCATTGGCAGCTCGGAGGACAGGGAATCCAGAAAGGCTTTAACATGAATTCAGAAAATCTCTTTCTTGTGAATAATGTAGCGACACAATGGCACAAACTCAAGGGAGAGTTAAGAACCCCAGTTACAGAGGACTGAATGTATTTTAACAAGAGTCTCAGTGGATCGCTCTCTCAGGGTAGAAGTAAATGGACTAGTGGTCCTACATAACAAAGTATCTGCCATCAGCCTGCCCGCAGCCTGGTAAGGGGTCAATCTGAGTGGATCACAGAGCCTCGCACTCCAATACAGCAGCAACAAAGACAACCTTGAACACCACTAGCACTCTTTGCACTCTAATGCTCCAGCAACCAAGACGACATTAAGCACCACCAGTGACCTTTGCACTCTAATGCTGCAGCAACCACGACAACGTTGAGCACCGCCAGCGAGCCTTGCGCTCTAATGCTACAACGACCAAGACAACGTTGAGCACCATCAGTGAGTGTTGCGCTCTAATGCTGTAACGACCAAGACAACATTGAGCACTGCTAGTGAGTCTTGTGCGCTAATGCTGCCACAACCAAGACAAAGTTGAGCACCACCAGTGAGCCATGTGCTCTAATACGGCAATAACCAAGACAACGTTGAGCACCGCCGCGTGCCTTGCACTCTAATGCTGCAACGTCAAAGGCAACGTTGAGCATCATCAGTGAGTGTTGCGCTCTAATGCTGTAACGACCAACACAGCGTTGAGCACTGCCAGCGAGTCTTTTGTGCTAATGCTGCCACGACCAAGACAAAGTTGAGCACCACCAGTGAGCCATGAGCTCTAATACTGCAACAACCAAGACAACGTTGAACACCGCCAGCGATCCTTGCGCTGTAATGCTGCAACAACCAAGACAACATTGAGCACTAATAGCGAGCCTTGTGGTCTAATGCTGCAATGAGTAAGACAACATTGAGCACCGCCAGCGAGCCTTTCACTCTAATGCTGCAACGACCAAGACATTGAGCACCATCTGCGAGTCTTGCGCTCTAATACTGTAACGACCAAGACAACGTTGAGCACCGCCAGCGAGTCTTTTGTGCTAATGCTACCACGACCAAGACAAAGTTGAGCACCATCTGCGAGTCTTGCGCTCTAATACTGTAACGACCAAGACAACGTTGAGCACCACCAGCGAGCCTTGCACTCTAATACTGTAACGACCAAGGCAAAGTTGAGCACCACCAGTGAGCTTTGTGCTCTAATACTGCAACAACCAAGACAACATTGAACACCGCCAGCGATCCTTGCGCTGTATTGTTGCAACGACCAACACAACATTGAGCACTAATAGCGAACCTTGCGGTCTAATGCTGCAATGAATAAGATAACATTGAGCACCGCCAGCGAGCCTTGCACTCTAATGCTGCAACGACCAAGACAACATTGAGCACCGCCAGAGAGATAATATGACTGAGGAAGGGGCAGGGAGGGAACACGAGGTTACAGAGTTCTCGCCGTCTCAGGCCTTAAGCAGCAGAGCTATCTCTATGGCCATACAGAGCTTACAAATTCAGCCTAGCCCAATATCCCTAATAATAGACCGATTTTACCAGCTCAAGGACAGAAAGCAGGTACATATAGATGCGCTCTGACTTTTTTATAGTGCAACAGTCACCAATGGCCTGTCGCTTAGTGCTGCTGTTGGATACCTACCTGGTGTGTCCCTGACCACACCTGAATATGCAGTATTCACCCCCTGGGAGCCCCTCTGCCCCTGCAGTCTGTGTGCATGCCTCATCCTTTCTGACGCTGTACCTGGGCATCACATTGACGTCAAAGGCCTCCTGTGGGTCTAATTGTCTCATTTGTGCGGTGCACACAGTGTAAGGATAGGCATCTACAGCTCAGCCACACAGAAGGTGATTGGCAGCTGCCTGCACGGTCCACCACCTGCCATCACCTTCAGGCTGGGCTCCCCAAGTGCCATGCAGCCACCGCAAACCCTGAACGGTGGGTCCGGGGTGGCATTATCTCCTGCCTGTCCTGCTGCTCAGCCACAGTCGCAAAAAGCAGAAAGTGACAGGCCATCTTCTTCTTATAGGTGCATTGCTCCACTGGTGCACTGGTGCACCCTTCCATCCTGACTGCAACCCAGCCACCAGGTAAATAACTGCACAGTATCAGCCCGCCTGTGACCCCACCAATCAACTAGCGGAAACGTATTACTGCACTGGCTGCCCACAGCTGACAGTGAATCCAACAGCTGAGTACGATGCACCAATGTGACCACGATGAGTTGGACCAGCTGAAATCAGACAATCATCCACCCACAACCATGCACTCGTCCACACATTCATCCAACCACCCACTCGCCCACACTCATGCATCCAGAAAATAGTCATCCATAAAGGTCACTCACCCTGCTTCCATCTAAATACCAACACCCATCCAGGCATCCACTCCGATGCCTTTCACTCTCCATCCACCTGCAGACATGCATTCACAACCACTCACACATGGAATCCTCTGTTCTTCACCCACAGTCATGCACTCATTCACCTGTCCAGGATCTGAGCTTCTGGGCATCCAGGGGAAAAGGAGACTGGGGTTCTCCCAGTGTGCTAAGTGAAAACACTGGTCCTTGTCTGGGGGGTGCAGGTCTCTGATCACTGAGGATGTTATGTTATGTTGCTTATATGGCACCACCGCGACCCACTCGGGGTTCCCGGCGCTTTAGCAACAGGTGAGGTTACTCCAGGCCCAGCTAGTTCAGAACAGCCACGTGTTTCATTGAATAAGAGGGTGTGGGGCCACATGGTGACGAGTGAGGTGGGGTCTGACGTCAGAAGGTGCTGTACTTCCTGTAATGGTGACACGTTTTCTTGCAGCCTCGTTGGCCTTCCGACTGAGCGGCGGCTACAGCAGATGTGATGGGAGAGTGGAGGTTCGCTACAATGGAGAATGGGGCACGGTCTGCAACCGGAACTTGGAAAACATGGCCGCCAGCCTGATCTGCAAGCGCCTGAACTGTGGCCGGGCGAGGCTTTTGTCGCACAGCTCCATCACCGAGCACGGGGGCCTCCCCGCGGTGCTGACGGACCTGAGATGTGGCAACAGCAATGAGAAGCTCGAGCACTGTCCGGGGAAGTGGGGCAAAAGAGACTGCTCTCACCCCAGGCCCGCCAGCCTCGTGTGCTCAGGTAAGGCATGAGGCTAGGGGAGAGGAGTTGGCCTAACGGCTAGGGCGGTCTACCTTGAATTTGGGGAACTGAGTTCGAGTCTCGGCAATGACGCTGAACATCCTGTGATTCTGGGCAAATCACTTAATCTCCACGTGCCTAACGAAAATAAATGTGTCCTCATGTAACGCAACTGGTGCTATGCGCTCTGATACCCGCTTCGTGTCAAGTACGCGCTATATAAAACTCTGTAAAAGAAGAAAAAAAAGCCTTTAACTTACACGTTCTGAGCTTAGCGCTGCGTGAAATGTGAAACATTTCTAGGCACAGCGCTATTTGCTACGACCTGAAAAGTGTCCATGGTCTTTGTCAGATGTTATGCTTTAAACAATATATTTTAACAATAGAAATCATACGTCATGTTGACATCACTGACTGTATATTGTTTATAAGATCCTAAACTGTACATGTATGTCCCTTGACCCCGATGCGGCGGAAGCGGTTTTAATGAAAACAAGTAAAAAAAAACAATAGAAATCAATAAAGCAGATATTGATAGCAGGGCATCTTGGTGGAGGTTTCACAATGTTAGAGCCTGTAGTCGCCCAGTCGCTCGCTTAAAGCCAGCCCAGGGATGTAGTGACCCCTGCTGGTGGCTGTGTGGTGTTACTCATAGAGGATGGTGCCCAGTTTACTTTCCTGGTAGGAGATCAGAGGGAAGAGAGCCTTTGTAGGGGACCTTGTCGCACAGAGAATGTTGGACCTATCCCAGGTTTCTGGGACAGCATTAGAAGTCCCACAACACATCCTGCCATCCACAATTCTACCCAAGTGTGAGAGGAACTCAAAAGGGCCAGGCTCAGCTCAGAAAGCAGTGGCTACGAGCTGCCAGGTTTGTATTGTCCCAGATACTGCTGGGGAGAGAGCTGCGGACAGCTCCCTGAAGCCTGGCATTTCCCACACTGGAAGACATGTGCTTGACCAATGCTTTTTAAACTCTGAGTTGCAGGCCTTGTTTCACAGCTAAACCTATGACAAAGCCTATTTTGGCACCCAGAGGAAAGAAATGGATGATCCAGATCCTGGTCCCTTAGATCCTCATCTTAGATCCTCGTGCATAGATGGTGCATCAATAAATACGTGCTAAGTCGCCATGTTTTCTGGCACTCAGGTTAACCTGGCAGAAGAAGGGCTGTTTCCGTTCTCTAAAGCTGTTTAATTACGAAAGCAGCTGAAATATGTTTACAGCGAAAGGTAACCATGGAAGTTCTGTCGTCAAAGGAGAGAAGATAACATAGCAGTAGGTTTCCAGGCACTATACGCAAGAAAGGTATATATCTTCTCTGCACTCTTTTTTTTTGTTTAAAGAGTTTTATATAGCGTGAACTAGACCCGAGCATATCAGGTATTAGAGCGCCTTACCTGAGCACCAGTTTTGTTACAGATGGACACATTCATTTTTTTTTGCTAGGCACGGGGAGATTAAGTAATTTGCCCAGAATCACAGGAGGTTGAGCGTCGCTGCGGAGACTCGAAGCCGGTTCCCCGGCTTCGAGGTCGACCGCTCTACCCGTAAGGCTACAACCTCTCCCCACTTACTCTTCAGATGTAACTACTATTGTGTTGTCTTGACGGAAGAAATGGAGGACAAGACGACTCTTGCGTCCTATGAGGCAGTCATCTTAGGTGTTAAAAATGATTTTGTATAACGTCTTGCTTACTCTTTGTTTTTAGGTCGAGCCTGAGCAGTGCATGCGCTGCTCTGCAAGGCATGCTGTATTAGAGTATGCCTCCCATATTTATCATTGGCTTGTGTCATTGTCCTTCATACATGCTGGCTTCTGATTCATTAATAGGCTTGTTAGTCCCTCCTTAGTACCGCCTTATCTTCATTTGTAACCTCCCATGAGGACTGGCCCTTTTACTTCTGTTACACGGTATGTCTTATTTAGTCTGTAAGCACTATTTTCTTTAATGAGTTTCTCCTACTGCAGGCATGACATGCTTTCCTGAAACATTCAGTGCGCCATGCACGCTTTCACTTTCCAAGCAGCCCGGGACAATGGCGGACACTTCTTTGAAGTGAAATAGGTCTTGCATTTACAAGAGTTTGAGCTATTGGCATTGTAAATGACAGGGCATGTTATGTGTTAATCATCAAAACAGATAAATAAAAGGCATTGTCATTTACATTGTCAATAGCATTGCAAATGCTTGTTTATTTCCTCGATGCGAGTCACAGGCATGTAGGCTTTTTTTTATTGGCCTAACAACAACCACCAAACTTCGAACTGCATCGTTTGCATTTAATTAATTCCATTAACTGTATATTTTCAAAGCCAGTTTTGCAATGATTTCTTCGCCAAACACAATCAATGACAATCAGCAACAATGAACCATTTTTGAAGGGCCATGCGGCATCTACTAACCAATGCGTTTCGGCGACATTTTTGCTACTTCTTCAGGGTTCTATTTAGGTAAAACAAAATAATCATTATATCAAACTAGCAGAACCTTTGTCAGGCACCAATCATATTTTTCTCCAAAACAAACAACAACAAAAACATTCAATTGGTATGTGAAATGTTGTACATACCTTACATCCAATTGTACAGTATGCTGTCTATTTGTCACTAAATCAAACACTATGCATCTAAAGGTAAAAATTCAACATTAAACCTTTGTTTCCATAACTATTGTGCTTTCAGTGAGAATATTTTCTTAAAACCTCTTTACCACTGTTAATGTTCATCCATGTGTGCTTGAGCGTTCACATGAGACCGTTCAGCGTCTGCATCTCTCTGAACTCAGAAGTTATTGATTTTCACAAACCTTTTGTATTAAAACTTTCACAGCTGACGCCTTTTTACCAGTAAGTTATTTACATGCCATATATAGCTTACTGGAAGTGAGGCTGTATGCTTCCAGTGGCGGACTCCCTCTTGGAGCGTGTATCACATCCAAAATCTGTAACCCTAATTTACTTTCACAAATACTTATTCTGTGGATTTAGCCAAACTTATACTTAGTATTTCTTATTTCACTACTGTTCATTTTATTTTTACAACCAATTTAGTATTTTACTTTTCTTATGCAGTCTGTTTATTAACTAAATGTAATTATTACTCTATTCCAACCGATAACCAAAGATCTTACCCCTGTCATTGAACGAAGTTTTTAAAGGAGCAAATGCTTGTTTATTTTCTCAATGTGAGTCACAGGCGTGTAGGCTTTTTTCTAACAACAACCACCACACTTCGACCTGCATCGTTTGCATTTAATTAATTCCATTAACTGTATATTTTCGAAGCCGGCCGGTTTCATGGCGCTGGAGTCCAGGGGATGCAGCAACAGTGAGAGGAATGAATTAGTCATATGCCTGGCGGAACAGCCAGGTCTTTTTTTTTTTTTTAAAAACAAATTTTATTGTGTCAATTTAGCCATCGCTATGCAGAGCTCTGTAACCCAGAGACATCTGCCATATCCTTCATACATGTACATACAGGCAATAGACAATTGTATATTCGAAAGAAAACCCCACAACCCCCCTTCCCAACTCCCCCCCCCCCCAACACCCAATGATCGCACTTCCTCCAACTAGTCTTACTCTCCCCCTTCTGTCCATCCTGCTCTCCCCACGCATCGTGCACGCCCTCGCGCTGCCCCCCCATGGCCCCCAACGTCCGTGTACAGCTGCCCCTATGGATCGATCTCCCTCTCTACGGGGGGTTCCAGCCCAATTCCATGGTAGTCTGCCCATCGTTTCCAGATCTTATAGTGCTTGCGTGGGCACCCCCTGGCCTCGAAAACGGGCTGCTCCAGCCCCATACAGAAATCCAGGCCGTTCTTCCATCTCGTCATTGAAGGGGCTCGTGCCGCCTTCCACTCCCTTGCAATATCCCGCTTGGCCAGTGTGAGTACCAGCAACATAAGATGACGTTTGTATATGTTTCCCCCTATATCCTCCATGACATGAAGTAGAGCCAGCCGCGGCGAGCGGGGGAGCTCCCACCCGAACACTTCCGAGAGGCACGCCAAGACTCCCCTCCATAATTTAGAACAGCCAGGTCTTTAACTGTTTCCTAAACTGCGCTGATCTCATCTCCACAGGAAGAGAGTTCCAGAATTGAGGGGCTAAGACCGCAAATCTTAGCCCCCCCCCATGTTTCTTACGTTTAAAGGACAGGGTGACCAACAGATTCAAATGGCAGGACCTGAGGTCCCGAGTAGGGACGTGAATATATGACGTTACTTAGCAGACCATTTCTTCGCAAGTTTTTCCTACGATGATTTTACATCGCAAATACCATTACTACGCATGATTTAACTGCGCATGCTTTTAGTAGAGTTGTTCAGGAGCGAAAGAGGGGGGGCCGGGCAAGTGAGAAAAGCTTCCCCTAATATGTGAGGGGGACAGGGACAGCAGTCAGTAGGGGAGCTGGATCCGACCTTCCTTAGCAAGCCAAAGAATACTTCCCTAGAAATCAAAGGGATAAGATCTAGCAAAAGAGGGTTTCTACATGTGGGCGTAGGAATTGTAGGAGAGGTATTGGTAGGGATGCTAGACTTAATAGTGACAATCTTTTCAATAAAATAGGAGTTAAGAGAATCAAATAGAGTTTGAAAAGGGACAGGTATTGCCGTGACCCTATCTGGTTTGAATAGTTTGTCCACTATAGAAAATATTTCCTTGGACTTTTTATCCGAGTTTAAAATCTTGTTGGAAAAATAGTCTGCCTTAGTTTGTAAAATAGCATTTTTATATTCCTTGAGCTGAGTTAGGAATATATCTTTGTTATCTGGGGAGTAATGTCGTCTCCAGTTGCGTTCTGCTTATGCAGGGCAAGTTTCTTTAATTTTAGACAGTCCGAAAACCAGCGTTGAGCATCATGAGGTCTCATTATCTTGGGTTTCTTGATGGGGGCGACGCTGTCACCGGCAGATTCAAGCCACAGTTTAATACTTTCTGCTTGGTTGTTTAGTGACTCCTGTTCTGTCAGGGCCGTGGTAGCCAGCAACATGCAGAGGTCGCCTATGTTAACACGTCTCCAGTTTCTTGCCATACGGTTCCCCAGCAGTTGGGGCTTGGTTAAGTGAACACTGGAGAGAGTAAATGTTATAAAATAGTGGTCTGACCAAGTGCACGGAGAGATCATTAACTTAGAAATCGCCAGATTAGATGTCCAGACTTGGTCAAGAATGTGGCCTTTTATATGATTAGCGGCATTCACATGCTGGGTACAATTCATCCCGGAGAGTAAATCTGCCAGTTCAACAAAGCTAGTACTCTCCCTAACATCATTAGGACAATAATTAAAATCTCCGATTATGAGGATTTTAGCATAGTTAATGACTAGATAGGAGATCATTTCACCCAATAACTGAGGGAATGTTGGCATAAGACAAGGGGGTTTATAAAATAATGCACAGATAAAGGGAGACTAAGAAGACTCACGTTTTAAAATTAGACTGTCAACTGAGGGTAGGCCTGTGAACGCTAGCGAAGTGAACTGTAGTTCTGATGTATGATAGCTGCCACCCCTCCCCCTGCTTTGCCTGTAGTCCTATTAGCTTGAAGAATATAGTACCTGTCAGGCACTGCTGCTTAAATGTCAGGGGCAGACTCTTCAGTAAGCCAGGTTTCAGTGAGAAGGAGTATATCTGGTTTGTCCAAATCTAGAAGCTGAAAGATTTCGAGCTAGTGTTTAACCCGCGAGCGAGTGTTCAGATAACTGACTGTAACTGCTGATTCAGGCAAGATCTCTTGTCTGATATGGTCCTCCAGGCAGGGAAGCTTTGGGTTAATTTCTGGGTAAGTATCTCATTTTATGTAGTTTGTCATCTGTATAATAAATAGTACACGAAAGACATGCATGCTTTTGGTATTTTTCCCTCTTTTATTAGTTTCTTATTTTAACCTTTGTTTTTTCAGTGACTATATATACGAGTGTGTGTGTGTGAATATATACATATATATATTCATATATGTATGTATGTATTACCCAGTGGCGGTCACCATTGGGTAGTTAAAGTTAGGTCAGCTGTTCCTTAGGAAAAGCATTTTTTGTGTTGCTAATAACTTTGTCTCCTTTGACGAATCTCCACAAAACTTCACAAAAAAAGTGTTACTTTTTGACTAGTTTGTGCATGGTAAGTTTTGGGGTGATTCGTCAAGTGGGGGGCGAGAAAAAAAGGGAGTCCCAAACTGAAAAATCTCTGTGGAAATTCCATAGACTTCTTAGACAAGGCTACAGCAAAAACTACACCAAATTTGGCAGGAAGCTAGATCTTGGTTCACAGATTGCGCTTTTTGTGATTAGCTAGAAATCTGTTTAGTAGTTTAAGAGAGAGTAAGCTTAAAAAAAAAATATAGATATATGGGCGATTTGGTTCGAGGGAGCCCACCCCAGGGTCAAAATTATTGAATATCGGGAGGGAGCAATGCGCTCTCCCTCCCCGAGCCATCACAGACTCAGGGGAGCCCACCCCGGGGTTGAAATTTGTCAAAAAGGTGAGGGGGACCATGGAGCCCCCCTTCATAGCCTCTAAAGGCACCGTGGACCACATGCCTGTGGGCTGGTTCACTAGCCATGTCCCAGGGAGCCCACCCCCAGGACATAGCGGTTTCCCTGTCTGCGTGGACAGGGAAACCTGTGTTTGCTTCCACTTTGCAAGAGCATTTTTTAATCTCCCACCAAGCGGGATCAAACACAAAGTCTGCTCCCAGCTGGCGGGAGCTTCAAAAATGCTCCCTCCGGCTGGGAACAGACCTTTGATCTGTTTCCCTGCCAGCTCTGAAGCAGGCAGCGAAACAGATCAAAATATTTCTCCCGCCCGAAGAGAGCAGCATTAGTAGCAGCATGCAGGGAGCCCAGTGGGGCCAAAGGGGCCCCGGGACTCCCCCCCCAGTCCCCAGCTAATGTATGGTAGGTGCACTGGGTGGGCACCAGGCACCTACCTTTAATGATGCGGACCCCAGGGGATGGGGTCCCTAGGCTTAAAAGGCTCGGGGGAGGGGGGCTGCATGGCCTCCCTCCCGTTTAATTTGGCAGTGGCCCTGGGAGAGGGGGTCCCCAGAGCCTAACAAGGCTGGGAGAAGGAGGCCACACGGCCCCACTCCCCTTTCATAAAAAAGGCCCTGGGGGATGGGTTCCCCTGGTCCTGACAAGGCTCGGGGAGGGGAGCCACACTGCCCCCACTCCTTTAATTAAAAAAAAAAAATCCCTGGAGGATGGTGTCCCCAGGGCCTAATGAGGCTCGCGGAGAGGGCCTGCATGGCCCCTTTTCTATTTCTTTAAAAAAATGGCCCTGTGGGATGGGATCCCCAGGGCCTAATAAGGCTCGGGGAGGGGGGCAGCGCAGCCCCTCTTCCTTTTAATTTAAAAAAAACTGCCCTGGGGGATGGAGTCCCTAGGGCCTAATAAGGCTCGGGTGGAGGGGCCACGAGGGCCCCCCTCCTTTAATTAATAAAAACAGTCCTGGGAGATGGGGTCCCCAGGGCCTAACAAGGTTCGGGCAGGAAGCCGTGCAGCCTCTCTCCCCTTTAATGTAAAAAACTGTGCGGGTGGGCTTCCCAGGGACTAATAAGAATCTGGGTGGGGGGCAACTCGGCGTGATAAGGTTAGGGGTGGGGGGGTAATTCGCCCCCTTCCACTTACATTAGAAGAAACAACCCTGGGGGATGGGATCCCCAAGGCCTAATAAAGCTTGGGGAGGGGGGCCACATGACAGTCTGGCTAGCAAGTTCACAACACTATGTACAGAGGCATGTGATTCATGCCTCTGTGCATAGGTGGGCGCAAATTATAACTTTGTTATAACTATAACTTCAGAATTTCTAATATTTGTGTAGACTAAGTTGGTTTTGTATGTAAATTATTAATACCGTTTTCCTAACAATAACTTATCCTCACTTTTGGCTTTTTTTATTGAATTTCAATGGCTTTTTTTTTTTTTTTTTAAATAAAAAAGTGTTTCAAGCCGTAAAGTGGAGTGTCATTGAGTGAAGTGTTGTATAGTGCAATGGAGGTGAGTGTCGTAGAGTGTAGTGTTGTAGAGTGGAGTGTTGTAGAGTGGAGTGCCATAGAGTGGAATAGAGTGCAGTGCGGTAGAGTGGGGTGGCATGTTGTAGAGTAGAGAGGAGTGGTGCAAAGTGCAGTGTCATGTCATAGAGTGTCTTAGAGTGTCTTAGACTGGCGTGTCAGAGAATGGCATGTCGCACAGTGTCTTAGAGTAGAGGGGCGTAAAGTGGAGTGCCATAGAGTAGAGGGGCTTGTCATAGAGTTGAGTGGCAAGTTGTAGTGTTGACTGGCGTGGAGTATCATAGAGTGGAGTGCAGTAGAGTGGAGTGGCATGCCATAGAGTGGAGCAGCGTTTCATAGAGTGGAGTGGCATGTTGTACAATGGAGTACAGTAAAGGGGCATAGAGTAGAGAGGTGTTAAAGTGTTGTGTCTGACAGTGTCATGTTGTAGAGTGTTGTGGCGTAGAGTGTGGGTGTGTTATAGAGTAGACTGGATTCTTTTTTTTTTTTTTTTATCCTCATCCGCCTTTGACCCCAGCTAACTGGTGATCCGCAAGTCGCCACTGTTTCTCAACAGGAGAGGTAGGGTTTACTTTAATGATTTGGGGTACTGCCCCAACCGTTCTTTCATCCTCCTACCAGTGGCTCGCAAGCTTCCTACCTGTTGCTGACTTCTCGTTGTTGAGGAGAGGATGGTTATACTCTCCCCTGATTTAAAGGGACAGAAGATTGTAAGCTGGGCACCTCCTTAGGTCGCCGTTTTCCTAATACACCCGTGATATTGGTGGTGTCCAGCACAATCTGAGAGCTTCCCAAGAGGCTTAATCATAGGACAAAAAGAAGGAAAGATGCCAAAAAGGTGATATAATAGCATGACCATAAAAATCTATCTAAGCTGGAATCCAATTTACCAGACAGTCCCAGATGGCTCTCTTCTTGCTGTTTTTTAGTCTGGCCAAGTCCATCTTAGATGTTCTATACAATGAGGAAAGCCAATCAGAATGTGTGGGAGGCAAGACCTCGGCCCATCTCTTGCAGGTTTCTCGTCTAGCCAGCAGAATGGCAAAAAATAGAAAGCCTCTATTAGCACTAGTTATGTCCTCTTGGATGCCAAAAATTATTAGACTAAGTGTGATACATACTGGGTATCCTAAAATAGATTTTATACTAGCCCCCACTTTCTCCCAATATTCTGCAATGGCTGGGCAGGTCCAAAACATATGTGTGTCCGAGGCTCTTTCCATGTTAAATTTTTTGCATTTAGCTGGTGGGCCGTTAGACATCTTAGAAAGCCTTGCCGGGGATAAAGAAGCTCTGTGAGTGGTGAAGTAGTGATTTCTTCTCAGCCATGCTGGCGTCACCGTTAAGAACAGAGTACCATACGAAATCCACCATAGTTCAGAACAGTCTGCCTCCGGGATTAATTCCTCCCATATTTCTCCCGCCAATCTAAAATCCCCATCTATGGCTTCCTCGATTGCCCAATAGAAAGATGATACCTCCTTTTTTCCCACTGGCTTTACTACCAGAAGTTCCTCTAGGGCATTACCCTGCCCTATCGATGTTTTTTGATTCTGTGACCAACTCTTCAACTGTAGATATTTAAATCTAGACAAACCTTCAACCAATTTCTCATTAAGAGTTGCCCAAGAAAGGAGAGAGCCATCTTCCATTAGTTCGCCCCATGTTGATAGCCCTGCTGTCTTTAAGGGTATAGCTAGCGCATCTTCTAAACAATTCGGTGTCCCCGGGCTATCCCACAATGGAGCTAATTTTGAGTAATAGTCGATACTCGTTACCGCTCTAAGTCTGGCCCATATTTGGGCCGCACCCCACAAAACCTTCAGCCTTACTTTCTTAAAATATTTTTTGTCCCCATATTTAAAAAGGAAGCCTTCATGCGGAAGCCCCGCCTGGTCTAACATGGCTTTAAACATCATCCCTCTATCTGATAAATCTGGAGATTTCAGCAACATTCTCGAATGTGTCAGTTGGAACGCCCATGCATAATACTGAATGTCTGGAAGTGCCAGACCTCCTTTTTCCCTTCAGCGTCTTAATTTTTTCCAGGAAATCCTGGTTGACTTGTATGCCCACACAAATGAGTTTATTGACTGCTGTCATTTGTCAATTATTAATTTGTCAAAGTGTAGGGGTATGGTGTTAAAAAGGAATGTTGCTTTTGGAAGGATTATCATTTTAATCAGATTAACTCTTCCCAAAATGGTTAAGGGGAGGTGGACCCAAGATCTCATTTGTTTTTTACTTTCTTTTAGAATATTTAGGAGATTTACCTTAGCTATGTTATCTATATTATGTACAATTTTGACTCCCAAATACCTCATCTCATCTTTAGTATGGTGTTTGCCCTTTGGCAGGTTCCAGGTCATAATCTCGGTCTTATCTGCATTGATCTCATAGCCAGAGACTTGGCCGAATTCTTCAGCTAACCTAATTACCGGAGGAAATGATAGCTCTAGATCTGATGAAAAGATAAGAATATCACCTGCATAAAGGGCTACCTTCCTCTCCCATGTACCACTCTTAAATGGTAAGATAGCTGTTTCCTCCCTGAGACACCGAGCAAACGGCTCGATGTACAAATCGAAGAGGAGTGGGGAGAGGGGGCAGCCCTGTCTAGTTCCTCTCTTGATACGGAAGGGTTTAGTCAGTTTACCATTGATCACCAACCTTGCCAAAGGGTCACTATATATGAGGTTTATAGTTTGTCGAAATTTTGGGCCAAAGTTTAGTTTCTCTAATATGGCCGCCAGATAATTCCAGTTTAACCTGTCGAAGGCTTTTGTTGCATCCAGTGTCATTACTGCCAAGGGAAGATTAAAATTTGAGGCACAATCTATCGCACCTATAAGGTCATGTGTTAGATCAAAAAGATTCCTGCCTTTTATGAAACCTTTCTGGTCGGTATGCAATAGGTCCCCTGCAACTGCACCCAGCATGTCGGCCAAAATCTTGGTGAAAACCTTATAATCAGAATTAAGAAGTGAGATAGGTCTATACGACCCACACTTTGTAGCTGGTTTACCCAGTTTTAAGATCAGAGTGATATTTGCTTCTCCCCACGAGGATTGTGGTTTTGCCCCTTCTATCAAGATTTTATTAAAAATCGTGGTCATAAAAGGAATTATCTCCTCGCCCAGGGATTTGTACACTTCTGCAGGAAGGCCATCCGGCCCTGCCGCCTTGCCTGTTTTACAGGATAGAAGAGCTTTCCTAACTTCCTGATGAGAAAATTCCACCTCCAGCTTCTCTCGTTTGGTGGATTCAAGAACTGGCAGATGGATTGATTCTAACCAATCTTTTGATGATGTGGTATCTATACCAATATCCTCATCATAAAGTTCTTTAAAAAAGGTATGGAAAGCATCTCCTATCCCTTCTTCGTTGCAGGTTTTGATATTTGCATCGTCTGTTTGTTTTATCAGGTTGCGCACTCTGTCTGATTTGGCCTTCCAGGCTAGTAACCTGCCTGCACCCTCACCATACTCAAAATGAGCACGTTTGCTCATCTCCCACCTATTAGATATTCTAGTCTGAACTATACTGTCTAACTTGGCTTTCAGGGAGTCCAAATTTGTTATTAATTGCTGAATTTGATCTTGATTGGTTTCTATAATAATCTTCTTTTCATCTTCTTTCATTTGTCTCTCAATAGATAAAATTTCTTCCCTATACCGTCTGTTTTTATATGACATCCTATTTGTAACCAAACCCCTCTAAAAGGATTTAAGAGTATCCCAAACCACCATAGGATCTACTGAACCGATATTGATGTTTAGGAAAATTTGTATTTCCTGAGACAGATATCCAATTTCCACCTTATCTAAAAGAAGTGTACGGTCAAATGACCAGACCGTTTGTTGAACCTTCTCTGCAATTTTCAAGTCCATCCAAATTGCCACATGATCGGAAAGATGAGGGGTCAAGTAACCTTTATCTTGGATGTTACCTCTAAGATCATTACTTATTAAAAGGTAGTCGATCCTGGATTTATGTCTATATTTTTTGTTATAGAAGGACACCCCAACTTGGGTGCCCGACCTTTCCCTCCAGATATCGACTAACGCATTTTGTGTCATCATTGTTTTTAAATAGGCTCTAGACTTAGACGGTAGACTTGCCCTACAGCTTGGAGATTTATGCAATAAAGTATTTAATACTATATTAAAGTCTCCTGCAAAGATTAACGTATCAGGCAACCCCAACAAATGAGTAAAAACATTTTTTAAAGTTGAGGGGTCGTCTCGATTTGGGCCATAATACCCAACTAATGTAATCGGCATACTTTCTACAGAAATACAAGCCATCACCCATCTACCGCTATCGTCAGTCAGAACCTTCAAAAGGCTAGCATCCGTTTGTTTTTTGATTAAAATAGCAACCCCCCTGATATTTCCCGATTGGCCAGAACAAAGACAGTGTTCTACTCACCTAAGATTCCGACAAAATTCCAAAATTTCTTTTTTAATAAGGTGGGTTTCTTGCAAGATGATTATCTGTGCAGGCGAATCCTTTAGGTACTGGAAGATTTTTTCTCTCCTGCTCTTAACTCGGAGGCCATTTACATTCCATGATAGGCAATAAAGCTTTCTCATAGGAGGTTCAAGGGACCACAATTATTCACTACCTCACCCCATAAGATATCTGTGCCAAACCGGAAACAGCGTAAAATAAAACATGCTAGGGTTAGAAGTCGAAGGTGGATTTCTTTTTTTTCTTTTTTTCCCATCTGCTCCCGGACCCGTGCTACCCACACACCTCTCTGACACCCCCTCCTACCCCCCCTGGAGAACTTTACCCCTATTTACCTGGACGAGTCCAGATTCTGCCTACAGGTAAGCCCTGTTCTGCCTCATTTTTACCTAATAATATTAATAATGTCTCACCCCGCTAGATATGTGAGATTGTATCCTTAACTCTACCAAATATACTGCCCCCAAAAAATAATTTTTCCCCATTTTCCTCCCTTTTTTCCCCCCTTTTTTCTTCTCTAAGCCGGTATTTCCTAAGTTGTCTTCAGATTTTTAAATTCTCGAGAAGGTCGTCAGCCTCCTGAACTGTTCGTACATTGTGCATTTTGTTGTTATACATAATTTTCAATTGGGCCGGGAATTTGAGTTGGACAGTTGCCCCTAATTTCTTAAAGTCCTCCATTCTTTTCCCCAGCTCCCACTGACGGTCCAAAGTGACTCGTGAAAGGTCCGACCTTATCTCGAAAGTAAAATCCCTTGATTTAAGCGATTTCAATTTAAGAGCAGCAGTTAGTATCTTCTCTTTTAATTCAAAGGTAAGGAAGTTTATTAACATTTTTCTTGGTTTGGTTCTGTTAGGATGTCTCCTAAAGGGGTCTCTATGAATCCTTTGTATATCTAGCCTTAGCTCCTCTTCCGTCTCCTCAATCCCCACTACTTCCTTAATGAGGGTTATGATAAAAGATTTGATATCCTCTCCCTCTTTTCCTTCCGGTACCTTCAAGAGACGCAAGTTATTGCGCCTAGAGTGGTTTTCTAATACCTCCATTCGATCCTGAAGTGAGGCCTCTTCCTTTTTTAGGGTTAAGATGTCTGTTTTAACCACTCCCAAATCAATTTTAAGTTCTTCCATGGAATTCTCTAAAGCTACCGTCCTGGAGCTTAAAGTGTCAAACTTCTTTTCCAGGGACTCGTAAAAAAGTCCGATGTCTCCTTGGTTTGACTCTGAAATTGCAAATCCCTTTTTAATATCGGATGCCATGGTAAAAAATAGCGATTCTAATGAGCTTCCTGTGGTTGATGGATCCCCAGGAATTACACCTCCTACCCCATTATCCCTTTCAATAGCTCCCATTAAGGTAGCGACGCCCGGGTTAACCACATCAGCACTCTTTATTAAACCATCTGAACTCACACGCCCTTTGCTTTTTATTCCATCCGGGGAGCTGGAGATATTTAAATGAGACGGCTGTACATCCAATTGCTCATCAGGCATCTCATGTATGTTTGTTGGTTTTAACAGTAAACCATCTATAAGCGGTGGGGGGTGAATAGTAGGCAATGTGACCAAACACTCGTTAGAAACATTAGAGTTATTAGAGACTTTCTGGAGCCGAGAACTCTCTGTTGTCATACTTGCAGGATGAAAAGACGGCTTTTCTAGGCCAAACTGATCTCGATTTTCTCGACTTTCCCTAAGAGATTCTCCTTATCTCACCACATCCAACACTTGAGGAATGTCTTTGAAATATGATCTCAAGGATGGCTTTACTCTCACTTTAGAATCTAAGGGAAAGCCTTTCTTCTTTGTAATTTTTGTACCTTTTCCTTTGCACACTCGATAAGAAAAGGAGGTGTCTTCGATGTCTCCTGCTGACATTTCGTCAAATGAACCTTTACCTCGTGGGGATTCTTTGTTAGTGACTTTATTAATATCTTGTGACTCGGGCGCACGCACTCCCCTGCCCTTCTTATTTCCTTTACCGGGCCTAGCTTTCAAAGTTCTTGATGTTATTGCTGTTTTGGCAGTTTTCTCCGGTTCCGGTTCCACTTATTCTACTTGCTGTGCCTCTGGCTGAGTGATACTATTATGGGCTGATTTCTTAGACGCAGAGCCCCCTTTTCGCCTCAGGCAATAAGGTGCAACATGCGACACCAGAGGATTACCAACTTGGAATCCTTTGATATTACTGCCCTTATCCAGCCCTTGATCCCCCGGTACCTTCACTTGCTCCAACTCCTTAGTTTCGCCCTCTACCTGGCTCAAAGCGCCATCTCTACTGCACTCCGACGCAACCAACACCGCTACTGACTCCTCACCTTCCAGCCTCCCCGGGGCCTCGCATTCCTTCTCCAGCATGGTGAGTATGGCGGCTCCCGCCGCCTGCCTAGTGCTGACTCTGCCCACTCCGCTCCTGGATACACCCCAGGAAAGGCTTCCGCGGAACAGCCGGCGAGCCGTAGACCTCCGCCCCCTCCTCAACTCCGAGCCGGCAGCAAGGCAACGCGGGAGGTCCGTCGGCGCCACCAAACACATCACCAGGTCAGCCGGTCGACAATATTTTAATCAATTAACAATTACTTATACGATTTTCTGGCGTAGATATTACTGCAATCCCCAAGAAGGTTTCATAGATCCCCTTCCAGCACCTTTTCAGTATTTCTAACGAGGCTATTCAGCGAGGCATCACAGGGACTTTACCGGCACAGCAAGCGACCGCTCAAATCACGGCCGCCATGTTCTCCGCAACCTCCGATTCATGTTCATTCTTCTAGAGTAGACTGGATTGGCATAGATTGGAGTGGCATGTCATAGAATAGAGTGGCATTTTGTAGAGTAGAATGGCGTGGAGTATCATAGAGTGTAGTGGAGAGCCATGCAGTAAAATGGCATGTCGTAGAGTGGAGTGGTGTTTCATAGAGTGGAGTGGCGTGTGGTACAATGGAGTACTGTGAAGGGGCATTGAGTGGAGTGGCGTTAGAGTGTTGCGTCTTCAGTGTTGTGTTGTAGAGTGTTGTGGCATAAAGTGGATTGGCGTAGAGTGTGGGTGTGTCATAGAGTAGACTGGAGTGGCATAGATTGGAGTGGCGTGTCGTGGAGTGACCGTGGTTGGAGAGGCGTAAAGTGGAGTGCCGTAGAGTGGAGTGGCATGTCGTAGAGTGGAGTGGTGTGTTGCAAAGTCCAGTGGCTTGATGCAGATTAGAGTGGCGTGGAATTTCATAGAGAGCAGTGGAGTGTCGTAAAGTGCAGTGGCATGTCAGAGAGTGGAGTGACATGTCACAGAGTGGACTGGCATATCTTACAATGGAGTACAGTGGAGTGGAGTACAGTGGAGTGGCGTAGGGTGAAGTGTCGTACAGTGTTGTGGAGTGTCGTACACTGGAGTGGCATGTCATAGAGTAAAGTGGCTTGTCGCACAGCAGAATTGCATGGAGCGTCATTGACTGAAGTGCGTGTTGTTGAGTGGAATGGCGTGTTGTAGAGTGGAGTGTCATAGAGTGTTGTATAGTGTAGTAGAGTGGTGTATAGTGGAGGGCCATAGAGTGGAGTTGAGTGCCGTAGAGTGGAGTGGCATATCGTAGAGCAGAGTAGAGTGTTGTGTCAGAGTTGCGTGTCGTAGAGTGTCTTAGAGTGGAAGGATGTGGAGTATAGTGGCGTAGAATGCAGTGGCGTGTTGCAGACTGGAGTGAGGTGTCAAACAGTGCAGTAGCAACTCGTAGATTGGAGTGGCATGGAGTGGAGTGTCCTTTAGTGGAGTGGCATGTTGTAGAGTGGTGTGGCATGCCATAGAGTAGAATGGCGTGTCGTGGAGTGACATGTTGTATAGTGGAGTTCAACGGAGTAGAGTGTTGTTGAGTGGAGTAGCATGTCGTAGAGTGGAGCAAATTGGCCTATCATAGAGTGTCTTAGAGTGGAGGGGTGTAGAGTGGAGTGGCATGTCATAGAGTGGAGTGGCACCTCATAGACTAGAGTAGCGTGTCATAGAGGGGAGTGGCATAGAGCGGAGCGTCGTAGAGTGGAGCAGTATGTAGTGGAGTAGAGTGGCTTGTTGTACAGTGGAGTAGAGAGTTGTAGAGTAGTGTAGAGTTAAGTGGTTTGTCGTACAGTAAAGTGCAGTGCAGTGCTGTTTAATATAGTGTGTTAGCGAGGAGGGACGTAGAGAGGAGTGGGGTAGAGCCGAGTGGCATGTTGTACAGTGCAGTGTCATGGAGTGTCTTACAGTGGAGTGCAGTGTCATGGAGTGGCGTTTTCATAAAGTAGATTGGTGTGTGGTAGAGTGGAGTGGTGTTTCGCAGAATATTGTACAGTTGAGAAGAGAGGCATACAGGAGAGGGGCATACAGTGTAATAGAGTGGAAAGACGTAGAGTGGGATGGCGTCTCATAGAGTAGAGCGGAGTTGCATGCCATAGAGTGGGAGGATGTAGAGTGGAGAGGCATAGGATGGATTGTCAAGTGGTAGAGTGAGAGGTATGTCATACAGGGCCGTGGCGTGTCATAGAGTGTATTAGTGTTGAGTGTCATGAAGTGCAGTGTCGTATAGTTGAGTATCTGGTCGTACAGTGAAGTGGTGTGTAGTAGAGTGGAGTGGTGCATCGCACAGTGTAATTTGTCATATATATATTTTTTTTTTAATTCAGTGGGTACCGCAGAGTAGAGTGGACTGCAGTGTTGTTGAGTTGAGTGGCATGTCATAGAATGGGATGTCTTAGAGTGGAGGTGCATAGATTGGACTAGAGTACAGTGGACTGGCATGTCATACGTTGGAGTGGCGTATCATTGAGTGGAGTGTCGTGGAGTGCAGTGGCATGTCGTAGCATGGAGTGAAGCGTAATCAAGTGAACTGGCATGTTGTAGAATAGAGTAGCGCGTTGTAGAGTGGAATGGTTTATCATACAGTGGAGTGGCCTAGAGAGGCGTAGAGCAGAATGGAATGTCGTAGAGTGGAAGGGAGTGGCATGTCTTCGAGCGTCCTTTGATTTTTAAAATTTGATAGTTACCGTGGTAGTGCCTAGATGGTTTTGAGGAAAGACAGCGGTACTGCGTAAACTTTAAAAATATATATATACAACTATAAGAATCCTTTCACCTAACTATTCAGACTTTTATAACGGGCCTCATTTCTTCCTACAGCTTAAAATATAGTCATAAGCTATATCTCACATAGAATTTCAGAACACAGCAAAAGTGTGGTCTAAAAATATGGCTGCCTTTTTATTTTGTAAGGGCTTTAAATAACTAATAATATTCTATTTTGTCATCGCTATGTACCGTGGCGTACCACAAAATACCACGGTATAATACTGAGGCCCACTATATCACTATGTTTTTGTCCCTTATTACAGACAGAAAAACTACTGAACCAGATTTGATCAAATAAGAAAAAGGACTCTTTCCACACCATGTTCCTACCAAAACTCATGAAAAGCTGGTTAGCATTTTGCCGCTACAACTGTGTAAAAAGTCTATGGAAAATGAACAGGTGGAAAACGTGTCTTGGGACCCCCCTTTGTTCTTTGCACCCCCTTAACTAATCACCACAAGAAATTTGTATGATCAGTAAATGCAGAAAAAAGAATAGGTCTTCAAAGTTTTGTGGAGATTTGTCAAATTGTAACAAAGTTATTACCAATCAAATATCCGAGGAATTCCTATCTCTTGGAATCCTACAGCGCGGCTACCCCAGTCTGATATATATCATGTGATCCAGGCCAGGCTTGGCCGAAACGCGTCATGGCGAAAAATATAAAAAATAAAATCTTAAAAATTAATTAACAAAAACAAGAGGTAAAAGAACATTATAGTTATGAGACAATGCCAGTCATAGTGTGATGTTATAAACCCCAAAAATCATTGACATTCACCATTTATAGTTTGGTAATTGTTAAGGAGACAGACACTAGGTAATGTTTCAGATAA
The DNA here is from genome assembly GCF_964204655.1 of Triturus cristatus. NCBI lineage: Eukaryota > Metazoa > Chordata > Amphibia > Caudata > Salamandridae > Triturus > Triturus cristatus. The sequence continues at coordinate 1,195,754,073 of NC_140593.1, forward strand.
ATTTATTGTCTGCAAGACGCACCACCAACTTTCGCTGCCAGCCTGTCAGTTCTCCAGTCTCCAACTGCCTCACACGAGACATTACCATGGAGACAGACTCAACAGGCACGTGCAGACATCAGTATGACATCAATGCATTACAACTCATTCCCCTTACCAAAAATACAAAGAAAGAAAAAAAGAACAAGGAAGAAGGTGAGATAAAAGAAGAAATAAAAAGTGTGTAAAAGAAATAACATAACCACAAAGCATTATTTCATCACAGGATATTAACAAAGCATCAATTCATCACATAGTCATTGAAATATTTAGGAGTACAGCGAGATCTCTCAGGGAAACCTCGTGCATGTGAACCTGGAAGAGAATTTTCCTCAGACAAACTGGGTCCAGGCAGATTACCACCAGGACACGTAGGATGCAGAGATTTGTCACCTCGAAATCTTACCAGGTGAGACATACTCCAAGTACTGCCATTGTGAACCGTCACAACGTTCCTTTTTAAGGAAGTTATAACAAAAGGACCCATACATTCTGAGACACTTTTCTTGTGCCACCTCGGTTTCATTTATAAGCACCCACTCTCCAACCCTCCATGTCCTGGACCTCACTGATTTCTTAAAATCAAATCTTTCCTTGTATTTCTTTTGATATGTCTCAATTCTGGCTTCAATCTCATCTCTATCCAAACCACCTCCCCTAACAGAAGGTAGCCACCCAGGATTAAGCTTGGACAGAGCAACCCTGCTCCGCAATATTTGGAAAGGAGAACTTTGCAACACTCAATTGAGGGCAGTACGGTGAGCCCACCAAGTGTCTCTCAGAACATCCTTCAGAGGAACTTTCATGTCGATGGCTCTCTGTACACAAGCTTGGACCACCCTATTTATTTGTTCCGCAAGTCCATTGGCTTGCGGCGCATAAAGAGCTGTTCTTTGATGAGTTATACCAAAATCCTTTAAAAACTCTTGCATCTCCAGTGAGGTGAATTGCGCCCCATTGTCTGTAATGAGGAACCTAGGGATTCCCTCACTCATGAACTCATCTTTAAGAAAATCCAGAACCACTTTGGTGCTAACAGAACCTGCACATTTTGTGGAAACCCACTTTGATGAGTAATCTACCAAAAGGATCACAAATCTTTCAGAAAGTCTCAACAAACATGTAGGTTCTGTTAGCACCAAAGTAAGTAAGCACCATCCAATGCGCAGATTGGGGTATTGGAGATGGGATGAGTGGGTTAGCACATGATGTAATGTTCTTTCTTGTGAGTTCACACTGTCTACATCATTGGGACTTTGCGTAACAGATACTAGACAAATTATGTACAAGGCATTTCTGAATATCCATTTTCATGGTACTGGAGCTGGAGCGATATTATGTTGGCATTACAAAACTGATAAATAAAGTTAAAAAAAAAGAAAGATAATAAAGTGGTTCTGGATTTTCTAAAAGATGAGTGAGGGAATCCCTAGGTTCCTCATTACAGACAGGAGTGTTTCGCTCCAGTCTCCAACTGCCTCACACGAGACATTACCATGGAGACAGACTCAACAGCCACGTACAGACATCAGTGTGACATCAATGCATTACAGCAGTAAGCTAACTATAATGTGCGCCCTCACTATTCACTGGTTAGGACCTTGCATATTACGTCACTGATGACATTTCCAGTGACAACATTGATTAAATCATTCATGATATCTCAAAGAAACCAGTACAGAAAAACAGCAAACCTCTTTTTCGCTTTGTCCATGGTGTTATAATTGTCCCTAAAGTACTTCTGCTACAACTATCCTTACAGTCGGCAGTTCCAACTCACTCTCCAGACACTTCTCTCTTCACTTTTTTCTTCTCGGCTTTCTTATGTTGGGTGGAAGTAGTGTAGTAACCCTGATCCTTCGGGATCTCTCGGCAGCATTGACACCGTTGACCATTCACTGCTGCCGGCCCATCTGGCGTAAACTGCTGTAACATCCTTTTCGCTTGAGTGATTAGAATCCTAGCTTCCATGCAGGTTACAGGCTGTGTCTTTATCACTGATCAATCCACGTTTGGGCCTCTACGGAGTGCCACGGGGTTTTCCTTTGAACCCCATACTTCTCAAGGCATATGTTGCACCACTGGCAGGTCTCATAAACTTTATTGACTTCCAGGTTTTTGTGTATGCAGATGGCCCTCAGATCTTGATGCGTCTGGACAGCCCTTCCACAAGTCCTTTGGTTCTCAGCATTGGCCCCCATTTGTTGCCTAGCAGATGGCAGCCAAGATACTCAAACTCTACAATAACTCTAAAATAACAGAATTAATGATTATCAGAGGCCCTCCTATCAGTTTGGACTTCAGCATGGTAGCGTTGTGAGCTAGACCCTCTACTGACTCCTGTAGTTTCTGTTTAGAATATTGGGGTCATGTTTGACCCCCATTCTCTCCTTCCCACCACGGGTCAATGAGGTAGCAGATGTGTTTTGCTCTTCTTAGGACTCTTGCCAGATCCTACTCTTGGTAACCTGGAAGCTGTAGACTGGTTATTCAAGCCTCAGTTTCTTCCAGGCTAGATTAGGGTAATGCCTCTTATATTAACTGATGTATCTATGTATGTGATATTTCTATAGCGGGATCCCAGTCAAAAAGCAGCAGAATGCTGTACAGGGTCAAAGGCAAGCAGAAAGTAAAAGAGTGATAGAAGACATCGCTGGTTTGTTGCTTTTTAAAAAAAAGTATATTATATTGGTTTTTCATTGCATACATATGTATAACATAACCCCCAAACCTTTCCCCAAATATTGCTCTGTCCTATGCAGCCCCTCTCATTGCATTTATCGTCAGTAGTCGTAAATTACTTTTCAATGTAAACATTGTTAACCACAAATAGTTTTCAAACAGTAATAATCCGAATCAAGAGTCTGTACCTCTTCTTCCTGGTCACTATATTGTTTCATATTAATTAATGCCAATTCCATCTAATTATCTTACCACCCCTACCATGGTACTGAAGCTTTTTCCTCGCCCCACATTCCACTATTGACCATTTGATCATATCTGCTTCCCACATTTTATATGTTGGTGCCACACTCTTTTTCTTTTTCCTGGCTGTTTCGCTTGGCTACTGTCATGCCTAATTCCACCACCTTTGTGGCTGCACGCGTATGTTTATTGGTGGGTACCAGGCTGAGCCACCTTACTGAGTGGCAGACCAGCCAACGCCCCTACTTGTCCCCTCCTTTCTGCAAGAATTTGTGTATTTCACACCCTCCCACACCATGTGTATTGTATTTTCCTGATATTTCCTTCATTTGAGCGATTAACTGCTATTGTGAGGGTTGATCTTCTACATTATTAGGGGTGGGAGGGTCATGTAATTCATATGTTTACATTTATAGTGTATGGGATTGTGTTAGGCATGTCTGGTGACCTTCCTGCAATTCACTAATATACAGCACCACGTGTGTGTTGCGATACCTTCGCTGAGGTCCGTGCCCCACCTTCCCTTCACTTTATTCCGTCTCTGGCTGTCAATGAGCAGGCATGCTTGGTAGAGCCTTGTGACCGGTTTCTCCCTCCACCCCCATGGACACAACATCTTTGTTCATCTTTCCTAGCATTGACCACACAAACTGGCATGAGGATTCCCCCATTTGGCACAGAAAGTTGCAAAGCCCAAAAGGCGACCTTCCTCATATATGTACCCCCAGTACTGAAGACCACTCCCCCCGCGTCTCTCGTCGTAATCCTCAGCGTGGCTGATGATAGGGCTATGTGCCATATGGATAACTGCGGCATGTACTTGTGTTTATAATGTTCAGTTTCAGCTGCCCTGCTCCAAACTTTGAATATGGTTTGTACTTGTACAGGAATTTGTTTAAGATTTTTTGGGGCATTAAAGGCAAGGTTTTCAGTGGATGTATCCATTTAGTGACAGGGCCGGTTTGTTCTAGCCATGGTATTACATGCTGGAGTTGTGCAGCCTGGTAAAAGATTCTGAAGTTTAGAACCAAAATATCACCCTCACCCCAGGGTCTTCTCAACATATCCAAGGATATTCCAGATCTCCTGTCGCCCCAGTATAAATTCCTTATAAACATATCTAGCTTCCGGCGACATGTTTCCGGTATTGACATTGATACAGAGAAAACGAAGGACTATTATCACTTTGCTAAGCACTATTCCTCCAATCACACATTGGATACTTAAGGCATTCAGTCAACTAAATGAGTTACCTTTGTATATGCAGACATCGTTCAAATAGGCAGATTTATAAGTGAGTAATATGGGGTGGTGTACGAAAGTAATGTTGTCGCCTTTCTGGCGTCTTTGGAGACAATCGCTAAATGGCTTGACCAAACGGCACTGCTTAAACTAAAGCGATCTACTAACGACTGCTGTTTACCATTCGTTGTTTGTGTTTTATGATTATGTTAGATTTGACATGCAATGTATGCTAGAATGGATAAACGAGTACTTGATGAAAGTTGGGTTGACCATTTGGCATAAAATTCATATGACAATGGTGCCCGAATACCCAGATTTTGGCAGAATATTCGCCGAAATTTAGCTCATGCATGAATACTCCTTGTTTATCAATCCCAAGAGAACCCCTGCTCTTCAAGATCGCGGATGTGTCGAAGAAGTTGTTGTTATTAACTACATCTTGTGATATGACATTTTTAGGATTCAAGGAGTTAATACAAGAGTAAAATGGAATCTACAGCCTGGGGTCCTGGTTTATCAGTGAACCTTATGATAAACATGGCCGCCAATGTCATTATTTGATAAGTTCAGACAGTGCTCTTGCACCACAGAGGTAGGACAGTGCTACAGACAGAAGAAATGGGAACTAGAGCAGACCAGAGTATCAGTGAGCTAAACTGGGTCACTGGATACATAAAGGTCAGACATGCACGGAAAGAGGGGGGGAGAAATTGATCTTAGGTCAGGTATAGGTGTAAGACGTAAATGCGAGAAGAGCGGCTTTAATCCTATTAACAGTGGAAGAGAGGTCCAAGCGAAACTCGCAGCGCCAAAGAATGAGTGTGCATGAAAGGTTCTGTAGGCACTGACTTCTACTTTCACAGAGTTTGTGCTTTTTAAGTGTATTTGTCTCCTCCAGATGGCGAGGAGCTGTTTCAAAATAAGCTTGTAAGGGTTTGTAAGTGATGCAACACATTTTGTATTAAAATATTGCTGAAATACTGCTTTCTAGCAGTATTGGTGGCTGTGGTAATAGTGACTGAACTTAATAGATTCTTGGAACAGACACAGGGACAGGAAATGATGGAGTAAATGCAATCAGTGGCCTTACATAGGCAGGATCAGAGGCAGAGCAGATAAGTTGCCCAGCTCTGGTCTAACATCTTTTACACTTATTTTAGTGACTTAATGTTCTTGTGTCTGTCGGCTGATGGGTTCATGACTTTCTGTTCCTTAGAGGGAATCGACCCGGAGACCATGAAGATGGATGTCGCGGCTGTGGTCAGCTCCGTGCTCATCCCCCTCCTGCTGATTTTACTGGTGGCGCTGGGATTTGTATCGTGGAGATGCTGGATGTCCTCCAAGAAACGTAAGTGGGCAGTATCAGTTGCGCTATGTTGCAAGTACACACTGATGCTTTCAGCGACCAAGGCGTCTGAGAGCCAGGACGTTCCACCACCACAGCAGCGTGTCTCCAAAACGGTCACGGGTATGGTGCCAGCGGACTCCCCTCCACACCACAAACAATTGTATTGTATATGTTATCTGTATAGTGTGACGTTCGCTCTAAGGGAGCATCCTGGCGGTGGGCAGAGATTTAGATATCGCTCAAAATTGCTGAGGTTTATTGCGGGAGATCAAATCAGCGAGAGGCACAGGGAATCCAGGGCTGCGAAAATCGCTACCCGACATTTCTCCAATTATCAATGTGCACGCTAACAAGCATAGCGATAAGCAAAGTAGCGCTAACCTTGGTTATCGCTACTTTACTTACGCCTGCTTTTAGTTTGACTTAGCCATGATATCCAATGGAAGGTGGATATTATGGTTGAGTCTGCCTTGCCCTATCAGCAAGCTATCGCCAAACGTTGTGCGATTATCGCTGTATTTCCAGCGATAATCGCACAATTGGCAGCTTGCGCCTGGAATTTTATCGCTTTTGAGATAAGCGTTGCTAATAGCACGCTATCTCAGCGATAAAATTCGGCGATAATTATCCTAGCGCTAAGTGCGCTTAGCGATAATTATCGCCGGTTGTTGCTAATATGCCCCTGAATTCGCTGTTCCATGGGGTTTTCTGCATACATCTACCATCTTCTCCGAGCAGGTGGTAGACATATGCGGGGACCAGTGCGTGGAGTTGGAGGGTAAATGAGGGAGTGAAGGGAGCGGGGGAGGGAAAGAAGTTTTTTTCTAGCAGGGGAAACAGGCGAATACGACTTGGCTGCTTCTGAAGACAAAGTCTCATGGGATATTTGCGCCAATTTTACTGACCGAAAAAAAGTAATCGGGACTTCCAAACCGGAAACAATAGATATGGAAAAAACACTATTATTCAGGCGAAACTAAATTAACACATGGATGCATGTGTTGATTTCATTCCTCCTGACTCGTAATATGTCCCTTAGTGGCATATGTATCAAAATCCGTTATTGCGAAACTCAAATAGCTATTTTTTGAGAATCGCTATTTGAGAATCGCAAAACGGGATGTATTTAAAAATTCGCAAATATTTTGCGATTTCTTGTTATTCCTTAATTGCGATTAGCAAATTGCAAAATCACAATTAAGGAATACCTTCCCATTCATTCCTATGGGCCAGGAGGCCCATAGGAATGAATGGGAAGTCATTCTCAATTTGCGATTCTCAATTAGAGAATCGCAAATTAAGAATAATTTCAAGGGTGTCATAAGGACACCCTGATGCACCCCTGAAATGAGCATGTGTGCGCATATGGCACACATACATGCCCTAAGGGCATGTATGTGCGCCACATGGCACTTTGAAAAATGCCAAAAAGTGCATTTTTCAAAGAAATCGCAAATTACCACCAACTTGAAGTTGGTGGTAATTTGCGATTTCTTAAGGAGAAATCGCACAACTTGGGTGCTTATTACATAGCATTTAAGGAATCGCAATTCGCGATTCCTTAAATGCTTATGCAAAGTTAAGGAATCGCAAAATTAGTGATTCCTCAATAATGCGCTGCGAAAATGGCTCATACATCACGTTTTGCGATTTTGTATTCGCAAACGCTGTTTTTTTGCAAATCGCAGCGTTTGCGAATACAAAATCGTTTGATACATATGCCCCTTAATGCCTAATCTTCTTACATAAAGGTACAGGGCTGTGTTTGGAGCTTTCACACAGACACCTTCAGCATCTCAAGCTCAGAGTTTCTTAAAAACAAAAGCAGATGTCAATGAAAGAGAGCTGCTCCCTATCTGGTCCAGAATGAGCCTCTGTAGGCTTTGGAGACTTAACTCAGACAAAGGAGCTCACCCCACTGAGCATGACAGATGGCCCTTCATATTAATTTCACCAAAATTAAAATGTTATGAATATTGACCCCAGAGAAGGACTGTTAGTATGCCCGTTTGTCTGCCTTCTGCAAAACTAGAAATGGTACTGTTTCCCAGTCGAATTTTAGTACCAGCAACATTTTGGGCACTCTACAGGCTGGAGAAGAGTGGTAGAGACAGGAGGGGGTGACAGTGCTTAATTAGTAAAAAACATAAGTGCCAGGGCCCTCGTTAGGAGGTCACTTCAGCTCCCACCACCCATAGCGCCTGCCATGCTGCCAGTGATAACACGAACACAACTACTAACCATCGCACTCCTACATTGGTGACCCTTCAGACAACTCAGGCCCCCAAAGCTATTAGAATGGCTTGGACAGTGGGAATCACTCATTGTTCATGTATATTGAACGTATAAACAACCGTTGTAGGGCTCATCTGTAAACAAAATAAACAGCACCACCATGTGGCAGACTGCCATAGGTGCCGGTGTTGACAATTGAGTGCTGGTGCCGAGCACTGGAAGCCACTGGTTCAAATTAAGCACTGGGTCGTGGTCATGGTGATGATGCTTGTGGTGGCGAAGAGCAACCTGTGCTCTGCAATGCTTGTTCTCGTGGTGAACTCACTGTGTGGCAGCCTTCTGCTCAATCCAGATGACATGTCACAAAATATTGTATAATATTCCCCTTTGCATACCTCAGCTCCACAATATTGATTGCCCTCATACCGTCAAGGTGAGCTACTTTCCTCAACGGTATATTGGTAGCTGATACTGGAAAGTCAATATAAGTGGAGAGCGATATTAAAACTTTTGTATTGTTCTGGTAGAATATTCTCAGTCCATTGCTGCGTTGGATGGAGGAAGTCAACAGTGGTAGAGGGGTTAATATAGTTGTTCAACATCTATGTATCTCCCCTTATTCAGTTAGCGGAGGATCTTGGGACCAAAGTCATCTCATATGCAGATGACACAGCTGCTTTTTTCCTGGAATAACAGCACAAATGTTAAGGTATGCCTCCCTGCACTATTCCAATGGCTGGCGGAGGCCCAATTGAAATGCAACGAGGACAAGACAGAGATGCTTCTCTTCGGGAACTTCCCCCACAGTTCTGGCGTTCCTTCTGGCCAGATTAGTTCCCCATGCCATCACCCCACGGTAGTCCTGGAAAAAACCTGGGGACATGGTTTGATGAAAAACTTTGCTTCGGTCCACAGATTAAAAGGCTGTCGGACACATGTTTTGGTATCCAGAAATCACTCAACAATGTTTACCTTCGCTTCGCATTAATGCCAGGAAAACTGTCATCCTAGCTCTGATTACGTCCCCCATCGATTATGCCAACATACTTTATGTTGGTCTGCCTGGCTACCTGCTCAGCAAAGTCCAGGTGATCCAGAATGCAGCGACCAGATTACTACTTAACCTCCCCAAGAGGGCGAATGTCAGGCTGAACCTTCATAGTCTCCACTGGCTGTCGATGGTCAAGAGGGTGAAGTTTAAATCCCTGGTAATGGCAGACTCCGCCTTATATGGCCATGGCTCAGCCTACTTAAGATCAAGATTTAGTTTCTACTCACCGCCAGGCAGCTTTGTTCCTCTAACAAGTTAATGGGTTCTCAGGGTCCTCAAACAGAGGGCCGGCGGCAGCTCCCTGTCACAACTTGTTTTTTTTGGCCTGGAACCAACTTCCGGTGGAGCTCCGTGCTGTCCGCATCTCTAGAAGAAGCTGAAGACATTTCTTTTTAAGTAAGATATCTCGAGCCGTTTAATCTACCTGCAAGGCACGCCCTGGGACCGTCCTTGGAGTAGCTGTGCGCGCTACAAGTGCTAATAACATAACATGAAAATATTGATCCTGGTACGGAACTCCTTTGGGTGAAAGGAAAGACGGGAGGGGGGCTTCTTGATACTGGCAGTCACGCAACAATGTTGGTTCAGGTACTCATTTCTAAAGATGAAACCCTAAACCTGTAAAATGGTTTAGGAGAGCAAGAAAAATATACTAGACTGAGGAAAAGACCTAAAGGAGTGCCAAGTTGTGAAACATTTTGTTCAACAATTTAAAGGCATCTGCTAAAAGTGGGTCTGCTCCACACAAAAAGGCATTTGTATATTTATACTTGAGAAATGTCATTAAGATATATCAATGTCTTCATGAATTAAAACAAAATGCATGATGTGTCACGTGACCTTGAAGTCATCTATTGAGAGCAGTTCCCTGCCATGCTTCATAATTGCACCGGTGAGCAAATTTGAAGCAAAAAGGAGTGAGATGTAGGACACATTGTAATACTAGTATGAGATTGGATAGAAGTGTGCGAGGACCTGAGAGCTCACCAAAACTTGAAAGCATTCAAGTGAAAATGGCACCTTTCTTTCACAGTCAGGCGGCTTGTTGATGCACAATACACTCAGCGGACGGTCAAACGTCTGGTTGCCTAGACTGCACTGGCGTACCCGCTATTCCCCGGGTATTCTGTGACCTGCGCGGAGCATTGAGCAAGAAGGCAGCACTGGGAAAAAGTATGTCAAATTTGGGCTTCTTCTTTGTGTGCCAAAGAAACACCCTGAGTTTCAGGAAAGGGGTGTGGGCAAGCCTTATAATCTGCCTTTTCCAAGATACAGGTCTGTCCAGAGAATTCTATATGAGGTTCTCAATCCAAGACACTCAGTTTCTGTTTGAATTATATACAAGGAGGCATTTGCAAGTGATCGATGCTTCACAATACATTTGTTCCCCTGTATTTTGCTGTGTTCTTTGTCCACTTACAGCTGTTTTTGTCCCTGATATTATCTTCTTGCTGTTGAAACTTTTACTGGATCTACTTCTGGGTGTCCTTTACGGCCTTTTTCCTCTTCCCGGATGTCAGTGGAAGTTCGGTGCCTTACTATTACCTGAATATATTGTATATAAAACACTGTAAATAACTTGTAATTTTGACCGCTTTAACTTTATCTTGTTATCGCCGTTCATGCCGCTTTTTGCACCCTTATGTCACTTCGCCGCCCACTCTCACTAATACGCCCATTGCTTACCCTGTGTGTTATGGTCATTGTATAATTATATACTGAAGTGCTTCTCAACTACTGACTGAATTATAATTTCTTTCACCTTACCCTACTTTCACGTTGTGGTCTCCCTTCCTTTGTTCCCCCTCCCGATTGTGATTCATATCACTGTTTTCATTTGTCTTGTTTCTAAAATACCTTTCAGTTGAGACATTGTTTTGTGTTATAAACTGCACCCAGTCTCACCTGGGTTAACGGGCCCCACTCCTGTTTTTTGATCCATACTGTTATCTTCTGCATTCATTTTCATCCTGAATGAAGAGCTACAAGTTTTGCCCTTCTGCACCCTCTTAAAGAAATAGCTTACACCTTTTACATGTACCATTAAGTGCAGGGGGATACTGTGGCTACTGGGAGGAGTCGCCTTTTCCTCTGGCAATCAAGAAGGAAACTCAGCAGACCTTCTCAATTCTTAATGAAGGGTTTAGGAGCTGTGACTATGGCAAAGACTTCTCTACCTATGTCCTAACAAGAGTGTAGGACAAATATGTGAGAATTATTGCAGACTCACAAGCAGAACCACCATCTTTGGAGTGTCTATATATACTGCTTAAACCACATTGAATATGAGGACTCCCAACATCCTTGGGATGAAGGATACGACCCTTGCGAGGTGCAGTGTTCCACCACCTCTAATATATACTCACGGAGTACAAACAGGATTTGCAAAGGAACAAAATATATGTGCAGACAGTGTATACCAAATGTGACATTGAGGGAAAAGGTCAACTCGTCAACCCTTGCAAACTACATGACGCAAAACATTTGATAACTTCGAGGGCGAAATTTCAAATTTCAACTTCTTCTAGGAACATAAACAGATTAAAAGCTAAGCTTCCATGCAGCCAAATTTATAATGTTAAGCGTGTTGTCTGACTGCGTCAGTTTCCAGCGTGCCAAAGTCCTGCCTTCAGAATCAGAAGACTGGTTGCGATGTACATAGACACATCCACAGATCCCGGCTACCATTTTAGTATTAGGGATCGACAAATCCTAAAAAGGTACAGAGGATCCATGGCAAGCTTGATGGCTGGGCGCCACGAACACAGAGCAAGCTTGTCAGACCCATGCAACACATATCATGGATTTGCGGATCAGTACCCAGGACAGCGAACCCTTAAAAGGGCCAATATGGGTAAGAAAAACTTGCAATGGATTTGGGCTACCCGGGAATGATACTTCCTTGAATTCGCAGTCGCATGCTAGAATCCGTGAACTAAAAAAAGAAATAAGAGCAACCGATGGCCAAATCTCTATGGGGCAATCCCTGCTGCACACAGCTAAAGGCGGCCGCGGCCCGTGCAGGAGGTGAGAGCGGTGGGGTGGTGGGGTGGTAGGGCCGGGTTGGGAGTGAGGATTTCGACAGCCGACGAGGAGGGAAAATGAATTATTTATTCAATTTTCCCTTGTGGTCATCTGTCTAATCCCCCCCCCCCAACCCGGGCCCACCGCTCTTACCTGCACAGGTCGCTCCTGGCTAAAGGTTGGCTCTTTAAGGGGGACCATCAGCCCGCATAGTCGTTAATGGCTCACTCTCTGAACCAGTTACACTGCAACAAGATGTCAGACAGGGTTGCCCACTGTCCCCCTCTTTATTTCTAATAGCACTCGAACCCCTTATCCAAGACATTAAATTAAACACGAACATAAAAGGGGTAGACATCAACGGCGTTGAAATTAATTTAGCCGCCTATGCTGACGACATGCTAATAGTAACTGAACAGTCGAAGACCTGATGCATACGATAGCAGAATACTCCGGACTATCAGGGTATAAGTTAAACAAAGACAAATCAGAATGCCAACCACTAAATATTCATTGCACAAGAGAAAGCCTGGGGGGGTCGGACTTAGCCTGGCAAGCGGGGTATATCAAATACCTAGGTATACAATTTGGTAATGACCTAATTGACACGCTACATCATAATGAGAAAATACTGCTAGAGAAGATTAAGAAACTGCTAGACTCCTGGTCACCAAAGTTCATAACATGGTGAGGCAGAATGGAAACTATCAAAATGATGGTCACACCAATGATTAACTATCTGATCAGCATGCTCCCGCTCCTCCTCACAGAAGATTTCCACCGCAAAGTAGATATTCTGATCTCTAAATTCCTTTGGAGGGGGAAGAAAGCACAGATAAGCATTAAAAAACTAAGACTGGAGAAAAACCTAGGAGGGATAAATCTAGCAGACTTCAAAACGTTCCAGCTAGCTTTCTGGCAAAACAAGGCTCATACTGGATAGCACCTTCGGCCGGCTACACGCCGGCATGGCTACAGGTGGAGAGGACCATCCTAAACAACCTAAGCCCTCTCGCTCTACTAACAGCCAATAGATACCCACAAGCCGATCTTTAAAAACACAAAAACCACCCTACTAAAGGTAGACATGAAGTTAGAAAACAGCATCAAATGTTAACAAGCATTTCCAATGCAATAGGTCTCGCATTTACTAGAGTTTGAGCTATTGGCATTGTAGATTACAATGCCTTTTATTAATGTGTTGGTTTTTGAAACAAATAAATAAAAGGCATTGCCATTTCCAATGCCAATAGCATAAACTCTCGCAAATGCGAGACCTATTGCATTGTAAATGCTTGTTTCCATTGCTGCAGGCTTCATACTGAGTCTTGTTACCCGCTTCATCAAAGCCCTTGTGATCCCCGACTCGTAAGCTGTTTGTTTGAGGTTGAGACTGATTCTGGGAAAGGACTTCAGACATTTCTCTCAGCTCTCGCATTACCTGCTATGGCACTTGCTGCATGATCACCGAGCGTGAAGATGCCCGGGCCACACAAATCTCAGCCTGGCAGCATTGGTTTCAGAAGTTACTTCAGTAGATGGAAAATAAAATAGCCCTCCCTCAGTTTTGACGCACATTTCTTCCTTGTGAAGTGACAAGCACAACAGGCAACACCAATCCTGCATTTATCACACCAGGAAAAACTTTAATACGGTCTAGTGCCCGCAACATTCACTGACCTTATGTTTATATGCACAGGCCTCTACTCTCTTCCCTTCACGTCAATAGATTTCCTCATTCTTGGGTCCCATTGTCAGAGCTCAAACAGCCAGCCTCCTCAGCCTTCCGCCATCTTCCTCCCAAGTCATCATCATGTTTTACTGACACACATTCCTGGAAATTTCCCAGTGTTCCTTGCACTCTTTACTTCAAAAGGCACCACTTCCTACCAGCAATCACAAATAATTGTAAAAGGGTAGAATACAACTACTACTTTAAAGAATACTACAAAGTAATTTAGATTATTTAAAATCTCACACTGTTGTGCCACTTTTAGGAGAAGTTAAGAGGGAAACCACCCCCCTGTCCAACCACAACTACCTTTCAGCCTGTAATTGTTTTTTGGAGACATGTCCCCAAAATGTGAGGCCTGATGCGAAAAACCACAGCTGCCTTGTCTTATTTCAAACTCATACCCCTCTCATCCACCACCTTGAGAACATTTTCCAATCAAGCTTTATTCTTTTGGAGTTGTTCTCTTATCTTTCTCTTCCTTTTCTGCAGTTTTCTCTTTCACTCTGGGTCAAAGTCTGCTGATAAAAAACTAAGGCATGTTTCCAAAAGAAAAGTTACCGCTGTGCCCACCACCTGTAACCACTGGCACAAATTAAGGGTCTGATTCCTAGTATTGTGCCAGAGTGGGGTGGCAGAGGACATTGCCCCCAACATCCTAGGACCTTCACCCACCATATCTACAGTTATCCGCCAGACCAGTGGAACCGCCCAATCGGTTAATATTTACAAATGAAGTAACTCCAACCTTATCTGTTTCCCAGTCAGCTTCAATCAGCATCACGTACATACCACGTGCAAAGGTGCCTTCTTAATGAATAGACTGAACACACCTGAACAGATGCTGGGTTGCTTTCTAAATATGGTCGCTAATTTAGCATTTTTAATTATAAAGAACAGGCCTATACTCTTTCCTTTCTAATCTAAACCGAGCCTGTCACTATATCCTGTGTTATAAGTAGTCAAATATTGACAGTAGATTTCCCACCCCCGTCGTGGAACTTTTCAAATGGCGGAAGTCATTTAAGGAGACTGTGTATTTGGAAGCCCCTTGCCATTTTTCTGATGGAAGAAAGTCCTCTGTAAAGCTGAATCCTTGTTCTGCATTTGCTTTTCAAATATGCGAGTGGTACAGATGTGTACATTGTGCTCAGTAGCTCGAAAGAATCAATAGTGTACATGTGTTAAGGCATGTATCTGTCATTTTAATTTCGAAAGCGCTTGTGTTGAAAAGTGCCATAGGTAAAAATGCATACAATTGAACAAAAAATGAGTTGTTAGCAGTGCATAATACAATGAGGAAACCTATTCTGGAACAACAATGTGTGCCAATCATTGTACGATGGGGTATGGAACACGTCAGTAAATACTTTTTATTAACTTATAAAAAGAGAAAAAAAAGCAAATTAACAAGGGGTAGATGGCAGACCACGCTTTAATGCAATAAAAGAATCAGAGAGGGAAACCGTCACAGAAGAGCCACTAAACATGGAAAGGGGTGAGACGGTTGCTATTGAATGACAGGAGAGTAAATGTAGGAAAAGGAAAGCGATTGGAAAGGTGTAATAACTAGCCAAGAAATTGAAAACACAAAATTAGGAAGTCATTCGAAGCAAGAAAAAAACACAGACAGACCATCAAGAATCCAATGTTTGGCTTGGTGCTTCCAAACCTTAATGGCGCCTCTGAAGCATTCTGCTGACAGGTTGACGGGTTTGTGTGCCCTTGCGGTTCTGGCTATCCCTGATTCTCATCAAGCCTGGTCAGCCTTGCAGACAATTGAGTAATACACCCCAGCCCTTCTTACCTTCTCAGAAGCATCATCTTAACATGTGCTTGACTGCGTGCCCGCCACCCCACTGCTCACACATGTTGATCTGACATGTGATTGACTATCCAAGCCTTCTTTTCCCTAAATAGCTGCCTTCATGACATGCAGCTGTGTCCCATCAGTGCTAGCCATCAGAAGAAATCATGGTTGTAGGGAATTAACAATATTCCAGATATATTTGCATTTTAGTCACTGGGCTGACGTATGACCTATCAGGCCCTTGCAGTAGGTTTAGAGACACCTGCCAGTTATTGCATCTGTTCTGACCATATCTTAACCTTTCAGGAAGGACTGCCCCATCCTTATAGGTCTCTCAGGGATGCCACTAACTTCCAAGACTTCATGCTCCTTACAGACATGCCTTGCATATGACAGACTCGAACACAAGCATGGAATGACATTGCTCCAGGGATGCCTCAGCTTTCAACTTGCACATATTCACACTCCGGCGTGTGCTTTGCATAGCAGTCTACGTAAGACTTGGATTTCGGAGAATATTTGCACAATATTTATGAAAGAGGTATTAAAAGTCTAGGAATCTGGGGGAAAACGTTTTGGAGTAAATTTCGGCTTTTAGCAGAACCCTTGCCAACGTTTACCTTGGAGATGGACACTGCAGAAAGAAGAGGGAGGCAAGATGGCTGCCGTGAGGCCGTAGGGGATAGTCGCTTACTCCCTTCTCTCTCCAAAGATGCTGAGCTAACTCGACGACTTGCGCTAAAAGTTTTCATCTTTGATCCCTGCAGTGGGCTTTGATTTATACACTACATTCGGGTGCGCAATATGGACAACGAAATTACGAACTATGAGACGCGTGAAGACACGGCGCTCACAGATACAATTGGGCACTCTGAAGTTAAGGACGCACTCTGTTGAGTTTAGCAGTGGGAGCCAGCTGACTGTGACCACTATCTGGGTTGCTTTCTATCGGCATAACAAAATCAGGAAAATGGCTTCAAAAAATCAGCGGGCTGCAAGGGGGTTAAGGGAGCTCGGAGAAAAAGAGAAAGACTCCCAGAACGATAGCCTGGTACATAGCGACCCCGGTGTCCCCGCAGACAATTTGAGAGCAAAGACTCGCCTGAAAACCCAGGCTTAGAAGGATTGGGGGAAAAATACCGGCACGGAGAGAAACGAGAAGATCTCCGGGAGTGCCCTAAAGAAGGAAAAAGAACTTAAGAAAATGAAGGCTTTACCGGGCAAGAGAGCCGCTAAAGAGCGATCAGCCGATACAGGGACCGGGTTGTCTGGAGTCGAAGGAGTGAAAGAAACGGTGCTTCGTCAGCCTACCTTGATGGAAGCTTTTCCCGCCTCAACAACAGTAATACCGGCTCCTCGGGGATCGGTCCAGGATCAAGAAAAGGCATTTTCTCCTCCGTCGCCCCTCATCGATGCTGCCGGAAAAAACGCTGGCAGCAACACAGACACACGCATGCAGGGTGAGAAGACGAGCGGTGAGCTATCGGCCGAGCCAGAAACGCAGTTCACGGACTACGCATCAGGAGCTCAGAGCGCGAGCGTAAAGCAGATGCCTATCGGTGGGGGTGTTGAGAACTCAACAGTGCTGGATTTGGAGCAGCAGCAACACGAGAATGAAACCGATCTGTTCCCTGCCAACGCTCCTACGAACACCCAGGTACAGACACAGCTACGGGGGGCAGCGAAAATGTGAGTTTGCATTTGGCACATGGAGGGCCCTTAGCAGAAAGTGTTACTAACTTGCCTTGCAAAGCTATAGAGACTGAGCCTATGACTGAATTGGGCACAAGAGCTGCTGCTATGGGGGAAACAGGTGATAGGCAAAATATAGATGAGTCTTTAATTGAACCTGCTCAGACTATTACTGATGGCAAGCAAATATCACAATCTTTAAAAATAACAAAGGGTCATGACACTGAAGATATTCGGGGGATTAATGACCTTACTGTGCAGGGAGTAACTATCCCAGGCTCACCAACTGATGAATGCTTTTATTCAGATGATGACGATGAGGAGGATGATGTGGGCAAAAATAAGGGCAAGGGCGCTTCCCTCACGGACTTAAATATAGAGTCAGCCTCAGAATTAAGCGAAAGATCGGATAGATCTGACTCATATTCAGACTCAGGCTCACCCTCACTTTCACCGGGACATCAGACCAGAAACTCTGAGATTGAAACGTCAGAAGTAGAAAGGACAATGGGGAGTAGAGACCTCAGATGTCGGAGGTCGAAGAGTGCTAGAAAGAGGTCGCATGTAAGAGTACAGGACTCAGCACAGAACTTATTGAGCCCTACGCAGCGGGAAGTGGCTAAGAAGTTGGACTGGGACTACTCAGCTACATCACAGGTTTATCATGAGGGAACCATTCACTCTCAAACCCAGCAATCTCTTCAACATTGTCAAGTGGAGCAGTCAACGACCCAGAACCCCAATTTTGACTTGCTACTTGGGACATTAAAACAGATGCAGAGCGAAGCAAGGGCAGAAGGTCGAAGAGCTAGACAGGCTAATAAAAAAATAGAAGGATCCCTGCGGAAAGTGAACAAACTATATGCAGATATGGCTGGTAGAGTCACAGAGGTAGAGGAGAGGACTGGGAAGCTGGAGGATGTAGTTGCCAAGCTTCAGGAAGATAAACATGTACAGGAGAAAACAGTAACAGATGTCCTTTGGAAACTTGAGGAGTTTGAGAACAGGCAAAGGCGGAACAATATAAGACTCCTTGGCGTGGAGGAGGGCAAGGAAGGCCAGGACGTACGGGCCTTTGTGGTGGAGCTGTTTAGAGGTGCATTCCCTGAAATTACTAAATGGAGTTGGGAAAATGAGATTCAGCGGGCCCACCGTTTTCCTCAAATACAGAAAAGAGGAAATACAGAAGGTAAACCAAGAGCGATTCTCGTGTATGTTGGCAACTTTCTGGCAAGTGAGGAGATTATGAGCAAGGCAAAGCCAGCGGCCAAGAGATCTTATAAAGATATACACTTCTTCGCTCGGCCAGGCTTTTGTCACACTACCGTCGAAAGAATGTGGCAGATGAGACAATTATTAACTCCCTTTCAAAATGCAGGATGTGAAGCCTATTTGATGTTCCCCTCCCGTCTTAGAGTAGTAGTTAATGGGCAACACAGGGTGTTTTTCTCTGAGGTACTTGCTCAGGAATATCTGTCAGCATTGAAGGAGAAAAGGGGTCAAAAAAGTCAAACAACTACTTCAGATGCAATTTGATTAATAAGTTGAACAATAGGATGTTTATAAGCTAAATTAATCTGTAAGCATGAGCACAAACTGGGTAAGAAGGATGATAAACGGGCGGTTATAGTGGTAGCACATGGGATTAAGGTAGGAAAAGAGTAGTAGGTGAGAGGGGGGGAGGAGACGGACATCCTAGGTTTTAGGTTGCCATACATAGGTCAGGATTGACCTATTTGCCAGTAAGAGGGGGAAAGCTTGTAGAGGGGGGGGCGGGGGGGGAGAGAAGGGGGGCAGGGCACGACAAACTAAGAATTGCACAATTGAAGAAATGCAAGTATGGGAAGGATTAGGAATGTTTTGTACTTTAAGAATAGAGGGAAAATCATTTGAACAGAAATCAGAAAACAGTATTAGATGTAATGCAATGATATCTTTGAAGCGAAGTCTCTTTAACTTCTGTCTCTTTTTGGGAATATTAATCTTATTTGATCTATAATGGCTATTAGAGTAGCGACGTGGAACGTCAGTGGCCTGAACGATCGCCAGAAAAGACAAAGGATTGCCGTGTCATTAAAACAAATGAATGCCGACTTTATATTCCTACAAGAAACTCATATCATGGCCTCACAGGCATATCTTTTAGATCAATTAGGTTTTCAAGTATTAGCATACTCAAAACAAGGCTCTAAACACAGAGGGGTTGCAATATTATCAAAGAGTAGAAATGTGAATACCAGAAAAAAGCTAGAAGACCAATGGGGTAGGTGGGCATTAATTGAATGTCTTGTTGAAGGAGAGTGGTGTACCCTTGGGGTAATTTACGGGTCAACGGAGGACGATCCAGAGAGTCTCGAATTCTTAGATGCAGAATTATCCTCTTGGGCACCTCGGATTATACTGGGAGGGGATTTTAATATAAATGGTGCAGATGGGCTAGGTGTAGAGACAGGATCATATGGGAGGTATCAGGGAAGAAAGAAAAGAGTACATCGAGCACTAGGAGAGCTTGTGAGAAACAATATGTTGTTAGATGTCTGGGGGAAGCTAAAAAATGGGGATAGTGGATTTACGTACTACTCTGCCCCTCATCAGGTCTGCGCGAGACTAGATTACTTTTTTGCCTCTAACTCAATGATCTCCTATGTAAAGATAGACAGACTTCCCCGCATACTCAGCGATCATAATCCTTTGATCCTGAGCTTGAATATACCCACACGACCCAGGAAAGTTAGAATATGGACATTTGAGCGTGGGCTTCTTCAGGACCAAAAATATATTCAGTATATGACGCGATGGATTAAGGAGTTCTTTGAAAATAATAGAGGCAGTGCAGAGACAGGAATAGTTTGGGATGCTTTCAAGGCAGGCATACGTGGGGAAACTTTAAGTTTTAATACCTTTAAACGAAAACAGGAGCAATTCAGAACTAGCGAACTAACTGGGGCAGTCTTGGATGCGGAGGAGGAGCTGCAACACTGTGTCTTAGTAGGGGCTTCTTTAGATCAGGCTCTTCTAAAATTAACAAAGGCAAAAATGGATGCTGAAGAGGTTATTGCGAATAAGGCAGCTAAGATATACTTGACCAATAGAGAGAGGTGCCACGAATTTAGTGAAGCAGCTGGGCGAACATTAGCTATTCGTACAAGACAAAGGACTGCTTTAGATGAGGTAAGAGAAATCACAGACTCTGAAGGTAATTTGCGCATAGACCCAGATGAAATAAGAGAGGTATTTAGAAAATTCTATACCTCGCTATATGATGAGCAAAATGGCCGGGATTTGGATGAGATAGGGACATACTTGGAAGATATCCCAGTGGTGCGACTGACAGAGGAAGAATCAGAGGGGTTGGAAGAACTATTGGACCTAGAAGAGATTAAAAATGCTATAGCGAATCTCCCTTCGGGTAAAGCGTCAGGCCCTGACCAAATACCAATTGAATTTTATAAAGTATTCTGGGATGCTCTTTCTCAAGACCTGGCGACAATGATGCAGAAAGCACAATCTGGGGTCTCTATACCAGGGTCATGGGGTGGTGCTGAAATAGTGGTAATTTTGAAAAAAGGAAAGCCTCCCACCATGCCGGCATCATATAGGCCAATCACGCTCATGAATTCTGACGCCAACATTTTTTCCAAGATATTAGCAACAAGATTTGCTCAAATAATAGGTTCCCTCGTGAGCAGTAATCAGCATGGGTTTATTCCGGGTAGGGGTACGACTCACCATACTCGCAAGGTTATCACACTGTTTGACGCCATGGAGGTCTCAGGAGACCCGATGGCTGTAATGTTACTAGATGCAGAAAAAGCATTTGATCGGGTCTCCTGGAACTATCTGTGGCATACCTTGAAAAGAGCAGGTTTTAAAGATGGATACATTAAGGCAATCCAAACCCTATATAGAGCTCCGAGCGCTGTAATCCGGATTAATTCAGGCTTAACTAATTCTTTCCAAATTAAGAGAGGTACCAGACAGGGCTGTCCTTGTTCTCCGCTTTTATTTGCGATGTATATCGACCCCTTGATCCGAAGATTAGAGAGATGTGATAGGATTTCCCCAGTGTATACGCGCATAGGATATTGTAAGGTACTCGCATATGCTGATGACGTGGCAGTGATTACATCTAATCCCACAGAGGCTATAGGGCAGGTTGAAATTGAGGCCACTAGATTTGGACAGGTATCAGGTTATAAATTGAACTCCAATAAGACACAGATAATTAAGAATAAATATGTAGATTGCTCTGATTATCGAGTGGTACAGGATGGGGTGTACTTGGGGGTAATTATCTCTTCCGATTTAGACACGCTGGTAGAGAAAAATACGACACCGGTTTTTGCTAAAGTGAGAAAGGATTTAGATAGGCTTGAGAATCTCCATCTCTCAATTGTGGGGCGCACTAACATCATAAAGATGTTGATCCTACCTAAGTTTTTATATCTCTTTAGAGCAATACCACTACTTTTTGAATCAAGATGGTTTAAGGGATGTGAATATATGATCAATAGATTCATCTGGGCAAAGGGAAAGACAAGGAGAGCTCTTAAGTATATGGCATTGCCTCGGGATAGGGGTGGATGGTCGCTTCCGGATTTAAAATTATATTATTGGGCAGCGGCCCTACAGAACATGGTGGGCCTGATAGGAGGGGCAGAGATCGAAGGACAGGACGAGTTTGGCACATTAGCAATCTATGGCTTAGTCATGGGGGTAGAAGCCGAGAACTTATTTTTGAAACATACCGATTTTTGTTACTTTAAAAGGACGCGATTCAAGATGATTTTAGCGGCTTACAATATATGGAAAGCATTTTCAAAAAGCTTTGGTTTGGGGAAATATAATGCATACACTAGAATGAATGCGAACCCTACTTTACCAGTAGATATTTTTACAGGTTGGGTTTTTGGAGAATGGGGAAGGAAGGGGATAAGGATGATGGGAGATATTAGGACTACACAAGGGATATTGCAATTCGCGGAGTTACAGGCAAACTATGGTATAGAGATAAGGCATTTTTTTAAGTTCTTACAAATAAGAAGCTATATTGAAACAAAGAGGGGGGGTCCGACTGGGTTTGGTAGGATTCCAATTATGGATTTAGTACAAGCAGGATCAGACTGCACTATTAGGAGGTTCTATTCGGAATTGATAAAAGCTAAACAGGATGACAAGGATAGAATGGCGCAGAAATGGGCGACAAAGCTAGACATAGTAGAAGAGTGCTTTCTTGCATCGCTAGAGCTGGGACAGAGTATTTTATGCTCTGCATCCCTACAGGCACAGCACTATAAAACTATTTATCATCTCTACTATACTCCTGCAAGAATCGCACAGTGGGGAGGGATCTCGGGGATTAGATGTCCCAGATGTGGAAGTTCAGAGGCCGATTTGGTACATATGCTCGCAACATGTATTCATCTGCAACCAACTCAAAAGAATATCGAGGAATTTCTTTCCAGAGTGTTGGCTGTTGAAATAACCTTGTCTCCACCGATAATTCTTCTTGGTGTTAATCATTGCGATATACACATGAAGGGGGGATATCTTATATTTGTTGCAATGGCAGTATTAAGACTATGCATAACTTCCGCCTGGCTAGATCCTATACCGCCAACGTATCATCAGTGGCTAGCTCGATTATTGGCAATACACAATCTAGAGAATGCAATATATGCTAGAAAGGGGAAAAGAGGGAGAAAATTAGGGGAAAAAATTTGGGATCCAATTAAGCAATGGAAAGAGGAATCTAACTTTCTCCTTATCTGAGCTTTGAAACAATAAGAGTATTTTATAAGATTTGTCTTTATTTTGTACAGAAAGGGTACTTATTTGGTTATTGTTTTGTATAATATTTCATTTCAAATGTGTCGTGCCCTGTTTATATTTATATATGTATATCAGAAACTCAAAAAAAAAAAAAAAAAAAAGGAGATGGACACTGCACGGAGCTCATTCTTGGAAAGAGTAAGAAAAACAAGCGGCAGGGAAAGCGTTCGCTTTCACTTCCGCTTGGAAAACAAAGAAGCTTACGAGTGGTGCGCACGCACGTGCCACTGCGAGATGTGCTTTCAATTATCGCGCCTGTGTCTGGGTACGATAATTGAAACCACAAGGCATATTGGTGTCTATTACGCGCACCAAGCGTGTAATAGACACCAATAGGCCATGGGCGGAGCAATGCGCCCGCCTTTGGCCAATTGCGTGCAGTCTTTTATAAAAAGACGCACGCAAAGGCCAATGGGGTAGCACAAAAGGAATCGCACACGCACGAGCGTGTGCGATTCCTAGGTCAGTCCTAAATCCCTGTTTTTCACCTACTAAATGTCTCACGCTGCGTGAGCACTGTTGCGCAGTGCAACGGCTCGCGCAGTGCAACGCTAGGAGTGAGACCTAAAAAATGGAATCACTCTGGGCCAATAGCAAGATTCTTTACAAAGGGAAAAGCTTAGCCTTCGAAACATGGATCGAGAAAGGGATCTACTATCCTTACCAATTAGAAAACAAAGCTTACCCCATTATATGCACCGCCCTCAAGGATAGACATAAACTAGCCGACACTGAATTCTATAACTTTTTGAAAATTAGATCGGCCTTGTCTAAAACCAAATTTTCCACCTCACAACCGTCCATCTCCCAGTTCGTATCAAACATAAACAAATTAGGGCACCAGGTTTCACAGCTCTATAAACTCCTCCGCCCTAAATCCTCTAAACGTAACGACAAGACAATGACCTATTGGAATAACCAAACTAAATCCACATATAACGATAAAGAATGGTCCACTCTATGGTCCTCGGCCTCACGCAATAAGATTTCCCCAGTGCTCTCACAAACAAACTTTTTGCTGCTACACAAAGCTTTCTGGACCCCTGCACGGCTACACTCATTAGGCCTCAGGGAGGATGCAGTTTGCTGGAACTGTAACAAAGAAAAAGGGGATCTAGCACACCTTATCCTTTATTGCCCTTCACTCAAAACATTCTGGGAGAAAATATTTGCTCTTAAAAACAAACAGTTTGGCTGTACACTAACTAAAGAATTCTCCACCCTCACCACGGCATTTATGAGAACAGAACTGAAATCAGAACACGATAAGGACCTACTAGACCTGCTACTGACAGCAGCAGTGAAAATGGTCCTCTCCAATTGAAAAGACACAAGCAAGACATCGTTCAAAGGCTGGCTCAATTGGATCACGCATCTTAGAGGAGCGGAGAACATTGCACTACAGAACTCGCCCTGGAAACCGGCCTCCAGAAAGATGTGGAAGTCCCTCGATACATTCCTTGACTCTTTTGAGCCCCCATGAAAACGAGTCAGGCCGACGAGACACTCCCTGGTCTCTATGAAAGCTCCACCCTAACAAAGGAACCTAAAAGGACCCTACTGGTCACAGCCAATGTGGCCCTCTCGGGGCCTGTATGTAGACTTCTGTATGTAGACTTCTTGTGTAACAATGTCCCCACTGTATGTCGGACGTAATAATAAGCAATGCAATGCAACTCTCAAGTGCCTGTCCACTATCTCTTCATTCACCCCTTGCTTTCCTTTCCTATTCTGTCTTCTTTCTCTCTTCTACAATGATAACGACATGTAAGGGTTAGCTAAAAGTCATAATGTCAAAAAAGCGATTGGAATAACCTATGCCAACCCTGTAACAGTATTGCTAAAGTGTTCTTGTAAAAAATTAATAAAGCATGTTGAAATAAAAATAAAAAAATAAAACTGAGTTACGTTTCTGGCCCTGCCGCGGAAAACTACAGAAATTTACCAGTTATGGTTACCAACGCATGGCCAATATATGCCTGTTCGTGTGTGGGTCCATAGGAAGGAAGAGGTGATATACAAAGGTCAGCTTGTGATGTGGTGGCTGTATACATTTGAGACTGGTCATTTACAGAGGAGAGTCAAATGCTTCATTAGTTAGCACGTTACGCAGCAAAGGCAGAGTTTGCGTTTGCCGGACTGAGTGTGGGCTGCACTTGACTCATGGGTGTTGCAGGTATGCACTGATTTGACTGCATGGCCACAGGTTGTTCAGAAGGGTTTACAGCCTAGTACAGGGCGGCTTGCTTTTTGCATAATTAGAGCATGCACTTTTTTAAGATGGTCCTACCTGCAGGAGGAAATACACTGAGGAGAGGTAGATGTTTGAAAATGGGAGTCTGAACAGATAATAATCTACCATTTAGGAGTGGTTGTTCTGAGGTTGTAGCTACATAAAGTCCAACTTTCTTTCTTCCTATTTTATATCTTATGAGTCTCTAGGCTGTCCTAATAGTGTTCTGTAGGGTGCACAGGTGACTTGATGTGGAGAGATACTCCGATCATCCCGCAAAAATGCTCCACAGCCTGGATGTCTGTGGTCTTAAAGAGACCTGGGCTTCTCAGTCAAGGGCCTAGTGTTGCCAGGATGAGGTTTTTATAAAATGTCTACTTGCCCGAGGGACTAGGTGCTTCAAAAATTGACCTGTCCTGTAATCAAAGCAATTTTTCCAGTTTGTTGCCATTCTTTGAGCTGACAACTGATGGTAGCAATCTCTTGATATAAGAGCTAGGTTAGCAGCCTTTCAGATTACGCCAGAATTCATATTGGGTCAGGGTTTGGATTCCAGCATGGCTCTGACCATTCACCCTTTCTGATTCTGAACATCCCAGGGCTTCAATGATCTCAAATCTTGGAATATTCATGGATACGAATGGGCTCTGGTTAGCCTGGCGTTCTGGTCATGGAAGGGCTCTGGATATGCCGGCGCTTTAATTATGGCGGACGTCTAATGGTCTCACAGTACAAGATTCATCATTGCTCTCTTTCCTAATTTGGTTTCTGGGGAAGCGTCTTATGAATTGGTCAGACACATTGACTTTTAAGCATTCATTCGATTTCATAAAACGTCACATTACATAAACTCAGATTCCACTTGCGGCCTAATGCCTACCTCGGTCGCCCATGGGGGATCCAGGGAACTGCCCCAAGTCTGGGATTCTCCACATAACCACACTGCCTAATTCTTTGGCACTTCACTTCATCTCATTGTGCCCTTGGTTGCCTTAAGTGTGAGCTCATATTGAGTGCTATGTCAATGTCTGGATATTTACATTTTACACCTATTTAACCTCTGCAAAGTCTTGTGTAAGTAAAATGTTATGGAACACCTCAGCATGTAAGCTTTGCTTCCACACGCAAAATGTTTTTTTCACTCTCAAAAGGATTTACTCACATGAAGATTTTCTTGTGAGCAAATTTACTCTGGATGTAGGTGGGAAGTGGTCTTTCCATGTCTGAAATGCCCTATGAGTTTGTGCACACCCCCACACACACTTATCTGTTTATTGGTGTTTGACCAAATCCTCGTTAACTCCCTCCCACATTGTAACTGTGAGCCTGCCAAGGGCAGAAGTAAAATATGTTCCATGGTGGGACAGGAGCTTCTCAGTGGGGAAAATATTTTCGTTCAAGAGGCAAAATGTTAACAAGTGAAAATGGACTATCTGTGCAGAATTGTGCACGAGCAGACAGTTGCACGTATATGTGCTCAGCGCGAACATGGGATTGGCAGGTTGCTCGGCAGGGGTGTAAAACTCCCATCACGATGCCCATGACACATTGCTCGTGTTCATTTTGTCCCCCGGACAAGTTGCCTACACATCCTGCAACACTAACCCTTTGGATGCTTTTTTTCATGTTGTAAACTTTTTTAGGTACATTGTTTGCTTTCAAAATAAAACCACCGATGTTGCTACCACTCTCCTGCATAAAATAAAGACGCGCCCTGCAAGATTTATAAATAGCCACAAATTGTTAAATTTCGTAAACGCATACCCATTTTTATATTGGATCCACTGTTGTGAAAGCAAGCTGAGTTTACAGCTTAGGGTATTTCTTTACAGCTAAGCATACAGTTTAGGGTATTTCTTTACAGCTGAGCTTACAGCTTAGGGTATTTGTTTACAGCTGACCTTACAGCTTAGGGTATTTCTTTACACCTTAGTGTATTTCTTTACAGCTGAGCATACAGCTTAGGGTATTTCTTTACAGCTGAGCGTCAGCTTAGGGTATTTCTTTACAGCTGAGCTTACATCTTAGGGTATTTGTTTACAGCTGACCTTACAGCTTAGGGTATTTCTTTACACCTTAGGGTATTTCTTTACAGCTGACCTTACAGCTCAGGGGATTGACCCCCAACAATATGTCTTAGGCATGGGGCAACAGGAGTGCCACATCCCCATGTTGTGGAACACAGCTGTGGTCACCTTACCCATAATCTGCACAGACCATCTACTGGAAGGGTTCCATAAAGGCCTTTTTGGCCCCCAGGGCTTTGCATGTTGTCCAATCTCCACAACAGCTTTTGCAACCTGCTCTCTAGCGTGTAAGTTTCATCTTTCGCTGCATGGCATGTTGTCTCGCTTTCTGCTAAATCCAACCACTCACGAGGACGCATCTAAAGAAATACCGCATGGTCTTCAAGATGCAATCTTCAAAACTGCCACCTGGATAAAGGGTCTAAGGGAAAAATATTTAAAGACCTGCCCAAATTCTAATCCCCATAACAAGACTATATAAACACAACAGAATAGGGGGTCTAGTGGTCGACGAGACCAAAATTGAGAGCAAAGTCACCTCTCACGATCAGTTTATATCATGTGGTCTCCACCTAGAGCCGAGGTATGCCTCTTGATCATAGAGACTTCCTCGTTAGTGTACGGCTCTATTGCTCATTTGGGTTGATAAAGAGAAGTCCAAGAGTCACGTGACAGACTGTGACCACCAGACAAAAGAAGTGCAGTGCAAAGGAAAATGTGAAATTTAAAAGGAGATTGTGTGAAGAGTATGATATAATTCACTCATTTCTACACATCTCGATTAAAAAGGTGTGTGAACCAAAAATATACCAAGCAGTGCCAACTAGTCACTGTTGAATGACCCTCATTCAACAGTGACTAGTTGGCACTGCTTGGTATATTTTTTGTGTGAAAATGAGTGAATTATATCGTACTCTTCACACAATCTCCTTTTAAATTTCACATTTTCCTTTGCACTGCACTTCTTTTGTCTGGTGGTCACAGTCTGTCATGATATAAACTGATCGTGAGAGGTGACTTTGCTCTCAATTTTGGTCTCTTTGGTTGAGTCGGTTTGATGGTTTTCCGTGCTCTGCTCTGACTATGTATGGGTTTGATATCTCACACACTACTCTTCCTTTTCTCTAATCTTGTGCTGTCGACCACTAGACCCCCTATTCTGTTGTGTTTATATACTTCAAGATGCAATCACACCCTCCTAGGCAATGTTTCAGCTGTAAATGTTATGTTACCACAAATGTGCAGATCTGACTATTTAGGATTTCACAGGTGTAAGAAAGAGTGTAACTTGTAATGTTGCAATGGCAGGTTCCTTCTTTAGGAAGCCCTCTGAAAAGATCTATGATGAAATACCTGGTGACACTAGGGACAGTGATGCAAAGGATGCGGATGCCATGATGAGGATGGAAGAAATGGGTGTGTACCTTTTTACTTTTCCTTCATTTTAGAATCTGGATGCAGACAGCGTTCGCTGTCTATTGGCATGCTAATCATGTTGATGCCACAAACCGTGGCATATAGTGAATGTGTACAATGTGTATTGGCACCATTCTGTCTCAGGTGAAGCGGCCCCGCTTCATGCTTCACACTTTCGCATGTATGGAATAATGGTTCCAACATGTGCCTACGCTATGTATTACATGCATTCATGAGTTTGGTATTGCCAATGCTTGTTCTGCTTTGTTAGAGAAGGCATTGGGTACAGGTAGTAAGAAACCTGGTTCAGAGAGACACATAACATATAGTGTCATAGAGCCTTGGTTTTCTTTAAACAAATAAATACAGGGAGCCCTACTGTGTATGCTAAAGCAGATGACACTGTGTGCTAATTTATGTTAATAGCTGTAGCAGTGCCTGTATCTCATGTAGCAACAAACAATATGCAAAGAGATAATTTAACTGTGCTTACTGCCTATACTCTCTTCCCTGTGGCACTCTGGGTGGCAGGGAAATCAACAGGGCTGGCCCCAATTAGGGCTACTTTTTCTTGGACTTAGTGCATTGGTGCTCTTAGAACTGCTGTTCATGTTTTGTTGCAAGGACTCTAACCTTGTTTCTAAACATGCTCTGGACTCTACCCATTCTAAACTTTGGCCTCACGTTTGGTTTGGTTAATGCCCTCGCTTCATGTTAGCTCACCCACCAAGGAAAGACCTTCAGTACCCTCTTAGGACTGCTCTGGCTATTGCCTCATTGCCTGCTCCTAGCCCACCGTCCCACATGTGTCTTGTCTTATAATCCTTCTTGACCTTTCTGCAGCCTTTGACACTGTCAATCACAACACTCTCCTTAACACTCTTCAACAGAGAATGGGCATGGAGGGCACTGTGCTTAAATAGTTTGCCTCCTTCCTCTCGGATCGATCCCAAATGATCAAAATAGCGAACAGTCTTTCTTCTCCTTTGGCGGTCGGTCAAGGTGTTCCTCAAGGCTCTATACTTGCACCCACATTGTTCAATCTCTATTTAGAACCTTTGGGAAATCTCCTTAGTAAATCCGGGATCCACTATCATCTCTATGCGGACGACACTCAAATCTACCCTAAGGTGGCCTCCACTCACGATCTCTCCTTCCTAAGCTCTACTCTCGACTCCATTCAAAACTGGATGTTAACTCAACTGATTCTGAATCCCTCCAAAACTGAATTCCTCCTTCTCTCCTCTTCACTTTCTCCCCCCCCAGTTCAATCATGGATGGATCAGATGAATCTACTTAACAATAAACCCATCATTGTCGACAGCGCAAAATCCCTTGGTGTCACACTCGACAAAATACTCAATCTACTCTCCCACATCTATTCCATTGCAAAGTCTGCTCGATACCAATTGCGCCTTCTGTGGGGGATTCGTCGCTTCTTCCCGGAGCACGACCTTAAAACCCTGGTCCAATCGCTGGTTCTCTCCAGATTGGACTATTGCAATTCTCTTCTTACTGGCCTCCCCAAATCCCACCTGTCCCCCCTGAAGTCTGTTCTCCATTCAGCAGCTCGTTTCATATATGGGGCCAAAAGAAGCGACCACATCACACCCATTTTATCCACCCTCCCATCGAGGCAAGATCTATCTACAAGACTGCCTGTATCACCCACAAAGCCTTGCACTCCTCCTCCCCTCGCTACCTGGCGAATAAACTGACATTTTCTGGAGGCTCCAGACCATCACGTGATGCAGAAAATGTATTGCTTGAACCTCCCACTTTCAAGAAGGAAAGATCGATGGCCCAATCATTTTCAGGCAACGCGGTGAGAATCTGGAACTCACTTCCGCCTCAGCTCCGGACCACCACCTCTTCCCAGGCCTTCAAAACTCACCTCAAAGCTCTCCTCCTTCAAAGACACTTCCAAATTTAATTCACGCCCTCTATATTTTCTGAAGGAAGTCCTTCCATTCTAGGAAATTCTTTTCTCCATGCCTATAGAAGTGCCTTCCCAGTGTGTTCTTATGTTTGGAGTGTCTGCCATTTAGTGCAGTATTATACCTTCTATTATGAAATCTGTTTATTGGCATTTTGTTAATATAGACACAGCATAAATCATAAATGGAACATCTCACAGGCAATGAGTCAGGTACTCGGAGGAGTCTCCGCCAATTGTGAATGCGGTGAACCACAGGATCTATCGCCACCACCATGTGTGGAGCAAGGCAAACTGATAGGTGTCAGGACCACCGCCCGCATTTAAACAGATTCATGGAACAACAAAAGAAAACAGGTTAAACAACAGTAGCCCAGCAGAACAGCAGCAGCAGGTTCGGTCTTCGACCACGTGACCCTCAAGATACCTCCCCCAGTCCACCCCCCCCAGCCCAGCCCCCATCCCTCGTTACATATCGTTCCATTAAAGGCAATTGTCATTGTCCGCACATCCGCCCGGCTCAGCTAAGACCTCCCCGCCAATCCCCAAAGTGGGTCCCCCAGTCTCGCCTCAGTTCCCCTCCCCCCCAGGGAGTGTCTCCACAGTATGTGTCCCACAGAGTCCCAGGGCATCCCCATCCAGTTGCATCAGGGCTTGTAAGTGTACGTCCCATTGATTCGCTATGGGTGTGCGTCTGAGGCCTAACGTTTCCTCCCGCAAGAGAGCCGTACCCTCCGCCCCCGCCCACACCAGCAGGGATCTCCGCCACGCCTGCTCCCGGGTGGGCTCAGCTGCCTTCCAGCGCTTAGTAATTAACCGCTTCGCCACGATCAGGCCCAGGTCGAGGAAGCGACAGGCAACCTTCGTGGGGGGAGTTCTACGGAACAAGTGTAACAGACAGGCCGTCCATTCCCGCCGCGCCAGCGGACCGGCACAAGCACCTAACGCTCCTTGCACCATCCGCCAATATGAGTCGAGCGCTGGACAGCTCCATAACATGTGCACCAGTCCAGCATCCAGAGCCTTGCAGCGTGGGCATTCAGCGTCCGCACGGTGGAAATAGCGATTGATGGAGTCGGGAGTGAGATATGCTCTGTGCAGTATAAAGTACTGGATTTGGCAAAACCGCAGGTTCCTGGGGACCCGTGTGGGTCCCCGTAGCGTATCCCTCCACTCCTTGTCTGTCATGGGGCGATCCAGATCCACTTCCCATTTACCCCGCAACGGAGACAGGTCCGTCGCCACCTGCGTGCGCAGGGAGTCTGCGAACCAACGAATCATGTGACTGCCCCGTCCCATGACATGGAGGTACTGCATCATGAGGTGTTGTGCCGGTTCCTCCTGGAGAGCACCCCACCGGTTCGTCAGCGTCGCGATTAGAGAGCGGTGGCGGAGGAACTGACCGGCTGGTAACCCCGTCTCCTCCGCCAGTTGAGCGAACGGGATAAGCGCACCATCGCGGTAGAGGTCCCCTAGTGTGCAGATGTCCGCCGCGTGCCATTCGCAAGCTCCGCCGAGCGTAGTATCCCTTGACCGCTAGGCGAACCCTCAATTGGCATGGCAGGAGCGTATGGGGTATGCGAACGGGTCAATTAGAGGGCACGCCGATAACACTTGTAGGCCACTGCCACAAGAAGGGGGCCCGGCTTGACCATTCTGGCCATCGGGTGGAACGACGCTATAATATCCGTCAGGGGGAGTGGCGGCTCCATGGATGCCGTGTCATCTCTTTCCCTGTCGGCCAACCACCTGGCTACCCATTGCAGCTGTGCTGCTAGGTAATAGTGCGCAAAGCATGGCATCGCGAGTCCCCCTTGACCCGTGGGGAGGTACAACTTAGAGAGCGCCACTCTGTGGCGTGCGTTGCCCCATACAAAATCCCGGCGGGAGCGCTCCAAGGCGGCGAAGAAGGATGCTGGAACGTAGGTCGGCAGATTAGCAAAATAGTAGAGGAGTCTGGGCAGGGCCACCATTTTGACCAGTGCAATGCGGCCAGTGACCGCGAGGGGGAGGGTGCTCCAGAAGCGCATCTGGGCCCTGATCGCCGTCACCGCCCTGCCCAAGTTACCCTCCACCAAGTCAGCTGGCCGCCGATACACCTGGATGCCCAGGTAACGGAAGGTGTCCGGCTGCCACCTGACAGGCACACCCCCTAACTGAAGCCGGGGATCCAGAGCATCAGTACAGAACGGGTAAAGGCACGATTTGGCCGCGTTCACCCTTAACCCGGAAAGCGTTGCAAATTCCGTGAGAACCCGCTCAAGGTCCCCTGAAATATTCGCCACGTCCCGTACGAAGATCAAAAGGTCATCCGCGTATAAGGAGACCTGGTGGGTGGTGTCGCCCATTGGAATGCCGTCCGTCAACACCCTCCGCAGAGTGGCCGCTAAGGGCTCTATGGCAAGCGCAAAAAGGAGGGGCGAGAGGGGGCACCCCTGCCTGGTACCTCGGCCAACCGAGATGGCCTCGGAAATGTATGGGCCAGTTCTTACCCGGACCACGGGGTTCTTGTAGAGGAGCGCCGCCATTTGCAGGAACCCGAGGCCTAGTCCATAGTGCGATAATGCTGCCACCAGATAGCCCCACTCTAGGCAATCGAAGGTTTTTTCAAGGTCTAACACTAGACAGCCCGCCCGCGGCCAATGTTGCGCGCCGTGTGCGGCAACACGGAAGAACCGGCGGAGATTAAGCGAGGTGCTGTGCTTCGGCACGAACCCATTCTGGTCCCTTTGCACTAGTGCAGGCACAGTGGGGGCCAGCCGCTCCGCTAGAACCTTGGCCAGGATTTTGTAATCAGTGTTGAGGAGGGCAAGGGGGCGATAGGACCCTAGATTAGTGGGATCACGCCCCGGCTTGAGTAAAGAGATCAGGTAGGCCTCCCTCATGGAGGCGGGCAGGGTGGCCTCCTCAAGGGCTGTGAGATATAACGCGTGCAGTCGGGGCACCAGAGATTCCCGATATGCTTTGTAGTATTCTGCCGGGAGACCATCCGGCCCAGGTGCCTTGCCAGAAGCCAGTGAGGCCACCGCGTCCCCTATCTCCTCCAGAGTGAGGGGACCCTCTAATGTTTCCTGGTGGGCATCCGGAATTGTGGGGAGGCCGGCGGCCCCCAGAAACAGATCGAGATTCTGTGCCTGCCGGCGCCCCACTGAAGTGTATAGGTCTTTGTAGTGTGCCGTGAGTATCTGGTGGATCTCCCGCTGCGTGTGCACCAGCGTCCCGTCCGATCCACGGATGGAGGCTATTGGCGCATAGCCCGATTCCTGTCGGATCAACCAGGCCAGCAATCGCCCCGCCCTGTCCGACGTGGCGTGGACCCGTGCCGAATGGGCAGCGTAGTTGTGGCAACGCAACCTCTCCAACAGTTCAGCATGGCGTGCTCGGAGCCGGGCCAGCCTGGTCGAGTCACGCCCACCACCCTCGCCATGACGTTCGCATGCCAGTAGCCGAGTTTTCAGAGCGGTGAGTAGCAACGTAAGCTGCTTACGGATATTCCCTGTCGCCCCCAGGCAATGTCCCCGCATGGTCGATTTGTGCGCGTCCCACTCTGTCAACGTGCTCCCCGTCGTGCCCTCATTGAGGTCAAAGAACTGTTCGACCGCTGTGCCGAGCGAGGCCCGAAACTCCGCGTCCGCAAGAGCAGCCGGTTGCAAGCGCCATGTGGGAATGGGGGGTCTCCCCGGGTCCCAGCAGAGACGCAGTCTAAGAGGATTGTGGTCAGAGTGAGTCCGGCCCAGGTAGTCTGCCTGGATTATCAAAGGGTCCAGCGACGGAGAGCTCACCACCCTGTCGAGGCGGACGTGAAGATCATGCACCGTAGAATAATATGAATAGAGCCGGTCAGTGGGATGTAAGGTGCGCCAGACGTCATGAAGGGCCCACCGTGACAACCAATCAGTAAGGTTCCTCGCGTTCGAGACTGCCTGTGTGCTACGGAGTGGCGGATAGGATCTGTCAAGGCTCGTGTCCAGTACGGCGTTAAAGTCCCCACTCAGCAACCAGGGAAGACCCACATACGGGGTCAAGGCCACGGAGAGGCGGTCAAGGAACGACGGCTGTTCAACGTTCGGGGCATAGATAGATCCTAGGAGCACAGAGTGCCCGTTGAGCCTCCCCCGCACCAAGGTGTATCGGCCAGCAGGGTCCAGCACTACCTCGGAGCATGTAAAGGGTGTGCCTGCCCATACCCAAACCAGTGTACCCCGAGCATGCGCAGAATATGTGGTCCCAAAAAGCTGTCCCCTCCACCGGGCGCGCAGCCTGTCCAGCTCTGGCCGTGTCATGTGCGTCTCTTGGAGAAGGGCCACCCCTATCCTGTGCCTCTGTAGGTAGGCAAAAACAGAGTATCGGCGGGCCGGTGTGTGCATGCCTCTAATGTTCCATGTGACTATTGCAGTGTCAGCCATCGGTGTAGAGTGCGGACAACACTAGGCCCACAGGCCGAAGCGGGCCGGCTGGGGGAAGGGGGGGAAAGACCAGGAGGACCGCTACCCAGACCGCCTGCTGCAAGAACATGATGTGTGAGAGAACTGCAGAACACTGCAGAATGCAAAGAGGCAAAAGTAAAGATAATATTAACAAAAGGAACTCCATAACCGCAAGGGCGAACCCCAAAACCGGGCATTCGTCCTAACATGTAAGGCTCAATCGCCTGTGAACTATCAAATCAAAGATGGGTTTGTGAGGGGCTAAAGAGCAATACCGTTGGTCCTGGCCTGCAAGAGCCCCATGTCACCCCCGTCAGGGCCTCGTGTGCTTGTAGGGCTGCCAATCGCTCAACCGCTCCCCAGAGGAGTGTGTGTGGAAATCGCCACCACCCCGCTCCCCCGTGACCAAAACAAGCCCGGACCCTCAACCCCGGCTCGTGTGTAAGGGGACCCGCACTGCCCTTCCAGCCCCGCAACCCCCGCAGCACCCCAACATGCTCAATCATGGAAGCATACAGATCCCCAAAAATCACAGTCCAGGAGGCAACAGAGGCAGAAAGCTCCCCCCCTCCAAGAGTAGTCCGCAGCAACCCACCCATCACCCCGGGGTACCTGCAGTGGACACCGTGCAATCAAACAAGAGTTCACCCCAGAAGGTCGGCCGTCTGGGGGGTCACCTCTGGCAACACCTGGTCTTCCGGAATCAGGATGGACGGGGAGGAGGACAGGTCAGTCTCAGTGTCACTGTGAATGCGAGCCGCTACGTCCCCCTGGCTGCTCACAGACCCCAGAGTGGCCACCGCTTCCAGAGCCTCCAGCCGCTCCACACGCATCCTCTCCGGACTCGGTGCCACCGGGGGACTCGGCCCCATCCCACCACGTCGGTCCCTCTGTCTCCGCCGTCTCAGCCTTTTCTCCCTACGCACCACAGGCCCCGGGTCTGCGGGCCGGGGGCCACCATGTTGGCCCGTTTCCTCCAGCCAGTCCCAGACATCGGACGGGGCATCAAAAAACGTGTCTCATCTTTCGTGACCACCCTGAGGCGCGAGGGGAACAGCAGCGAGTATTGGATGTGCAGTTCACGGAGCCGGCGTTTCACCTCCAGGTAGTTGCTCCTCCGCTTCTGAACGGTCGCAGTGTAGTCCGGGAACAACATCACCGTGCCACCCCCTATTGTCAGGGCACCCATCTTCCTTGTTTCCCGGAGGATCACGTCCCGGTCCTGGTAGTTGAGGAGGCGAAACAGGAAAGGGCGCGGCCGGGCTCCAGGGACAGGCCTTCGCATCGGTACTCTGTGCGCCCGTTCCACCACGAATTGTGGGGAGAGCACTCCTGGGGGCAGGATGTCCCGTAACCAATCTTCAACAAACTGCTCTGATCGCCGCCCTTCCTCGCCCTCCACCAGGCCCACGACTCGTATGTTCTGGCGCCGAGAGCGGCCCTCCGCATCCTCCGCACGGTCCTCGAGGGTGTTAACGCGGTTGATCAGGTCCTGCAAGGTGGCAGAATGATTGCGCACTATCGGCTGTACGTCCTGTAGCGCCTGACTGTGACCGGCAACGGTGTCCGCCAGCTTGCGATGGTCGGCGTGGAGCAAGGTGAAGTCAACCGTGACTTTGTCAATCCGGGACTCCAGAGAGGTTCGAGTTTGTTCCAGCGTGTTGCCCAGCCGGTCGACCGCTGCCAGCATGGCGTCCATTTTGGCCTCCAGGGTCGATGCAGGCGGTGCCACAGTCCCAGCAGAGCGCCCCGGCGTCGCGTCAGGGCCGTCCGCCCTCAGCCTGGTCTCGGCCTGCTTGTTCCGAAGCCGCCCCATGGCCAGCTGCTGCGCCGATGGCATTCAGAGGGCTCAGTGGTGCACGAGGCCGACCGGGGCTCCAGTTACCACCAGACGCCGTTATCAAAGGGGGCCCAGTCCCACTGCCACGGGTCGGGCCAACGCCAGGGATGTCAGGGCGCAGGGCAGCGCCGCCGGCGGGGGAGGTGCGCCGTGAGCCGTGGGCAACCAGTAGCCAAGGTCCTCCAGGCCGCACTCCGCCGAGTCCGCAGCGGCCACCCCACCGCGTCCAGCAGCAGGCAAGCGGTCAGCTCCCCAGGTTCCTCACCCTGATCCCGGCTGATCGGTGCAATTTGTAGGGCCACGGCACGGCCGCCAGGGTCGCCTCCGCCACCACAGCAATCCGCTTCGCCCCCAAGGGGCAGCAGTCAGGCGCTCACCAGGTGCCCGTCCACAGCCTCACACCCAGAGGGGGGTCCGCCACACCAGGTCACTCACCGGGCCCCCGGGCGCCGCAGGCTCCATGTCCGCCTCCATTGCCTCCGGCCGCCATGGCCGCCACCACCGTCCACCGCGGCGGGCTCCTGCAGGCTCGGGGTGCTGGGACGGGCAGGGTCACAGCGTAGACGATCGTCAGCACGGCACAGCAAGCATCAGACACCCCGTGTACCGTCGCTGCAGGGGAGTCCCTCGCGAGTCCCCAGTCCTCCCGCTGACGGTCCGCACCTCGTCGCGCGGCCCAGCCGCCTCGTGGCAGGCCGCGGCGTGGGGTGATGTTCGCGGCCGGACGCCACCTCCAGCGCTCCCCGCACCGCTCACCGGGTAGGTCCCCAAGGGGGCGGCACGCAGGCCGAGGCCGCCCCCGCCGTCACTTCAAGTCCCACAGGGGCGCCGGGGCCTCACGGGCAGGAGCAGGCAGCCCTGGCAGCCCCGTAGCACACTCCAGGCAGGAGAACCAGAGGAGAACGGCTCCGTTGCTCGGGAGCTTCACGCAGGCACAGCCATCTTGGCCGCGCGCTCTCTAGCGCCCCCTGCAGTATTATACCTTCTACTTGTACTTTGTACTCTTTTGTAACATGCACACGTCACCTTTCCTTTTGTAACGTATCATTTGCTACCTCTTGTATTTTGTTTGCTTTTGATACATGCACAATTGCCACCATTGCCTCATGTAACGTAATGTTTGTTTTAGTGTCTGCCATTTATTGCAGTTTTTACCTGTACGTGTACTTTGTATGCTTTTGTAACCTGCACACATGTCACTTTTTCCTTTCGTAACTTATCGTCAGCTACCTCTTGTATTCTGTTTGCTCTTGATACTTGCACAATTGTCACTATTGCCTCATGTAACGTAACGTTTGCTTTTGTAACATGCTCACTTGTAATTTTTCTCCTCATGTATCATCACTGTTCCTATTGTGAAGCGCTCTGACACCTTCGGGTAAAGTCCGCGCTATATAAAAACGCATTAAATAAAATAAATAAATAAAATGTGCAGGTAGGAAGAGATGCCCTGAGCCGCCTCTTTCCCACATCTCTCCCCTGCTTCACATGACCCTTAAATCAACCCTGGAACCAAACTCATTGTCTTGCCCCAGCGGCGGCTCCTCTGCTATGGCTGAGGAGCGTGGCACCCCCTGCCTCAAAACGAAGGAAAAATAAATCAATAATCAGCACCTTTTATGATTGTTTTATTTTTCCTTGATGCTTTCCTGACGAGTCTTGGGGGTGAGGCCTGGGGGGTGACAGGCACTGCGGGGAGTGGTGGGTGCACTGCCTTCACTGCGCATGACGGTTGTGCCGGCCGTCTCAGGACGGCCAAAGCGGCATGCGCAGTGAAGCTCTCTCCAACCCCAGCTACATTGCTGGGTGGAAGGGAGCAGGCACAGGCTTCCAGTCTCTATGGGAGCGCAAATTCAAAGCTCTCAGGCCAATCCTGAGGCTGCTCTCATGCATAAGAGCAGCCTCAGGATTGGCCGCAGTGGAGTCTGCGAGGAGGAGAGGGGCAGAAGAGCACGATGTGGCCGGCTGCAGGTAGGTTTTTTAAAATTTCCTTTTTGTCTTATTTTGTCACATTGCCCCCCCCCCCCCCCCCACACCACCACCACCACCCACCAATAACACCCGGCTCGCTACTCCTCCATAACACTGGCCGCTACTGGCGTGCCCTGTAGAATGCTTCGGGGCATCGAATTAGCGATGAGGAAGATGATGAGAGAGTAATTGTGTCAACTCCAGCCTCACATACACCTATGAACCAATGGTGGTTACTGGACAGGTGCCTCCCAGGGATGTTTTCATTATTCTCCGGGTGGATCCAATGTCCTTCGCTCATCTCATTGCCACCAATGGCTGGCCCATACACAGGCTTAAAGGGGCAGGCCTCTTTCTTAGAAGTGGGCCTATGCTGTTGCTCATCCATGATGAAATACATCATTCCTATTGAAAGTAGAGCTCAATGCTGGTTCCTAAACACCGTAGCAACCATTCAGCAAATTTGGCTTCACAGTGTAGTTTGCCAGTTGGGAACAGCTGACATTGATCCTTTCCTTTTATAGTCCTTTCTATGTCGGGGATCACTCTCCCTCACAGGGCGTCCCATCAATAAGCTGGTCTGTCACTTCCTGGCATCTCCTTTCTTAATGGTCACACAAAAGCACTATGTTAAGAAACATAAAAGGAGACATGGAGACCATCTCTTTTACAAAATTATTAGCTATAGTCCAGCACTAATCTTTGAGATCCCTGAAGGCATCTGACAGGCTTCTGACCTCCACTCAAACAAGAGGCTGCACCCTCCCTGCCCTAAAAATGGGGATGAGTCTCATGTAAGCCACATCACATTTCACCCTATTTCATCAGGGGTGAGATAGCTCAAGTGTGATAAGACCACTTCAATCTCATAATATCCAATAATTTAGGATAATAAATGTGTTACCTGTAACTCCAGTTCCCCAGCCCTGGAATCTTTCATATATTCACATGCTTGAATAATTCCCCTTCGTCAGGCTGGAAAACCCCGGTAATCTTGAATAGCAGTAAACGGTATTAGAATGGGCAGAGGCCTCAGCAACGGTGTTTGGTTAGTAGCACATCCACCTCATTTGAGGCAACCCGAACTCTAGTGGGTGAGGTGGAAGTGCTGAGTCTCCTACTATCCCTAGAGGCCACCATATCTCAGATTTCATAGCACAAGTGAGAAGATGAATCGAAGTGCCCCAGAAGAGTATATAATTAATGAGCCTCGAACAGGGTAGGGTGGAGGGTCCCATGTGAATATATAAAAAATGTCAATGCTGGAGAACTGGAGCTACAGGCAAGAAACTAATTTATTTCCAGCATTGGAACTTCATCTACAGTCACATACTTAAATAAAATTGGTACGCAGTACATTACAACAATAATAAATACAAGAAAAGTGGGAAGCAAGTTCATCTTTACTGAAATAGATTACGAAAAGATTGCTTTATGATAGTCTGTGAAGAAAAGCATGGCTGAGTTGTCTTCTGTCCTCCAGAACCATGACATTGCTGACAGATGAACTCGTATTGAGGAGTATTGTCGACCCTCTTTTGCAAGGTTCAGCAAATACGGAAGTATCTGATGAGGTGTTACTGCTATTAGATAGAATCATTTGGTCTTGCACCAGGTACAAAAACATTTCTGTTAGACATGCCAGCCTTCCCCCAAACTTTTTGACTTACTCCTCCATATTCTTCTGGTCTCATTTTTTGTTTGCTATAGGACTCTGTGCACTTTACTACTGATAACCAGTGATAAAGTGTGTGTGTGTTCACTCCTTAAGGCATGGTAACATTGGCTCATCCCCAAAAGGCAAATTTAATTTACATATAAGTCCTTATTAAGGCAGTACTACATGTACCCAGGGCCTGTAAATTAAATGCTGTTAGTAGGCCTACAGAACTTGCTGTACCACTCACTTCAGAAGCCTTGTATACTGCCTCAAGCCTACCATTGCAGCCTGTGTGTGCAGTTTTAATTTGTATTTCGATCAACTAAACTATTTGTCATGCCTAAACCTTCCCTTTTAGTACATATAAGTCACCCCTATGGTAGGCCCTAAACAACCTACGGGCAGGGTGCAATGTATTTAAAAAGTAGGATGTGTGCTTTTAAGTTTTACATGTCCTGATAGTGAAAAACAAATTTCTCATATAATAAAACTGGAGTTACCTTATTACATTTATTAAGGATAGTTTCCAAATGGGAACAGGTAGCCAGTTCATATTTGGTGTCTTTGAAATTGAAATGAAAAATCGTCTTTTATGGTGGTAAGATTTGGAATTACAATTTTGAAAATTACACTTTTAGAAAGTTGGAATTTTCCTGCCTTACATATTTAGTGCCTGCAGCCTATCTGTGGGTCGCATGACTAGGTGTGGGTGGCAGTTGGTCTTTTAGTATTCCAACTAGACAGCCACACACAGTAGAGAGCTTAGGTGTGCCTGGATGGACCATCACTGGCAGGATGGGATGTCGGAGCTGGGCACTGCTCTACTTACACCTGAATAAGCTGTGTCCTGCTGTTCCACAACAGATTGCATACCTCCTGAATTAAATCTGGGGACAGGGGAGGCCGAAAATCTGAGCACTTCAAAGGGAATCCTGTAGAAGTTTCTCACACTTCAAAGATGGCACCAGGTGTAAATATTGGAGCTCAGACGCCAACTTTTTAGTACATTCCTGGACGTGTGTATACTATAGATGGATTGCTGTGCTGCTTTGCTGCCAGAAGGACTGCCACTCTGCTGCCACGCTACTCTGCTGCTCTGCTTGCTGAGAAGGAAGATTGGATCTACACCTTTCAGCCCTGGCTGAAGTTACTCCCAGGGTCAGTCAGCTAACCTCCGGACATAACAAGCTCCAGAGGCTCCCTGTAACTGCCCGGACCTGCAACTGGACCTGTCTGAGCTCTACTGCCCTCTGAGAGAGGGAGTTCCCGACCCCCAAGTGGTGCCCTTCAGGTCCTTGACCCTTTATGTGGCATCAGTTGAGCAAATCCCACTCTTCATACTACAGTGACCAAGAATGACGCCCAGCAGTGCAAGATCTGCACTTCGCGCTTTAGCATCGACACCGTGCGGTGACCGCTAAAGAAAAGCTCCAGCAATGACTGTCCGCGATGCCAAAAGAACTTTGCACAACAACAACAACCGTCTGCGACATCCAGCCTGCTCTTTGCACTACACCGATGACCACCCGTGATGCTCTCCCTGCGACCCCTTCTATTGTGAACGAAAGGCTTTGCTCTGGACTTTGATAGTAACTCTTTCAGCA
This sequence comes from Triturus cristatus, assembly GCF_964204655.1. Lineage (NCBI taxonomy): Eukaryota > Metazoa > Chordata > Amphibia > Caudata > Salamandridae > Triturus > Triturus cristatus. Next base: position 1,195,796,120 of record NC_140593.1, read on the forward strand.
AGAATAACCTGGTTTCTATATCTGGCCTACGCTCCATCGCGGTTGTCCTGAACTTGTGAATTTCAGCTGGTCTCACACGACCAGATAGCCACGAGTAGCACTTTGGGCTTTTTGGCACTATTTCCACCAAAAATTTTAAAATTGCATATCTCTAGTCCTAGTGGTTCAAGATTGTCTGGGAATGTATCTCCTTGCGGATCGCTTTTCTTTTTTTCGTTTCGGTCATAGTCTTGGAAACCATGGGAAGGATAAAGCGGGCCACGTTAATTGCGCAACTATCAGTGGACTGTCAAGATGTTCAGTAATGGACCCCTTTGCCATCAGTTTAAATAAGCTTGACTGTATCCTGGAAACCATAGTGACAACCAGAGCCTCTCTCCTCGACAGTGGTTGGTTGATAACTAGTAGAGGTTGGCCGAAAGAGTCATCCAAACAGACAGGGCATTCTAAGAATTACTACCTCAGTACGTTCCCTTTAGGGCAGAGTGGAGGATATGTAGTCTCAGACAATTGGACAAAGAGCTATGTAGCAGTCCACAAAGTCTCCCATTTTTTCTTTCCAGAGAGAGCCCACTATGATCCTGCCCCCAGGCAACCTCCTTGTGCTCCATCGATGCTGACTGTTGTCTAACTACTACACTGCAAGGATCGCAACAAGATACTAGGTACGACACGACTAGCACAATGTCAAGTAATGGACAGCCACCAGAACCTCGTCTTCCCAGATTATACACTGGCTGCCCAACACCTATGGGTGTGAAAAGGAAACTCAAGGAGATGGGTTTAAAACATTCAGTTCTGTTCTCGGCCAAACTAAAGATCCTGTACGGACAAAACACTCTCTTCTTCACTAAACCAGAGGCAGAATGACAAGGAACTTCGTTGCAGGCAGACACTCAGACGGCCAGATGCCAAGGTAGGTGACCCAGGATGTGGCCTGATGCTCCTCTGACTCCAGTAGGAACAAGTCGAGACAGTAGACGTTTGGCACTAGGGGCGGTTGTCTCCTTTCGAGCTCTGTCTGAGGCACCGGATTCCACCTCATCCAAAGCCTCTGAAGACGACAATGCCTCCTCACCCTTGATACCCCTCCAAGAGCCGGCAATGTATGAACAGGTTAAAAAAATGAGAAAACTGACAAATCTTTAAAGAAGAATTTGAAATTGATTCATCATTATACTCGTTTATCTTAATCTTGGAATGGTGTACACGTTCAGATACAAAAGCGCCTGTATTTCAGTAACCGACTCAAACAATCAGTAGCCACTGCAACCAAGGAATCAACTGGAGAAGATGGAAACGCTCTTGGTTGGAATCCTTGCATACATAAGAAAGGCAAAACCTTTGTGGCAATTTGGGTTCCACTGTTATAAAAACATGTTGCCAAAATGATAAATAGGTAGTCCAATTATCTTGAGTTGCAATACAGTAGTTCTGTAAACATTGCTCCAAACTTTGATTAGTTCTCTTTTTTTGCCTATGTGACTGTTAGATGATGACCAGAAGAAAGTAGTTGTTTAATTGCCATTTCCTCGCTCAAGGCTTTCAAAATGAAGAACCTTTGTGTACCTTTCTCACAAATGGTGCCGCTCGGAGGCTTAGACTGTGCTGCGCTGTCCTGTACATCGGCTGGGGCTACACCAAAGACTGCATTTATTGCTGCGAGGGACGTCACGCTCTGTTGTGGGGAAAGCTGCTTGGGAAAGCTGAATAACTTTGCTAACGGGACTGCGAGGACCAGGGTGCTGTGTGCTTCAGTAATCAGCTGCACCTGCGACCTCTTCCCGACTCCTCCCCACCAGCTACTTTACGCCTCGCGGCCCCCGCTTCGCGGGAGCCGCTCGGAGGCTTAGACTGTGCTGCGCTGTCCTGTACATCGGCTGGGGCTACACTAAAGACTGCATTTATTGCTGCGAGGGACGTCACGCTCTGTTGTGGGGAAAGCTGCTTGGGAAAGCTGAATAACTTTGCTAACGGGACTGCGAGGACCAGGGTGCTGTGTGCTTCAGTAATCAGCTGCACCTGGGACCTCTTCCCGACTCCTCCTCCTTTAGCCCCCTCCCTCCTTATTAACAAGATCGCGCCCACACGCGTTAGCGGGACGCGTGCAGGTCGGAGTCCGGGGCGAAGACCAGGCAAAGAGCGGGCCGTTTGAGGCCGTTCGAGTACGGACGAGGGAGGAGGAGGTGATCTACCCCACACCTGGGTTCATCAGCATTTACTGGGAAATTGACGTGGGGAAGATGTCTGCAAGAAAAACCAGGAGTAAAACCTCGTCCGCCCTGGGGGGCCCCAAAGGTACTTTGGACACATACTTTGTCAAGGCAGGGTCCCTTCTCATAGACGAAATTTCCATACTTGAAAGGCGCATTTCCCAAGAGCTGGATTGGGCTAGAAGATCCTCTTTGGGTCATTTCCAACATGCTATATCCCCTGACCCCCCGCTTAGTTGCTCTTTGATGGAGGGGGAGGGAGATAACGCAAAATTGTGTAACATACCTGAGCTCTTGGGACCTTGTAACTCCAGTGCTTTAATAACTGATTGTGACATTTCTGCTCATGTTGATTTCAGTTTATTACCCCTCCCACCATCCACTTCAACTATACCAGCTATTAATGTTGAATCTAGCATAATAATTAGAGAGCCAACTATCATCCCTATAGCTCAACATGTTCGTACACTGGAACACGTCAGGGAAGGAGCTATTCAGAAAAGAAAAAGAGGGGCACAAATTACAGGTGGGCGTAAGGCCAAGATCCCCAAACACACCACCATTCGGGAGAATAATTTAGTCTGTAGGGCCAAAAAGCCTAAAAGTAGACCCCAAGAACAAGGGCTCCTAACACCTAATACCCTGCCTCAAGTAAACCTGAGTCTAAATGCTGGATTGCGAGAGGAGCGCCTCACATTATCGAATATTGGCGCACTCCTGAGGGATTTACTCAACCCCATCGTAGGTTGTCTGGTTAAAATAGAAAAAGCCTTAGTGCACCTCCAGAAGGATACCCCCCAAACAACCAAGGGAACAAGTACACTTAATCAGACCCTACGCAGTAAATTACCTGGTATAGCCAACCCCCCTATATCTGAGATCTCAGACGAGGCTGGTTGTTTGACCTCAAATTCTACACAACTTCAACAACCAACCTCCACTATTTTAGAGCTTCCAAACTCTAATCTCCCAGAGAGGGCTAAAGGCCCAAGCCAGCAAGCGAAGAATCGTAAGGATGGCCGCATGCTGGGCATTGTGTAGCTAGTTGAACTAGCTACACAATGCCCAGCATGCGGCCATCCTTACGAGTCAGATTTGCACATTATATTTTTCTGTCAAGCATATCAAAGACCGAGGAGATACTGGCTCGTCCCTTTATTAAAAAATCTGGGCTTTAAGCAGCACCTTCCAGCTTTCAGAATTTTAAAAACTGATCTATCAGCTACTACAGTATTCGCAGTTGCGAAATTTTTAACAGCTATGTGGATCATTCGTAACTGTTGCATAAAATCAAATACTGTGTTTAAAACATCTTCTGTTACAGTTGTGTGCTAATTGTTAATTGACGTATTTTTATACGCACTGAGTAATATGTATTTTTTTTTTTCATGTTTTTGTATGCTTATTTTGTGTTTTCTTTTATGGTCCTAGTGGCCGAAATAAAGCTGATATGATGATGATGATAGAATGAGGCAATCGATAAAGAAAAAAATATCAACCAAATATGTTGAGACATTTCTTCATCTGTTGGTAGCTTGGACAGAGGAAAACATGGACAAACTTTGAAAAAGTGTCTATTTGAATCATTATCATACAGTATTTTTCTGAAGGCAGAAGATCTATAGAAATGTAAATTTTCAAAATGCTAGCCACAAATATAACAGGCAAAAACATATTATTGAGAATCAGAATGAACAGTAGTCCATCAAAATGAATGTAAAACTAAATCTAATGTAGTCTTAACTCTTCTATGACTAGATATAGCTGAGTCATGGCAGTTCTTAATTACATCCAACTGCAAGTCCTTGGTCGGAACAAAGACAGCCTGCTGGCTGAAATACAATTACTTTCATCAAACTGAAAGGGTCTTCAGATGAAGATCTTCTAAATCCTTTTGATTCACCTGTTCTTGACGAATCTTGACTTTGAGAAAGACTAAACCATTCCAACCAGGCGCTGAGAAGGAATTGGAGGCTGATCATAAGTGAGTGGTGACTCGGGATAACAACAGGATAGAGTATGCGCTAACCCCTTATTTGAGCAAGAAATGTGAGTGATAGTGAAACCATAGAGCACAAAGAATAATGGCCCTCCAGCTTGAAGATTATTCCTGCACTGAAGATTTTGCCAACACTCCAACTTCTGATGATGAGTTCAGATTTCAAATGGTTCTACCGTGCCCATGAAAAGATGGTTCCATTAGGTACAGTCATCTACATGGCTATATGGTCTCTTTCAAGAAGGGAATACTTCTGTTCATGCTCTGACAAAACATGGTAAATCACAGTTAGGATATTCTTGCCTTTTATCTTCTTGGTCTTGTAACAAAACTGAGTCATCTGCTCTTTTGGAGGCATCTGTTTCTACTATCAGCTTCTCGGCAGTATCTGGATGACATAACATTGGTGCCCAAGTAAACAGTGTTGTGAGTCCATTAGACTCCTTTCCAGGCTGATCTTCTCATCAAAAACCTCTCTTCATGGCTGGTGCACCACGCAGCTGATAGAACCCACCATGAGATCACATGAGCGCAGAGACGACAGTGTGATTAGGCAAAAAGGACACCTAACCACACTGTGATATCAGCGTCCAGCAACACGCAGAGAGTGCAAGGAGCTCTCTTTCTGGTCAACGCGTATAAACTCTGGTAAGATCTCGGTACAGATCTCAGCACGGGCACTGTTCTCTGCACTCTACCTGAGACTACGTTCAAAAGGCCTTTATCTGCCTTCCATCCAGTCACTGCCTTAGACACAGTGGGCCCGATTCACAGAATTAACATAAGACAAAATCCTAAACTTACTACTTCTGGTATTCACAGAATGCACTTACTACTTTTGGTATTCACAGAATGCACTTACTACTTTTGGTATTCACAGAATGGATTTACGACTACTAACTTTACGTCCGCACTCGGGCCGGAAATTCTGGCCCGGAGGTGGAGCTTCCGGCCCGGGGGCGGAGCTTCCGACCTGGGGGCGGAGCTTCCGGCCTGAAGGCGGAGCTTCCAGCCCGGAGGTGGAGATTTCGGCCATGGCTAAATCTTCGCCACCGGCCAGAATCCCCACCTCCCGACCGGAAGCTCCGCCCCTGGGTCGGAAGCTCCGCCTCCGGGCCGGAATTTCCGGCCCGAGTGCGGACGTAAAGTTAGTAGTCGTAAATCCATTCTGTGAATACCAGAAGTAGTAAGTTTAAGATTTTGTCTTAAGTTAATTCTGTGAATCGGGCCCAGTATGTAGTAATACAATTACGTGTTACTACTATGAACCACTACCCACTTATTTTGTGATGAGCATATTCCGTCTTCATTTTTACAATGTATAGTTAACACTGTTCACGTTTCCAGAGTGTTTCCAATGTTCAGTCTACAAGAGTCAAGTTGCAGACACAACCATCTTTGAGAATATTCCACAGTTTAAAATTCGAAAAGCAGCCTCATGTAGGCAATTACTCCTATGATTAGCATTGCAGGGTAAATTACTATGAGAGGAACCTAGGCTGGGTAGGGCCTTTCCTTTGTGCCCTCTGCTTAGGTGGTACATGGATCGATATCAATACAATGAACCATAACATGATCTGTAAACATATGGTCTTCAGCTGTTTGTCGTCAAGTGTCACAGCCTTTGCCACCTTTTTTATAAAACTACAAAGCATAGGTAAAATATCATGATAGGGTGGTTAACATCACTTAGCTAAACTTTACATCACCATCCGACTCTAAATCAGCCCCTAAGACACTACTCTGCTGCCCAATGAGGCTGAGAACCAAAAGGTTAACATGCTTTCTGTGTTCTGGAACCTTCTATGGAGTTGGCATGTATCCTAGAGCAGGGTATCTAGAAGGTAAAACAGATGGAGAGCTAATATTACAGGTAGGTAGCCCATCCTTTCGTGGTCTTATATCCCTCTCTTTGACAAAAATCGATCACACTTCTCTGCTACACTGAGGATAATTCCAAGATTTCTGTACCATTCAGTGGCCTTTAAGTGCTAGCCTCCCACCATACAGTGTAAGTTGCTAGGGACCCATTATTGAACTTTAAGTGCTAGCCTCCCACCATACAGTGTAAGTTGCTAGGGACCCATTATTGAACTTTAAGTGCTAGCCTCCCACCATACAGTGTAAGTTGCTAGGGACCCATTATTGAACTGGACATGGTGGTATAGTAGTGGCTTTCCGTGAACACATAACTAGTTAATAACGGACACATAGTTGTCCACTGCTTGAACAGCCGCTTCCGGCCATCAGTAGCGCAGGCGGAGGATTTCTGCCCGATGGGAGGCAGGGCAGGCTGCACAGGTAGAGAGTATGTACAGAACCCAGGTGACTTTGACACCTGGTTGCAGAGACCTGACCTCAGTCTCAGCCCAGGTAGTCGGGGATATATGGCTCAGCCCGGTCTGTCCCAGATGGGTTCAAGCAGTTAGTAGTCAAGTGTGGATAGGTAATATGTTGGTGTGTGGGTGTGTGACTGGGTGTATTCATTCATGTTTCACTCTCCTATTTGTGCAAATTAAGACTTGTCAGACAGCAGGCGGGCCCACAGGCTCCTCTGTCTGATCAACGTGTCCCAACAATTGCTGATACAGTCTCTCGTGTAATATGCAGAGGTGGAACTGGGGATACATTTGGTTCTGTTAAGTGCACAACAGACACACTCTGAAGTGCTGGGACTGTCCCGTTAAAATACAACAACCTTGTTGAGAGGTGCTGACGATGTGTGATAAGAAGTGCAGCAGCCCGGCTGAAAGATGCTGGTCCGGCCTTCTTGGAATAAGCGCAACCCTACTTACAGGCGAGGACACTGTAAAAGAGTCGCAGCTCTGTAGTCATACGTTGGTACTGTCCCAATGATTGCGTGGAAGCCCGTTGACTGTCCCAATGATTGCGTGGAAGCCCGTTGACTGTCCCAATGATTGCGTGGAAGCCCGTTGACTGTCCCAGTGATTGCGTGGAAGCCCGTTGACTGTCCCAGTGATTGCGTGGAAGCCCGCTGACTGTCCCAGTGATTGCGTGGAAGCCCGTTGACTGTCCCAGTGATTGCGTGGAAGCCCGCTGACTGTCCCAGTGATTGCGTGGAAGCCCGTTGACTGTCCCAGTGATTGCGTGGAAGCCCGTTGACTGTCCCAGTGATTGCGTGGAAGCCCGTTGACTGTCCCAATGATTGCGTGGAAGCCCGTTGACTGTCCCAATGATTGCGTGGAAGCCCGTTGACTGTCCCAATGATTGCGTGGAAGCCCGTTGACTGTCCCAGTGATTGTGTGGAAGCCCGCTGACTGTCCCAGTGATTGCGTGGAAGCCCGCTGACTGTCCCAGTGATTGCGTGGAAGCCCGTTGACTGTCCCAATGATTGCGTGGAAGCCCGTTGACTGTCCCAGTGATTGCGTGGAAGCCCGTTGACTGTCCCAGTGATTGCGTGGAAGCCCGTTGACTGTCCCAATGATTGTGTGGAAGCCCGTTGACTGTCCCAGTGATTGCGTGGAAGCCCGCTGACTGTCCCAGTGATTGCGTGGAAGCCCGTTGACTGTCCCAGTGATTGCGTGGAAGCCCGTTGACTGTCCCAATAATTGCGTGGAAACCCGTTGACTGTCCTAGTGATTGCGTGGAAGCCCGTTGACTGTCCCAGTGATTGCGTGGAAGCCCGTTGACTGTCCCAGTGATTGCGTGGAAGCCGGTTGACTGTCCCAGTGATTGCGTGGAAGCCGGTTGACTGTCCCAATGATTGCGTGGAAGCCCGTTGACTGTCCCAATGATTGCGTGGAAGCCCGTTGACTGTCCCAATGATTGCGTGGAAGCCCGTTGACTGTCCCAGTGATTGCGTGGAAGCCCGTTGACTGTCCCAATGATTGCGTGGAAGCCCGTTGACTGTCCCAATGATTGCGTGGAAGCCCGTTGACTGTCCCAGTGATTGCGTGGAAGCCCGCTGACTGTCCCAATGATTGCGTGGAAGCCCGTTGACTGTCCCAGTGATTGCGTGGAAGCCCGTTGACTGTCCCAATGATTGCGTGGAAGCCCGTTGACTGTCCCAATGATTGCGTGGAAGCCCGTTGACTGTCCCAGTGATTGCGTGGAAGCCCGCTGACTGTCCCAATGATTGCGTGGAAGCCCGCTGACTGTCCCAATGATTGCGTGGAAGCCCGTTGACTGTCCCAATGATTGCGTGGAAGCCCGTTGACTGTCCCAGTGATTGCGTGGAAGCCCGCTGACTGTCCCAATGATTGCGTGGAAGCCCGTTGACTGTCCCAGTGATTGCGTGGAAGCCCGTTGACTGTCCCAATGATTGCGTGGAAGCCCGTTGACTGTCCCAGTGATTGCGTGGAAGCCCGTTGACTGTCCTAATGATTGCGTGGAAGCCCGTTGACTGTCCCAGTGATTGCGTGGAAGCCCGTTGACTGTCCTAATGATTGCGTGGAAGCCCGTTGACTGTCCCAGTGATTGCGTGGAAGCCCGCTGACTGTCCCAGTGATTGCGTGGAAGCCCGTTGACTGTCCCAGTGATTGCGTGGAAGCCCGCTGACTGTCCCAGTGATTGCGTGGAAGCCCGTTGACTGTCCCAGTGATTGCGTGGAAGCCCGTTGACTGTCCCAATGATTGCGTGGAAGCCCGTTGACTGTCCCAGTGATTGCGTGGAAGCCCGTTGACTGTCCCAATGATTGCGTGGAAGCCCGTTGACTGTCCCAATGATTGCGTGGAAGCCCGTTGACTGTCCCAATGATTGCGTGGAAGCCCGTTGACTGTCCCAATGATTGCGTGGAAGCCCGTTGACTGTCCCAATGATTGCGTGGAAGCCCGTTGACTGTCCCAATGATTGCGTGGAAGCCCGTTGACTGTCCCAATGATTGCGTGGAAGCCCGTTGACTGTCCCAATGATTGCGTGGAAGCCCGTTGACTGTCCCAATGATTGCGTGGAAGCCCGTTGACTGTCCCAATGATTGCGTGGAAGCCCGTTGACTGTCCCAGTGATTGCGTGGAAGCCCGTTGACTGTCCCAGTGATTGCGTGGAAGCCCGTTGACTGTCCCAGTGATTGCGTGGAAGCCCGTTGACTGTCCCAGTGATTGCGTGGAAGCCCGTTGACTGTCCCAATGATTGCGTGGAAGCCCGTTGACTGTCCCAGTGATTGCGTGGAAGCCCGTTGACTGTCCCAATGATTGCGTGGAAGCCCGTTGACTGTCCCAATGATTGCGTGGAAGCCCGTTGACTGTCCCAATGATTGCGTGGAAGCCCGTTGACTGTCACAATGATTGCGTGGAAGCCCGTTGACTGTCCCAATGATTGCGTGGAAGCCCGTTGACTGTCCCAATGATTGCGTGGAAGCCCGTTGACTGCCCCAATGATTGCGTGGAAGCCCGTTGACTGCCCCAATGATTGCGTGGAAGCCCGTTGACTGTCCCAATGATTGCGTGGAAGCCCGTTGACTGTCCCAGTGATTGCGTGGAAGCCCGTTGACTGTCCCAGTGTTTGCTTGGAAGCCCGTTGACTGTCCCAGTGTTTGCGTGGAAGCCCGTTGACTGTCCCAATGATTGCGTGGAAGCCCGTTGACTGTCCCAATGATTGCGTGGAAGCCCGTTGACTGTCCCAGTGATTGCGTGGAAGCCCGTTGACTGTCCCAGTGATTGCGTGGAAGCCCGTTGACTGTCCCAGTGATTGCGTGGAAGCCCGTTGACTGTCCCAGTGATTGCGTGGAAGCCCGCTGACTGTCCCAATGATTGCGTGGAAGCCCGTTGACTGTCCCAGTGATTGCGTGGAAGCCCGTTGACTGTCCCAATGATTGCGTGGAAGCCCGTTGACTGTCCCAATGATTGCGTGGAAGCCCGTTGACTGTCCCAGTGATTGCGTGGAAGCCCGCTGACTGTCCCAATGATTGCGTGGAAGCCCGCTGACTGTCCCAATGATTGCGTGGAAGCCCGTTGACTGTCCCAATGATTGCGTGGAAGCCCGTTGACTGTCCCAGTGATTGCGTGGAAGCCCGCTGACTGTCCCAATGATTGCGTGGAAGCCCGTTGACTGTCCCAGTGATTGCGTGGAAGCCCGTTGACTGTCCCAATGATTGCGTGGAAGCCCGTTGACTGTCCCAGTGATTGCGTGGAAGCCCGTTGACTGTCCCAGTGATTGCGTGGAAGCCCGTTGACTGTCCCAATGATTGCGTGAAAGCCCGTTGACTGTCCCAGTGATTGCGTGGAAGCCCGTTGACTGTCCCAGTGATTGCGTGGAAGCCCGTTGAAAAGTTAAGGACTGACATATTGAAAGTAGATCAGCACTGCTAAGCAAGGCTGTACATTTGTATTTAAATGTACAGCTACTCTTATGAGAATACCTCACAGAACCTCATTCAGAGTGTGAAAGTCCCTCTGTGAAATGCTAATGCTGTTCTTTTTAGAGTATAGCCGTTGTAGTGAAATGTGATTTTACTGTACCTTAAAAACTGTAACAACGACTTTGAGGAATCATGTTGTTGTTCCTTAAGAAACGTAGTAGTCATGTTGTAGCATTCTTTCTTTAAAACTGTAGCAGCCATTTTGAGAATTGATGGTAGTTTATTTAAAAGAATAGCAGTCACTTTGAGAATTGATGGTAGTTTCTTTAAAAGTGTAGCAGCCATTTTGAGAATTGATGGTGGTTTCTTAGGAGCAGATTTATATCAGACTTGCGCCACTTTTACGCCGCCGTTGCGTCACTTTTGTGATGCAGCGGCGGCGTAAACCCTGCGCCAAGTTGCGCCCCATTTACATCGTGACGCATCTTTGGAGATGCGTCACGGTGTAAAGCCCTGCGCCACATGAAACCTGCGTCAGGTTTCATGTGGGCGTTTCTACTCAGGGGGGGTGTTCCGTCGCAGGAACGCCCCTGAAAAGTGACTCAGTGAAATCTATAAGATTTCACTGAGTCACTTTCCCAACGCTGATGCGTCAAAACCCTGCGCCTGCTTGAAGCAGGCGTAAGGCATGACGCAGCATGTTCGGTATGGGCAGCCCCTGAGCATTGCTGGAGTTGCGTCGTGCTTGCGACACGACTCCAGGAATGCGCCGCCCTTATGCCATCAGATGCGTCACGCATCTGTTTATCCTTGCGCCATGAGGCGCTGCATTGTAAATGCGGCGCATCTGTGGTGGCGCAAGGGTAAACTTGCGTGACGCATCTTTCCTGGCGCATCCCTGCTGATTTGCAGGGATGCGCCAGGAAACATAAATCTGCCCCTTAAAGTGTAGCAGTCATTTTGAGAATTGATGGTAGATTCTTAAAGTGTAGCAGCCATTTTGAGAATTGATGGTAGATTCTTAAAGTGTAGCAGCCATTTTGAGAATTGATGGTAGATTCTTAAAGTGTAGCAGCCATTTTGAGAATTGATGGCAGTTTCTTAAAGTGTAGCAGCCATTTTGAGAATTGATGGTAGATTCTTAAAGTGTAGCAGCCATTTTGAGAATTGATAGCAGTTTCTTAAAGCGTAGCAGCTATTTGAAGAAATAATGGTTCTCTTCCTTTAAAAGCATGACAGTCATTTTGAAAAGGATTGGTAATGTCTTGTAGTGAATGTCATATTCCTTTAAAGTGTAGCAGCCCTACTAAGAAGTAGTAGTACTTTCCCATTTACTCTACTGACACTGCTGGAATGTAGTATTACTGTGCCATTATAGGTACAGCTGTCCTGCTGAGAAGTTCTGGTACCGCCTCATTATCAGGGCCAGACTGGCAGTAGTGGGCACCGTGCGTTTCGTCAGTGGGCCAGAGGGATGGGGGCCGGTTTTGCTACTGGGGGCCTACTGCAATATCGGCCCCCTGTAACAAAACAAAACAAAAGCTGGAGCGGTGCTTCTCACTAGCCTCTCCCCCACCTCCGTTCCCGGGGCCGGTCGAGCAGCAATCTGCCAGGGCTGGTTGCTGTTCCCAGTCCTGCTGTGCTCAATATAAGTTATTTTTTCAAGGTTTATAAAGAACCACCATGGCGCCAGGTACAATGGAGAGGGTCTTGTCAGGGAGTTATCTGAACACAGGGAATTATAGGTAGACAGTTATGTTTTGGCAGGTTATTGGAACTAGAGGTGGGATTAATTAATTTCAGCATGAGGCTTCCAGCATATCTTTTTCAACTGTTCCATTTCAGTCACGGGACCACAAGCAGGGGTGAATTTGGGAAACGTGGGTAATGGCAAAAGCATATCTTGGAAAAGGGACTGAGCCACTGGAAGGTTTGGTAACTCCAATCACCACCATGCGTCTTTTTGTATATTTTCAATAAACGTTCTGGAGATCAGTGCTTTTGTACAGAACCTCACAAGCCTCCCCACCACCACCAAAATTAAATCCCCTTGAAATTTCAAACAATGGTACTTTATTTCTGGCGATGTGAGCTGGCAACTGTGACCCTATTCAATGTATTGTATGGTGGCAGGAGGTGGGCGGGCTCTAAACAGGAAGCAGTAGTGAAGGCAGGAAACAACAAGAGAACCCAAGGAACAGAATGTCCCAAATAAATGTGAAATACCTTTGCATGTCAGGTGTGACAGAAAAGCACAGACATTTCCTTTAAGATAGATTAGGAACATAAAAAGGTAGCCACGAGGTAAGCTCAACCTCTCAACCTGGCCTGCATTTCTGCTTTGTATTGAAGGGTTCAAGGATAGTGCCCACTTCCATGCAGCCCTGCTGGGGCTTTTGGTGGTACAGGAAGGAGGAGGGTCCGTTTACCTTTGACTTGTTTTGACTCCAGCCTTGGTGTGTGCCCTGCAGGTGGAAACACGAAGCCCCTCAACCAAATGGATTCCCAGAAACATATGGGAGGCGCGGCCGACAGTGACACTGAAGACGAGCGCTATGATGATGCGGAAGTGGTGATCCCTCTCAGCAGGCTGCCAGGTAACATTTAGCAGAAGTTGCTCCTGAGGAAAGGGCGTTTAGTAGCATAAAACAAGAGGACTAGCATGAGATAGCGACTACCACTCTGAGCCTGGGCGGGACACACCAGCGTTTGCCTTAGGGGGACCCTTTTTCCACCCCCTGAACCTTTTCCCATGGGCCACAGCAGGGAAGTGTGAAACAATGGAGGCGTTGACAAGCAACAACTCTTACTCTGCAGGTAGGTTCTGCTGCTTGGATTGGTTGATTAGTATTTCATCTACAAGTCTGGAATCTTAAATCAGGGCAAATAGAAACAAATGGGAAAATCTTCAAATAAAAGTGTCCTCCTCTGCGAAATACAGACTTCAAAAAAGCAACTGTATGAAGAAATCACTTTGGAAGTATATTGTAGCCATGTTACAAGATTGCCTAAGTTTCCACACAGTTTCCTGTGTAAGTATTAGCTCCTGGCCCTTTTGATCAAGTTTAACATTGTATAAAAAACAAAGCATTACAGATGACAAGTATAGTACTAATGTAATGCCTACCAGTACATGGGTATACATTAACACAATCATTTTACTGAAAAGGCATACACAGGTGCTGTGAACACAGACTGTCTGTTTCTTGAAGCTGTGCTGATACAGACTGCTGCTTTGCTTCGAGTTAAAGACACTACAAGTATTTGATGTGGTCAAGAAATTCACAAACTTGTTGTAAGAGGAACTAGTCTTCTTAGATCGACGTTATCGCGGTGCTCTCTGGCTTCTAGTGGAGAAGCATTGACTTCCTTCTACTTATAAGGTCATGCTCTCAGAAGCCCTTCTCTAGATTGGATGGATTTTCAGGCTAATAGTTGCTGCACTGAGATGTATTTCACTTTGTCCTATGAAAAAGGTGGTAAGCAGCCCTTTGAGTAGAGGTGGCTGCTTCCCAAGCATCTCTTCAAGCATCCCTTCAAGGGAGTGTCCCTGAATCCTGTCGCTCACTCTCATAGCATATACCTGTCTAATGATTCAGGACTGCAACCAGCAGGCTCAGGGATGCTAGGTCCCAGCACATCTTACATTTGTCTAACTGGACCAAGTTGAGTCCATTCTAGGGGCTCATTTAGTCTTTTCTTCATTGTGAGTAAGGCTGGGCAATCCTGCAGCTCACCTCTACATCACTAATCGCGAGGATGAGAGGCCCGCATCAGACCTGTGGCACAGGAGCGTTTTGCTTGGTCAGAGGTCCACCTTCTTTATCTGCAAGCAACATATGTTCAAGGAAGGGATGATGGGCATATCGGCTGTCAAAGTCATCAGTTCCCCTCCAACAATGTCTGCACCAAGGCTATTTCCTATCTCTGCATCAGAGGTGTCAATACTGTCTCTTTTGGCATCCCAAAACAATGCATTCCTCTCTCACCTTTGCATGAATGGTGTTTAATTTACATTTCCCATGTTGCACCATTCTACAGAACTGGGAGCCTGTTTGTATTTTTTTTTTTTATCAGGGCAAGCTCAAACACCTTCAGTGCCTACTTTCAGTGTATGAATCAGGGTGACCATCAGTAAAGAAGATGAGGTGATGGTAGACCCAGCATCAGAATGGCAACTTTGAGACCAGCAAACTTGTAGTTGGCCGTGTGGAGAAGTGCAATACAGCTATCTGGGCAAGCCTTCATACCTTTGTACTGCATTAACAGTTGTTCTGAGTGAGATGCGAGCTACATTTGTTGACTGTGTTTTACAATCAGTAAAACCTTGAAATGTTACTTAAAACCACCTCAGATGTGTTGTAGTATTTGGTATTGGCTCCATTTTATCTGCTAATCTACCGCCTAGTAAAACAGCTGAAAACATACCTTGTTAACTATATCTCCTCCCTGACATGGGTCCTCTGATTTACATTGCCGTGACTATACAATGATAGCATTCAAAGTGTTTTGAGTTGCTAAGGCAAGATGCCCTAGTTTAGACACACTTGTGTTTCTGATGTCCAGTTATCTGAACCCCCAATTTAATATATTAAGGCATACAATCTACTCCAGGATTCCATGACATCACAGATCACTTCCACATGCAGTGACTTCAAGCAAGCCACATGGACGAATTTCCACAGCCTTATTATGTAGTGTGCAGCAAGTGGGTGCTAGACAGTGCAGACAACTCTTCTAAGGGCACAGTGGCCTGAAGTAGCCAATGTCGCTTTGGGAAAATTGTACCTATACGTTGCTAGAAGCTGGCTAATGTTTTCTAGTGCTAGCTCTTCTTCTGCAGGTTCCTTCAGGAGCTATAAACCTACATTCTGATGGCTACTTCTAACTGCATATTGTTCACGTTTACAATATCCCAGGCGCCAGACTGGATCGGGAAATTTTCACTGCATTGTTCCAGCATGCTGGCAGATGGCAGTGTGCAGCTCCGCATTGGCTTCATTCTACCCAGGAAGTGATGGAGTGGAGCCATATCTAAGCACCACCCCTGCCTGCTGACGTCAGTTCCTTTCTTTCTGCGGCTTCAAATGTAGATCTGGAACTCTGCTTCCATTTGCATTGGTTTATAGCATCAACCCAATGTAAATCCAGTTTGCAAGGGAAAGATGCCCCCAGCTAAAACTACAGGGTTCAAACCGTGGTGTGGCATTGAGCTCCACACAGAAGAGAATGCCTCCTTTACAGAAGTCTCGCAGCCTGGGTCTGCTTTCTCTGAGCCCGTATTTCCATTTAACAAAGTTCTCACTGACACTCTGATGGACACTGGGTCTAAACCTTGTTCTTGCCCATCTGGTGGCCAGGTGCCACAAATAGTAACCAGGTGACCCTGAATTTTTGATGCAGAGTCCAACTCCATAGAGGCTGGTGGTTCAAGCTTCCACCATCAAGGTGTACCCAAATTCTTTCCCTACAGTTTCCTGGGATAGGGAATCAAAACTGACTGAGGCATTCTGGAAACAAAAGTTCATGTCGGCTAGCCTGCTCTTGGGTTCAGTCAGTGCAATTTGCCTACTACACCACACGTCCTCTGGGACTTGGCCAGCAAGAGCTTGCCAGCAGTTTCGTAACTATTTAGGGCATCCCATTCCAGATGGTCAGGATACAGCCAAATACATCATTTGGGCTGGGCTGGATGCAACTCACTGAGTGTGCTGCTGCGTCGCCGTGAGTGGATGCACTCCACAAGGTTTTTCGGACATGTGCAGGCATCCTTTATGGATATACCTTCTGATGAATCCTACCCCCTATTTGGTGAAAAGGTTGAGTCCGCCATTGAATGTTTCAAAGAAAGTCAATCTGCATCACCTACTCTAAGTCTCTCCCCTCCAGTTTCGGCCTTTGCAAGGCTACCCCACCACAACAAAAGTAGTCGTCCTAATATTTCTGTGGCCGAGGATAGGGGTTTAGTGAACACCATGCAGGTCCCTAAGGGCACCGCTCTTCCCAGTCCCCCTCACCAGCAACATCCTCCAAGCTGCTTTAGTGTGGCCTTAGCAGAGCACACTCATCTAGTGGGAGGCAGGATTCAACACTTTCTCTCAGAATGGCAATCCATCACATCCAACAAATTGATCCTCCAGGCCAATGCCGTTCCATTCTTTTTCGTACTACCGCTGCCATTTCCCACATTGTAGCGGTTTTCATAGAAGCGCCTTTCTATCTTGCTACAAAAGGTGCTAGCTCTACTTTCCAAAGGAGCCATCAAGAGGTTCCTGAGCCTCAGAGAAAGGGATGGGCTGTTATTCCGCTATTTCCTCGTGCCAAGTAAGGATGGAGGCCTCCATCACCTTTTGGATCTTTGCCCTCTGAACGCCTTCCTGTGGAAGAACAGATTCAAAATGCTCACAGCTAGCCCAGGTTCTGACTTCCTTGGATCTGGGTGACTGAATGGTGGCCTTGGACCTCCAGGATGCGTATTTTCTTATACACGTCTTGCAGTCGTTACATGAAGTTCAAGGTAGGCCAGGAGCATTTTCAATTTGCCCGGCTCCCCTTCAGCCTCATTAGCACGCCTTGTGTGTTCACCAAAGTGGTGAGAGAGTTCGGCACCCATCTTTGAAGGTCGTGGCTACCAGTTTTCTCCTCCTTTGACTACTGGCTGTTGAAGGTAGGCAGCCACAGTCATTCGTGACCACGTCCAGACATTGGGGCTCTCTATCAACATGCTATGGTCGAACCTGGCTTTGTGGTGGCTTCCTTTCATAGGAGCGTTGTTGGATGTGGTTGTGTTCAGGGCCTTCCCTTCGTCACAACAAGTGCAGGACATTTGGTCTATGATTGCAATGCTTCAGCCTTGGATCCCGAGTGTCGATGAGAGCAGTCCTGAGGCTTCTTATCCTGTTAGCCTCCTACATCATACTTGTTGACCATGCGTATGCGGGCTCAGCAGTGGAATCTGAAGACTCACGGGCCCAGCAACAAGGAAACCTGTCGGATTCCATCCAGGCTTCGGAGGAAATTGCATGAGATCTGCAGTGATGGCTGCCCATATGTATTCGGATAAGTAGCTGGCCCTGCTCCCTGCCCCATCCAGAGCTGAACTTGGTAGTGCATGTGTCACAGCTGGTTTGGGGAGGTCATCTGGGGGCTTCATCAACTTTTTGTGGGATTCTCTGGGGCAAAGAAAGGCAATGCAGCACAGAAAAGGACTCTGTCGAAGCGGACAGTCCCCTGCATTAAGGTCCGCTAAGCAGTGGACAAAAAAAGAGCCAGGTCCGACATAAAGATTATTTTTCCTAGTTGAGTCCTGCAAGTCTTTTTGGTCTGAGCCTACTCCACAGAGTCAGGAATCTGTGGTTAGAAGTATTAGTCAGAAGAGCAAGATAATTACCTTTGGCAATGCTCTTTCTGGTGACTGCCCTTTTCCCTCTGCATTCTCCTTGTACCATCTAAAAAGTCCCAAATTAGAGATCCTTTACATTGGTACCATCAACTGTTTTTTGCTCCATGTCCAAGGGCGCCAAAAGAGTCAAGGAAGACACTGACTTCGGCGGGCAGGGGTGGGGCTTAGATGCGGATCGGCACTGGCACTTCTGGGGCAGAATGAAGTCAATGCAGAACCACACAACACCACTAAGAGGTTCACTGGAGCACTGTTGTGAAAATGTCAAGATCCAGCCCGGAGCCTGGAGATATTCTAAAGGTGAGGAATCTACGGTTAGATAGAGCATCCAGCAGAAAGAGAGTTCCTGAAGCTAAGCACGTAGTTCTTTATGAAATGAGGCTGTCATCTCTGAAGCTCAGACCCAGTGGCCTTTCTGCTCCCTCTTCGCCTCTTTCATTTTCTGCATCTTTACCTCTGCCTCTCCATTTTCTCATGCAGGACAACAAGAGGTCTCCGGAGGTGGACTGGAGCCAGAGCCCAAACCTGCGCCTGAAATCGAAAATCCTGCGACAAATCAAGGGCACAAGGAATTTGAGGTGATACAGCTGGATCCCTAACCAAGGAGAGAAAAAACAATCTCTACATCCCCACGTGAACAGTTCATGTGGACTACTAAACCAACTTTAGTTCGGCTGTGAGACTTCCGAGCTCTCCTCTCCCTTTAGCACTGAACTCTCTGTGATTATCAGTCCTGGCAGGGAGGGGACCTGCTGCAGCCTCGGCCAACACTGCCACCGGGGTCATAGAGTTGTGGCTCTCCTGCATATGCTTTGCAATTATTATTATTATTTTTTTTTTAGACATAAGCTTATTTCCAAGTGCTACTTTTAAGGTGTCCTGGGGTTCCAAGTAGTTTATATAGCAGTTACCAGTTATAATTAAGGCTCCCTGTTTTCCGTTTTTACTGATTTTTACAGACAAATACTGACAGAAATCAATTTATTTTCCTGTCTGTATTTATTTTTAAATGTGGATAAAAACGGAAATTAAGATTGTTTTTTCAGTGATTCTAAATGCTGTCAGTCATGGCTGCCAAGCTCATAGCTGTGTGGATTGACAGGCAAGGGTGTTAAAAAATGAAAGGAATTTTAGGAAAGAGCCTTCAACAGCAGTAGATATGCACAAGGTTGATACTGATATGCATATGTTTTCATATCAGTGCATTGATTTATCGTCTCTGGGTTTTCATATCATTGAAATCTCTCAGGCATTTTGGCATGAGCGAACATTTATTGATTAAATACATGTGGAAATATACTAGTTTCAGCTCTATTTCTTCACAAAACTAAAAATAAATATGGATAAATACAGATTAAATTTGCAAAACGTAAATATGGATCAATACAGATTAAATTACCAAAACATAAATATGGATAAATACAGACGGAAAAGTAAAATAAAAATACCATAAAACTGGGAGTTATAATGCACCACGGCGAGGAGCTGTCTAATGCCTTTATCGTCTGTGCACTGCCCTGGATTTAAGGTGCAAGATTAAGTAATTAGTTGTCATTAGTTGCCAGTGACCCTAAAGCACGGTCCCCACCTGGGGTGCGAGGTGGCATTTCAGGGGGTGCGACAAAGAGGGAAAGTATGCACTGTATGCATAATAGGAATCCGAGAAGACTTTTGTAGGGGGTGCAAACATTAACCAAACATTTCCTAGGGGTGCGGGGCATAGAAAAGGTTGGGAACCCCCGCCCTAAAGAGACGATGACTTGATTGTGATGTAATTTTACCCATCATCAAACGGAGCACGCGGGTGATCACCTCTTACTCAGCACAGGTGGTAGCTGTCCATTCAAATATTTATAAAGGAGACCCAAAAAGGTTTAGAGACATTCTTTTAAAGAGGTCCCCAATACAGATATTTTGCAAAACATCGTATCAAACAAGCAATACAATTTTAAATCGCATTTGACTCTAAATTGGGAAAAGTAGAGTAAGACGTTGATAAAACGTTGGGGGAGAAGTCACAAAGTTTCCATTCACTATAAAGTTGCAGTCAAACATGGCATAGAACAATATGCTTAGAAAATATATAAAAGAAGAATGACTGGGGGCCAAGAAGGGCGCTCACCGAAGAAATATGTTAGAAAACAATACAAATCTTCAATGTTTTGACAGTTAAAATTGATAATACAGGATCATCTAAACCTAAGGAAATTGTGTGGTGCAGGGGGCATCTGTAAAGAAATCTGACCAAAAAGAAACAAACTGGTTTCTTTTTGTCTGCTTGTGAAATAAGGAACAAAGTAAATCTAAATTGCTAGTATTTCATAAAAAGAATTAGATGCATGAAAGGCTTCCCTAAAGATCCATCAACTCAAAACACACCTTCATAAAATACAATTTGCACATGACATTCTCTGTCAGTATCAGCCATAAAAGACCCCATAAATGCCACTAGAGTATCAATGTCCCATTAAATATACTCATTCAATGTCTCAACATGTTATTATAAGTGACACAAAAAGGGGTGAGAAAGGGCATTAGTAAGGTACAGGGATATGTCCCCTGGTAAACCGAACACGCGTGATAGCCCAGACCTCCAGCCTCAATATCCGCGTGTCAGCTACAGCTTTAGTGGGATTTCCTGTTAACAGGAGGGAAAGCCCTTACCCATCTAAAAGTTGGCATGCTTCATTATCTGGGCCCTCATGACACCTTTATGTTACATCCAGGTGCGAGCTAGAACATTATAAATGGGGGCTCAAAACCAGTGGAACGGAGGGTGGGCTTATAACTACCTCTTGGTAGACGTCGAGAATCTTTATTTTAGTCCCCAAAAGGGTAGGATTAAAATCCATGGGGGCTTTATTCGACCCTTTTTGAGAGGCCTACATGTTTCTGCCCTTTAATTCCCTCTAAGGCTTGCCGTCCTGTTGCCAGATAGCCCCAATAAACTGTACCCAACACGCAGACATTTAGGCTCGAGGTCTTGGATATCACATGTCTACTTGATTTAATAGCTTATTAGCCAGGATATCCCGACATGCCCTGTTGACATCACGCATATAATAAAAGCTTGAAATACTCACTTGTACATCAGCCTTGAAATACTTCCATTACTATTACTACCAGCTCATAAAAGAACCCACATTGTACAAGCCACAAAATCCCCCTCAGCATTGTAAGTCAAGGATTCTCCTACGTCATCAGCTGAAAGGTCTCTGTGCCATCAACTACGTCATACTTCGCCTACGCCCTATTCAGTATTTTTATTTTTTTAACTTCACATATTTGGTGACATTTTAAAAACAAATTGTGGTTGAAAACATTTTCAAAAGTAGGCTTATGTTTTGCAGAAGAAAACAACAGCACAACCCTAATTTAATGATAGACTATCTAGGGGACATATATAAATGCAATTTTTCTCCTTGTGGTGAAGTTAAGTAAAATCCTTAAACTCTGTAATTTAAAAAATGTGCAAAGTTGTCAACTAAGAACAATTCTGCCAGCATAAGTTTGAATTTGTACAGCTCTACCCTAAATACCACGAATACCATCTGCTTATGGAATGTCTCTATAGCCATCAGCCATCCGGGTGTCAACTATAAACTATCACCAGTGACACCACACTCAAGGGACGTCTGCTAAGGAGAAGCCTCGACGCACTCAGGAATAGGATGCCATCAGCCCCTAATATCACCAGCCATGAAATCCAGCAAGTGTCATCAGGTGGCACCATTCACCAAACCATACCACATGCAATAAATGGACACTCCACATAACCTTTGAAGGAGCCACTAAATTCTCAAAGTCCTTTAGTGAAAGGCGATCCACTCCTAAAGCCAATATCACTGGTTTTATTTTATTATTATTTTTTTCTTCGGAGTTTTATATAGCGCAAACTTGACCCGAATCGGGTATCAGGGCACTTTACATAGCACCAGTTGCGTTACATGAGGACACATTCATTTTTGTAAGGCATGGGGAGATTAAGTGATTTGCCCAGAATCACACATTCATTTTGTAAGGCACGGGAAGATTAGGGGGCATATTATCAAGACAGGCGATAAAATTATCGCCGCTTTAGCAGCAGAAAACTGCCGCAAAATCGGCGATAATGGGCTTGATAATATGCTCTATGGAATTCCAATTGAAACTCATGTTAGATGTGATGGACATCTAACCTGACCTTCAATTAGAATTCCACAGAGCATATTATCAACAGCCGCGGTCGGTAGTAGGAGTAACTGCAGGGCGGTGACGTAGGGAGGGGGAGGGGCAAAGTGGGGGGTAGTAAACTATGGATTACGGAGGTTTACATGTAAGTTAACATATAAATTAATAAAACGAATTTCGTTGCGTGCACTGCATCCCCAAATGTGATGCTGTGCACACAACGAAATTCATTTTATTAATTTATATGTTAACTTACCTGTAAACCTCCGTAATCCATAGTTTACTAGCCCCCACCCTGCCCCTCCCCACGTCACCGCCCTGCAGTTACTCCTACTACCGACCGCGGCTGATTATCAAGCCCATTATCGCCAGTTTTCTGCTGCTAAAGCGGCGATAATTTTATCGCCTGTCTTGATAATATGCCCCTAAGTGATTTGCCCAGAATCACAGGATGCTCAGCGTCATTGCCGAGACTCGAACCCTTTTCGTCAGATTCGAGGTCGATCGCCCTAGCCGTTAGGCCAACTCCTCTCCCAGACTGCTCTTGTCTCCTTCCTCTCGCTCGTTGTTCTCAAGATCCTTAACCCTGGCCAGAAAATGAAATTCCTATTAATCTCTTCAAAAAAACTATCCCCCTTTTCAGCTCCACTGATGCTTTACATTGTTAAAACCTCTCTGGATTACTTGCTCCAAAAAACCTCCCTCGTGCTAAATAAAAAGCATTTCAACGTGACAGACGTGTCCATCTTTCTGTGAGTGAATTCTCCAGCAGGCAAGCATTTCAGTTCTCTGTAATGCCCTTCTAGGAAGCATTGCAATTTTTCAAAGTGCCATAGGCATAACACTTGGTTTTTAAACACATTTCGAGTTGGCTTACTTGGCAGCCTCAACAACGCTAACAGGGCACCTTCCTGGCTGATTTCAGGATGCCCATTTTTCCCACTTTGATGCACTATACGTAACCAGCAAGCACTCTTTTCAAGTTTCCATAATGTCCTATATGGCACACTTGGTACATTTATAATACATGTTATTATTAATATATACCTGACTCTGTGCAGTTTGGCCCTACACACTCTGAAGATGATGCACTGCGGTACGACTGTGGTGTGCATGGATTCTCATTCCACCCATGCTTGGAATGTCTCATTTGCCCCAGAAGCAGAAGTCATCAGCAAGAGAATAACAGAGGTAGCGTCTAAGCCCAAAGAGCAAGCAAGAGGCAGCAGATGTGTTCAGCATCTGTCTTGTCATCGTCTCCCAGATGCTCCATCCATTAGCAGTGACTTGATGTCTCCTGCTCTTGACTGTTTGGGCAGGAAGCTTGCAGCACCCCCTCAGAGATGTCATCCAACTAATGAAGAAGACTCGGCTTCTCTGCCTCACATCCATGAATCCTGCTTTTGTCAGACCATGGGATCTGCCCGGGGAACAACAAATCAGGAGAGCATTCTTATCCTCCCGTCAAAAGAAAATCAATGCGAGTGCGGCGGAGCTCTAACAAAGATAAACATCAAAGGGGTTGGATCATCTGGCGAGCAGGACTTGAGGGTGAAGGAAGCAACATGTTGCTCCAAGCTACACCCTGGGAACCACTGCTCTAGCTCTTGGGTGATGCTTACGCATCCTAAGTTATAGTAGTTCCTGCGTGCTGATGTTTTGGGATTTTTGACCATCTTTTAATATTTAATGACTGCCTGGCTGAGCTCCATGGGTTGCCACTTTTGGGGTGCACACAGGTCTTCAGTCTGCCTGCCTTCGGATACCCTGGAAATGTGATACACAAAAAGAAAGACCTTCTGAGAAGTGATCCACCTCTGCACTGCTAGGCAGCATGGGGGTGGGTTATTGCTGCCCTTTTTCTCATGGAAATAAGACTGGGACTTAATCTGTGTGAATCATGAGTATCCTGATGACTGTCAGGACACTCTGTAGGGCCAAGAAGACATCTTCACCACCAACATATTTTTGTGCAGGGTGTATCAGAGGTATCCCATCACAACTATCAGGAAAGGGAGCCACAAGTGGCCATCAGTGGACCCCAAAAAATACATTGCTTCTGAGATATGCATCTTAGCTAGCCCATCAGCCAATTACAGAGAGATTTGTCACTGGGCCCTTAACTGAACTCAACACAATCCATTGTTCCTGGATCAGAGGTTTCTGATGCCAGTGCAAGCAACCCACCAAAACATTGGGAGCCTGGGGGCCCACTTGAGTGTGAGCAGAAGATCTGTTGGACCTCTACAGGATTAGAATGGTGGCCCTGAAACTGATCCCTGTGCTTGGATTGGTGACGGTATGTAGAACGCATTTGCATCCTGGCATGGAGGACCACTCCATAGTGTTAAGCCGAAAGGCCCAGACATCTCTGGTACCACCAGTCTGCCACTGAGATCTATGGGACAGTGAAGGCTGTTGCTAGTCAAGTGTTCAGACCAGCCCTATAAGTTAAATATGGTTGGGCAGAATATATGAGATTTTAGGAAGTTCATGGTAAACTATAGGTCAAAATGTGTCAAAGGTCCATGGGCTTAGTAGATGAAGACACGGCCTAGGTAATGCTTGCATCAAATACTCATTAACATAAGTTTATGTAATGAAGGTAGGCACAGAAATGACATCCTCGTGGGCCAGCAGTTTGATAAGCATCTGTCAACTACACTGAGATTAAAATAGAAGAGTCTGGTACTAGAAATGCTGGCACTCACTAAAGAACCACAGGTTTTGAGCATGAATCTTGCACATGCATTAAGCACAGCCTGACATCATATTTTATTGGTGCCCAAGTCAACAGTTTGAACTTCTTGAAGGGCGAGAGTAGTTACAGTCATCCAAATCCAAAATGTCACAGAACCATCTTGACCATCTATCACACCGGAAGTGTTATATGGCCCCACTGTCTGCCACAGTAGAGAGACTAGTTATGTAGTCACAAACAGCAGCTGCTGCTGAAATTCCTCTCAAGTTCTTTAGATGCTGAATGAGGAAGTCATACGGCCTTATTACGACTTTGGTGTTCCTCCTGCAGCACGCCCATCGCTCCATCCGCAGGAGGAACACCAAAACTGTGGTGTGCCTGCCCCCGTAATACAACTGTAATCCATGGGGGGCAGTGGGCTGTTAGGCTCAGAGGGAAATCTAACATGCAGCCTGCTTCTGTGACAGCACCTGCAGCACATTCCTGTAGGTCCTGCCACCAACCTGATGGGCTCCTTGAGTCTGTCGGAGGCAGTGGTCTTTCCCCCCTCCCAAATTGCACTGACCACCTGTAAACCGGGGGTTGGACCAATACCCTGAATGTACGGGGGACCGCCACCGACAGCCTGGTGGTGGTGGTCCGCCGGACATCATAATTGGGCCCTATGTCTTAAACTTACATGTGTGAGGATTTCCTCACAGAAAAGATAGGAGAGGTGGAGATTTAAATGTGTAGGTTTGTGAATAGCATTTTATAGTACTTTAGTAGTATTACTGCTGTACTACTGAACATACTACAAAATGCAGTTTGTGAAAGGCCCCACAGTTGGAAAAGTTGCATCCCAGGTCGCATGGACTACATATGTTCTGAACAGCACATTAAATTACAAAATTACATATTTTTCCTTAATAATTGTGGACTAACCGGACTCGCCATGTTAAGTGATGTTTGCAAAGACAGAACTGGCTTGATATAGGGCCGCTAAGCAGCTATGTGACTTCTCCCCACCTCTACCAACCTTTCAGAGGCAGGTGAGGAAAATGGCAGTTATGCATATAATGAAAACACATTGGGGCCGATTATGATATCGGTCCAAAAGCCTCCGACCACGGTCGGAGGCTTTCCGACCAACTCGGCCAGTTTGCCGTCCAACTGCCCGATTACAATGTCAAGCGGTCAGAAAGTAAACCGGCCTTTCATTCCAACTCGGTTCCGACAGGCTCTTGGAGTCTTCTTGCCGGTCAGAACTGCGCCGTAATCCCCTAAGGACGGTGTTTCCGCCGTCAGGATTACGATGTTGGTTTCCCACACATAGCCTTTCCATGCGAGCCTGTCCGACACGGAAAGGATGCCAGAAAGCGACTTTGGGGGCGCCTAGCAGGGCCCCCTAGCCTTTGCAGCCTACGGTTGGTGGTGGAAGGGGTACCTAGGGTACCCCCCTGTAAAACCCTGCACTGTGTGTCAGGCACCAGGGGGTGCCTACCACAGTGTTCAGGGCTTTACACACACACACACACATTTCTCTTTAGGCGCCTGTATTACGGCCGGTTGACAGCCGTGACACAACCTCACATGGAGAAAAGTTAGCATGCGACCGAACAGTGTTCGGTCGCATTGTAATTAGGCAGTTGGAACCGCCGCCCAGAGGTCAGTCTATCCCGAGACGGTGTCAGTTGGAGGCAACTCTGGCCGACATCGTAATAAGCCCCATTATGTTTTTAGCAAGAGATGCCAGAGAGGTACTGCAGATTTATCTATTTAAGACATTCAACTTTTCCAGAAACAGACACCCTGTGAAGCAGGGCTGAATTATTTCTTAGTTGCTACTTTAGCAGCCGCCCATATTTTGGCTCGCAATACTGGAATAACCTTTTTTTGTAATGCGCCCCCGTAAAGTCCAGGCCAGGATTAACCATACAGAAGCAAAATGTAAAAAACGTTTTGTGAACGCGGTTCTCTCGGAGAGCCTATACCTGTAGAGCATATAGCTTCGACACACAGAGACAACTATGGGATGACCCTTAGTGCAAATCGCAAGCATCGATTTCAGAAAATGCCATAATAGAACAGGCTTGGAAACCAACAAAGGAATTGAGCATACAATCAATATATTTTAATGTATCAACAAAAGAAACTTTCAGATGCAATGCGCACAAACATGCATGCAAAAATAAGAATAACCGTGATAGTCAGTGAAAATCCGTCACACATACATAGAGTGACAAAAGCACAATAAAACCTTTAAATCCTAATGTCTGTGACAAAGTTTCAGTAAATGATACTAGAAAACTATGTCTCAAAGCAGCTTATTTAAAGATGAGAGCCAGTCCAAGAAGATAATGCTGGTGTTTTGTGCCCAGGGTGTAATTCGTCAGCCTTCATCAGGACTGTGAGTTCATCATTTAGGAATTAGCAACCATACAAAAAAAAAAAAAGAATTGAGCTAATAAGGAGGCACATATTGTGCTCACGACTTCCCAAAATATGGGAGTAAACCTACATTTATCAGCCATTGCCATTAGTTCTGAATCCGAAATGGAAATGTGAGCAAGTTAAAAAACAAAGAACTGGACAGAATTTCAAAATGAATTTACCCCAATAATAGAGAAGACTGGGAAGAAATATCACAGCGTGAGAGGAAGAATGAATCCAAACAACCAGCTTTCACAATTATTATTATTGTTTTAAATGGCTAACGAAGAGTGTAACAACAGAGCAACACATTATAGAAGAGGAATATATCCCTTACTAGGGTGAGGTGTGTGTGTGTGTGTGTGTGTGGTGCAGCATGCCATTAGTGTCTGAGTCTGAGATAAGCAAGATTGCTGTGCTTTTAGGAGCAGAAGCAGACAGCAGGTTTGATGGTGGAACCTAGGAAAAGTCTGCAGGATACAGAACGGCGCTCATGTTATAAAGCCAATAATGGACTAAAAATCTATAGGAAATAATCCCATCTGAATGATGAGCCCCAAAACAGAACACATTAGCCTATCTGAATTTTCCAAACTTCGGAAAACTTTGGGAGAAATAAAAAAACAGACTACTGACAGAAGAACAGTGTGTAGCTGCCACATGGCCCCTGGTATTTCTGTCTTTTGAGAAGGCATTAGGGGTTTGGACAAAGTACTGTTCAATAAATTCACAATAGCTTAATGTCTATAAATAATGTGTTTCTCAGAGTTACTAATGAGGTTCTAGGTTGTAACAAACATATGCCTGTCTTTGATATCAATTTGATCTTGAGAGCAAGGAGGGATTCCTGAGGACATCACAAATGTTACTTACCTTGTCTGTCTCAACAGCCTCTTAAGGCCCCTCCATGGAGAGGATGTGGTCTCAGGGCTAGAGCTGCCAACTTTGGAGCTGGGAAACCAAGGACAAGCCTCGGGGTCGACTCCACATCCTGTTATTCTGGACAAATCACTTAATCTCCATGTGCCTGCCAAACAAAATAATGGATGTGTTCTTCTCTAACGTAACTGGTGCTCAGGTAAAGCGCTCCAATACCTTCGGGTCAAATTCGAACTATATAAATCTGCACAAAAAAAAGATGGATGTTAGATTCGGAACATATATATATTTCTATAGAAGGGTAGGACTTTTCCTAATGGTGAATCATCTTAAAGACTCTGGGGATGTGAGAGATGGCTACTAAAGGGGAGGATGTGCATAGCTGCCCAACAAGAGTTAATGGTCAACATCAAGAAATGAGTGATATGCTTGACAAATGTCAGTATGGGCTGTATGTCAGGCCTGCTGCCATTGAGCGAATCAGAAAACACAGCGAAGAGACGACGCGCTCGCTGCCTGGTCAAATGTGTAATACAACCCTGGTGTCTCTGTACCAGATTGTGATGTCACATCCGAAGGGAATGCTCCAATGGTTTTGAATTGTTGTCAGAAATGGTCCTTTTTATTTATTACTGGTTTGATATAGTACACCCTAGAAGTAATGAGGCGACACAGCCCTTGACAAATGTTAGCAAGAATATCAGAACCAAAAATATTGTGGAACAAAATATTGTGTCAAGAATCTAGGACAAAAAATTGTGACGATAAGATTCTATAGGTAAGTAAAGTTTTACTATATATAACTTCATATCAATGTATATATATCGTATATTTGTGGAGTTAAGAATAGTAAATCTATACTTAACTATTTGCACTTATCTTCTCATTAATTTTGACACGATATTCTGTCCACACGATATTTTCCGTTCCGATATTCTGTCAGTGATCCCCCACAACGAATCACTGACAGAATATCGAGGAGATAAATATCGACCTACAAAAATATCGGTGACAAAATATCGACTACCAGAATATCGAATTCCTATCTACAAACAGGTGTGTACAAAAATATTGAATCCAAAATATCGTTATAAATAATATAGTTTGTTAAAATATAAAAAAAATTTAAATGTCTTAAAAGTAATGTGAAATTAAGGAAATAATAACTATAATTAGCTACAACATACTTAAAAATACTTAAATAACATTAAAATTAATGTAAGTTAAAAAAACATGCATTTTTATTTTTTAATATATATATATTAACTTAATAATACTAAAATATATTCAATATTTTTAGCATAGGATAGCGGGAGGGTAAAATTTACTATTCCCACTCCAGTGAGTGCAACAGTAGGGAAAGCGTTGGATAGTGGGAGGGTAAAAATTACTATTCCCACTCCAGTGAGTGCAACAGTAGGGAAAGCGTTGGATAGCGGGAGGGTAAAATTTACTATTCCCACTCCAGTGAGTGCAACAGTAGGGAAAGCGTTGGATAGCAGGTAGGTAAAAATTACTATTCCCACTCCAGTGAGTGCAACAGTAGGGAAAGCGTTGGATAGCGGGAGGGTAAAAATTACTATTCCCACTCCAGTGAGTGCAACAGTAGGGAAAACGTTGGATAGCGGGAGGGTAAAAATTACTATTCCCACTCCAGTGAGTGCAACAGTAGGGAAAACGTTGGATAGCGGGAGGGTAAAAATTACTATTCCCACTCCAGTGAGTGCAACAGTAGGGAAAACGTTGGATAGCGGGAGGGTAAAAATTATTATTCCCAGTCCAGTGAGTGCAACAGTAGGGAAAGTGTTGGATAGCGGGAGGGTAAAATTTACTATTCCCACTCCAGTGAGTGCAACAGTAGGGAAAGCGTTGGATAGTGGGAGGGTAAAAATTACTATTCTCACTCCAGTGAGTGCAACAGTAGGGAAAGCGTTGGATAGCGGGAGGGTAAAAATTACTATTCCCACTCCAGTGAGTGCAACAGTAGGGAAAGCTTTGGCTAGCGTAGGGGAATTATTTAATATACCCACTCCTACAATATAATTACCATTTATTAACAATTCATTATTTTGTAAAAATTAATTTACCTCCCACCATCTTCCCCTATAAACATCACCTACAATATTGTAACATATTGATAAATTAACATAATTAATTAACAAATTACAATTAACAATATAATGAATTAACATATTTACAAATTAATTGTTAATAACCAATATCTAATTAATTACTATTTTTTTTTAAAAAGTTACACAATTAACATAATTACCAATTAACTATTAATTGTTATCAATAAATAATAAGTATTCAATAATAAATTAATTAACTTAATTAACAATCTAAATAATTAAATATTAATTTATTAATTAATAAAATAATTAATTATTTTCAATAAATTACCTCCCACCCTATTCCCCTATAAACCCACAACCCGCTAAAGAATTAAATTACGCAAAAAAACTTTTAACATATAATTAATTAATACTAAATAATGCAAAAAAAATTATATTATAATTAAATTACTACCCACCCTATTCCCCTATAAACCCACAGCCCGCTACGGAAATAAATTACGAAAAAATTAATTAAGATAAAATTCGTTACGTTTACAAAATTCTAACATACGTTACAAAAATGATACATACTTTTAACACATATACTAACACTTAAACACTAAAATAAATTCGATATTTTTAACAACTATATTATGACTGTCGATATTACTAACTTCGATATTGTGGAACTCGATATTTCTTACCTGCATTTCGATATTCTGCACCACTATATTTTTGCAATTCGATATTCTCTCCATTCTATATAAAAAACTCGATATTCTGTCTAGTCCATATTTCTTTTTCGATATTGTGACTTGTTACCCCCACAACAGGAGTGGCTATTCTGGGAGGCGCATACTGTATCTCTGGCGCTTTCTTGAAGGCAGGTGATTACATTTTGAGACTTTACTGTAGCTCGGAAACAGTCTAAAAGTAAAGGAAGTTTTTTTTTACCACCCTAGGTGAGAAGGTGGAACGAGAGAGGGGAGAGAGATCGCAGAGATGGCTCAAAAGTGAGATGCTTTGAGGATATAGAGAAGTAATGGGTACGGTGAAAATGATTATTAAGACATTGGAGAAGTTGGAAAAGAATGGGGCAGCAGTTGAAGAGCTATTGGGTAAAGTGGATTGCCGAGTCAGGGGTGGAAGCAGAAGTGGACTCAGTGAGGAAATAAATGAGTCTATAAAGGCAGGCTTGAAGGATACAAACCTGGAGCTCTCTGAAACAGCATCCTTTAAGCAATGTGTGGTGAATGTCATGGTTGCTCTGATGCCCACTGGATGCTCTGGCCCACCCCTTGCGAAGAAGGCCATTCAACTGCCATCTTAGGAGTCTCCATCATCAGTGACCCCACTGGTGGGACACTTATGGTGGTACTGTCAGACCCAGAGATGTGAGTCTACTCTGAAGAGAGCTGCTTTGAATCTCAAACTTCAGGGTGAGAAATGCAGGATACCCTTATTCCTGTGTGGCTGCGCGGTGGTGTAGGAGTAGAGATGTCACTGTACGGAGACGCATTACTAGCTAAGAGAATCTCAGCTTCTGAGTGTAACCAGGACAGAGTGTCTTGGGAAGGAGAAAACTCTCTTTTCGGTTCTCTAGGCAGCTGAATTCTTTCATGAAGGAGTGCAGGAGAAATCTTTGAACACTGAGGTACTGCTGGATGTTACAAAATGTAATGGAGTGTGAAAATTGCCTGAATCTGCTTAGATTCAATTTTTCTTTAGAACTTTAGAATGAGGACCAGTTTGGCATTAACTTTTGATTTCTGAAATGGTTTGATCCCATCGTCGTACTGCTCTCACTCCTCGTTGCCTTCACGGTTCCCTTCTTCCCTCTTTTACCCCTGGTCCCACCATGCAACCTATTTGGAGAAGTAGCCATCTTTGTGTGCCAAAGTTGGAGGGAAGGTATAATATACTAAGGGGGTGACCATGTATATGTACAATGTGAAGCTATTTTGGCGTGTAAAATGGACAATTACCGGTGATGCCTAGTGCTAATATTTTTATTATCTTGCCTTCATTTACTAGAATAAAGAATAATGAAACCTAAACTGTTATTTTAATTTGTTATTTTAAGCTAGCTATGAAAAATGTTTATTGTGTTACAATGGCAGCATCCAACATGTCGCAGCCCACTGAGTTTTTGTGGTTGATCACCGTTAATTTGGAAAAATATTTTTATCTCCTAGTTTATACAAGAGGTAGAGAAAAATCTTCCCTTTAAGAAAAACAAATGGACTGTTATACAGCATTGGTGGCAGAGGGCTGCAACATCAATGAGCACATTCTGCAAGTACCTGTAGACAGCGGTGGTAGAGAACTGCATGATGTTTACAAAATGACAGCTTGGATGCATTTCAAAAAAATCTTTTTATCATTTTTAGGTCTCGCCTGACCCAGCGCATGCGCTGGTCTGGCGAGACATTTAGTAGGTGGGTTTCGAAAGTGCTACCCACATTTTGTGCTGGCTACAAGCGTCAGTGCACGATGGCGTGCAAGCGCACAGCTGCTCCCCGCATTCCCCCCCTCCCTTCTCGCCCAGCCATCCTGCGCCAGCCTTCAGCACCATACCCTTCCCCCCGCTGCTGCTCGCGCATCCCATCGCGATCGCGATCACTTTCGCTTTACGAGTGATCGCGATGACTTTCGCTTTTACGGCTGCGCGACGTTACTATTACTGCAGCGCAGACAATGCTTGTTCTAGATCGGAGCCGATTTACAATTGAATAGCTCAGTCTTTTTTTCCTGATAGAGAGGGAATTATCTTTGAAAACGCTTCCTCCTGAAGTGAAATCCATTCGTTTAATAGTGACACAGCCCGCCCTCTGTTTCGGAATTCGCTCATCACTAACCTGGATGCCAAACTGGGACAAACCAAAGATTACCCCTCCCACCATGTCAGCAGAATTAAAAGGAAGAAGCGAACAGGCCCAAGAAACAAAACAAAAAAATCTTTGTCAAAACCTACTTGAAAGGTTATGTCACACACATTCCTCGCAAAACATCATTTCATTGTTGAACAGCCGAGGAACAGGAACTTCCTGTGCTCAGCTCCTCTGTTCATAATTCATGTAATGCTCGATCTGTTTACCTTCTTGGCCAATCCTTGCTACGAGATGCTTATTATAATCTAAATATGCTGTTCCACGGCTGAGGGCTAGCCTCTGTCCCAGATGGTGGTGCATCATAATGTGGGCCACCTTTAAACGTGGGACTGCGCCCCCAAATCCAGGCTGTGATGTGACTGACAGCTGGATTCAGGATCAGACCGGGATCGTAGTCAGGCGCGGGCATCAAGCGAAAAAGTGGCCCACACTTGTGGACAATGACTTCATAAAATGTTGATCAGTTGGTATCTGATGAGTTATTTTCCTCTCTCTTAATTTCCATTTCTAGTCCCCTCTTTTGTCATTCTTCTCCACTCTGCACATCTCGCTTTTCCTTTCGATTCCAGACTGTGCCCCTCACTCCTTGAATTTTGTAACTCCCCCGCCATGTCTATTCCTCCATCCCTTCCTTGATTTCTCTGAGGATTAAAGTTTTTCACAGTAAAGTTGTCAAAAGCGAATTGTGCTGAATTGTCAAAGAGGTGTTATTTTTGCTCCATTTGATTGTTCACCTGATTTATTTATTTTCTCTCAGTGGTAAGTTGGGACCCCCTCACAGTTCTGAAGATGACAAGGTAGCAGCAGACACCCGAGGCACATCTGTCTCCTGCTGGAGACAAAAATAGAGGCGCTTAGATGGCTCCTGGCACAACCCCCTTTCGCTCCACTCCCATGTGGCATATGTGCAAATGTGATGCTCGAAAACAGGATCACCACATCAAAGCCTCATGGTGGCGCTCACTGAATCCAAATTGGGGGGGGACTCACCACATGCGGTGCCTGCTCAGTTTGGCCCATTGTCTCACTGCACATGACAATATGCCACTCAGGGTCTTCACTTGGTTACACTGTGGTCTGACCTCTGTTCTAAGACTGCAGAAGCCTTTGGGGTTGTGTGCCAGTGGCCAAGACTTCCCAGGGAGATGCTGGGAGTTTATTTGCGACTGATAACAAGCATTGGCATAGGCAATAGGTCTCGCTTTTGGGACCTTATAAGTATTTAGTTATGCAGCACAATATGCTTGGTGCAACAACATCAACTGTTGCTTGGCTAAACACTTATAAGGTCCCATAGGCGAGACCTATTGGCTATGCCAATGCTTGTTATCATTATATATCGACATCAAAGAAGAGAAAACTGGTGTGCCGCATAAAGTAATGGAATCAGGCTAAATATTATTCACCCCGTGATTACATTCGAGATTCATAACACCAATGCAAAGCACATGCAAAAAAGGACGAAAAAGGAGATCAAAAACCTATCCCAACCTGAAGTGACCTGGGAAGGTGCAGTGGTCATAAAAAGCAAGTCCAAGATGTTGCTTTATCACATACTGTCTAAGTGGAGACCAAATGTATCTAGGCCTAGAAGTGCACGGGAGGAGAGTGGAATAGAAGAGTAGTGCCCTGGGAAGAGAGTGGCCTGAGGAGGAAAAGAGAATGGCCTGGGGAGGAGAAGAGATTGGCCTGGGGAGGAGAAGAGAGTGCCCTGGGGAGGAGAAGAGTGTAGCACGGGAGGAGCGTGGCCTGGGAGGAGCGTGGCCTGGGAGGAGCGTGGCCTGGGAGGAGCCTGGGCTGGGAGGAGCGCGGCATGGGAGGAGACCGAGGAGAGCGGCATGGAAGGAGTAGGGCATGGAAGGAGTAGGGCATGGAAGGAGTAGGGCATGGGAGATGAGCGGCATGGGAGGAGAGTGGCCTGGGAGGAGCGTGGCCTGGGAGGAGCGCGGCATGGGAGGAGCATGGCCTGGGAGGAGCGTGGCCTGGGAGGAGCATGGCCTGGGAGGAACGTGGCCTGGGAGGAGCGCGGTATGGGAGGAGCGCGGCCTGGGAGGAGCGTGGCCTGGGAGGAGCACGGCATGGGAGGAGCACGAGGAGAGCGGCATGGAAGGAGTAGGGCATGGAAGGACTAGGGCATGCAAGGAGTAGGGCATGGGAGATGAGTGGCCTGGGAGGAGAGAGGCCTGGGAGGTGCGTGGCATGGGAGGAGCGCGGCATGGGAGGAGAGCGGCATGGAAAGAGTAGGGCATGGGAGGAGAGCGGCATGGAAGGAGTAGGGCATGGAAGGAGCAGGGCATGGAAGGAGCAGGGCATGGGTGATAAGCGGCATGGGAGGAGAGCGGCATGGGAGGAGAGCGGCACGGGTCTAATGCATCACTGCAGAATACTGAATCCTTAATTTATTCTTCAACCTTCCGGACCAGGCCCCCAACACACTGCAGCCAATAAAAGAACCAAAGCAGTAAAGCCCTCTCACAGGGACAGGGATCTCCTTCACAAACCCAAGCAACGCCATTGAAGAGGAGGCGGTCATTATTCCACAGTGACATTTTCTCATACTCAATAAAGACACCACTCCAGAAACCCTGGGAGGTGAGCGGAAAAAACAGCGGTGTTTGGAAGCCAAGTGCATATTCCAGAGCATTGAATTGAATTGGGTACTTGATGAGCGCCCTGCCACTCACAAATGTAACAAGCATTGGCATAGCCAATAGGTCTCGCCTTTGGGACCTTATAAGTGTTTAGCCATGCAACAGTTGCATAACTAAATACTTATAAGGTCCCAAAAGCGAGACCTATTGGCTATGCCAAGTGGCCGTGCGGCCGCGAAAGTGATCGCGATCAAACATCAAAGCGGCCGTGAAAGTGAAAGTAATCGCGTCTAGCGCGGCGCGCGCGCCTGCGCACATGCACTGCAGCTCTAGGCTGGCCTGGTAGCAGTTTTTGGAGCCCTCTCAAAAAGTCTCGCCTGACCCAGCGCTTTCAAACTATACCTCTTAACATGTTGGTTTGAGGAGATTTTCTAAGTGAAGCTGAAGAGTCTTCCGGTAAAAGTACTGCCTGATTGTCCACATTAAACAGTTTTATGATATCTGCTTAAAAAGAAACCTTAGCGGGGAGTAAAAATTCGGGAGAACCAGCTTTTAAATTACCAAAAGAGTTCCTGATACTGAGGTTCTCGTTTAGCATTCGAAGAAAGCATTACTCCTTTTTTTAAATAATCTAATTTTTATTTGTTTTAAAAAACAATAGCATGATAATTCATTACGGTGTATCTTGTAGCACAATCCCAGGTTCTTCCAAGTTATTACCCAATATATCCGGGAAGGCATTACTCTTACTGCCATCGACAGCGCTGATGCTCCAATCCCTGCAGCTATCGGTGCGGACCAGCCTCACCTCAAAGGGCTTTACAGGATCTACTGGCAGCTCACTCGTCTGCCTCCCATGGTTCACCTCACTTTCTGCACTCACAGACGATATCATGCACTGGCTGATAAAATACCTACTAAGGGATTTTAGGGGTGAAGTATTATAATTGTTGCAAATTCCAAGACACACTGTCCATTCTAAAACTTCTAGGCAGATTTCACTAAACAAAGGGTTTTGTTCAGACCCAAGGCTCCTACATCTATACGATACTGACGTATGCCAAATGATAAAACAAGGCATGGCATGACCACTGAAATTAGAATGAGAGGCCAACACAATGTGCACAGCAACAACAGATGAACACATGTACAATTGACTGTCTCAGGGAAAGAGGGTTCATTTCTTTACAGAACATACCTACCAGATGTGACACTAATCAATATTTGTATTTGTCTCTGTCCTAGACAAAAACCAGCGTATTTGACATCGCACAGCGGAAAAAGTACTTCTTTTAGTAGTTGACAGGTCTACAAGGTGAACACAGAACAAATCTGATTAGTGATTTGAGTGTCTGCAAAATGAGCATTGTAAGCAAACTGCAGGCCAGAAAAAGCGAACACAATGTAGGAAGGCACACTGTAGGACTCCGCAGAGGCAGATAGAAAATGAAAATGCAACACTGACTGTCACTGTAGCATATTGCAGTCAAAACGTAGGGCCTTATTACGAGTATGACAGTCCTCAGGACCGCCATACTCATAGTGGCGTTTCGACTACCGCCACACTGCGGGTCCGCCCGCAGTATTCTGAGTGTGGGGGTCTAACCGCCATCACACCTTCGGCTCCGCCGGGAACAAGGATCCCGCTGGTCCGGCGTTCTCTAACCGGCCTGAATATGCTGGCGGTGCGGCTGCCAGCGCCGCCGAGCATTTTCCGAGTTGCCTTTACACTGCCCTTTTCAAGGCAGTGACCCCGCTACGAAAAGGGTAGCAGACAAACAATTAAGGGGGCCCTACCAGGGCCCCCTGCCGGATCAAGGGTCAAGGCGTAGAACAGCACTGAGTGTGAGGGCATCCTGTGAAAGAGGACTCAAAGGTCAAGTTGTGGAACAGCACCAAGTGCCGGATCTGCGCCTGGGGGTGCATGTAGGGGGCACATGTTGCGCCCCCTGCAATTGCACCCCTGTTCCTGTACATACATGCCACACCGTGTAGGAACGTGCTGCAGGCGCTGTCTTGGCAGCGTGCTGCAGGTGCTGTCATGGCAGCGTGCTGCATGTTAGGCTCTCCTATCAGCCCACTGCCATGAGACCGCTGCAGCACCTTCTGCCCGCCATGGATTACACTAGTAATCCGGCGGGTAGGCGCGCTATGAGCTTGGTGGTCCTCCTGTCAGCGCAATGGTGGCAGGCCGACAGGAGGACCACCAAACTCGTAATAAGGCCCTAAATATCAGCTACTACAAAACAAAAAGGGGAAACACAGTAGCCTCATTCCAAGCCAACAATGGTCTAAAAAAGATAAAGATAAAGTCACATCATCCTTAACCCTTCTGCAGTAGCTCTCATCCCCTCAACAGGACCACCACAGAAAGTTGAGAAGTTCATCCTCCAGTGTGAATCCGACTGCAAATTAGTAAAACATCGTATATGACAAGAAAGCATTATAATGGCTGCATGGAGCCAGAAAACACACAATTCAAGACTTTTATAGAGAAAAGGTACAGCAGTTCAATGAATATAGAATGCATGGCATTACAGAAATTATTGTGTATAAATGTACTCCGAGAACGAAGGACGTACTTTGTATCCCTCACGCTACACTAAAGAGACGGCAGCTGTAAATATAAATACAACTTCAATTGAGCTTGAGGGAGATTTGGGGATTGGTTCTCCAGAAGACCTGTGAACGTAACACTGGGCAGATGAAACTGGATGGGAACTAATCACACAGTATACTGATCACAAATGTTATATCAATCCAATTCCAGATTTCATGGTACATGGGCTCACCTCCAGGTCCGTGTCGCACTCGCATCATCTGGGCATATCTTCACTACATTTTAGGAGACAGACACCATCACTTTGCACATGTTTGAACAACAACTGCTGAAATAAATACAAGCAACCCGCTGGGCTATATCGCTACCTGAGTGGGACACCTACGGATACTCCTTGAGAACACTTGAGTCAGACATCTTTTATCCTGATAAGACCCTCATAATGATAACTAGGTCGAAACGTCGATGCACAACTCTGGTTGTTGTAATTTGACTTGAATTGGATCAAGACTAATTATAATTCACATTGCTTGTCATATCTTTGCATGACACCTGATGAATATTTTGTGTTTTTATGGCAAAGTATAAATACCACGCCACAAAAAGCACTGTGCTGTTACACTCTGTTTATTTATTGTATAATACACTGAATATGCACAAAAAAGAGTGGGCTTCTGTTCTTTTCTCAATTTTTACACTGAATATGCACGAAAGAGTGGCCTGCTATGCTTTTCTTAATTTCTACATTGAATGTGCAATCTACATAGTGTGATACTGATTCATTAAGTGTTGTTTACTTCATTGTATTGTTCCACATGACCATTTGTAAAGCGCTTGGATACCCTCATGGGTCACGCTCGCGCTATATAAAACTTTTAGAAATTAAAAATTAGGTATAATCAGTGATAATTACCTGTAAATAAATCCTACTGGACAAATGTGTTGTGTATACTTGAGCTATCCTAGATCAGTTGAGATGTCCATGTTCACATATTTCTGTATAGATAAAACAAAGTGATAAATAAAGATCAGAAGATTGCCATTTTCAGCAAATGCTCGCAGAGGATCACAAATAAAAGGAGAAAAACACTGAGGATGAGAAGAGCAGCCAAATTGCATAAAATAAAATAAAATCTCACTCAGGGGTTTGAGAAACACATCTGAATAATAGTTGAATTGAGCAGGGAAACCCAGAACGCACCTAAAAATTGCCACATTTTTAGGTGCATTCAAAATCCGGTAGTTTGGGGAAGGAAAAGAGGATGATTTCAACAGCGGCAATGTACATCCTGTTCTGAGGTGGCCAATGAGTGCCTGCTCTGTCTTTGTAAACATTGGTAGCAATGCATCCCCTGTTCTGAGGTGGCCAGTGAGTGCCTGCTCTGTCATTGTAAACATTGGTAGCAATGCATCCCCTGTTCTGAGGTGGCCAGTGAGTGCCTGCTCTGCCTCTGTAAACATTGGCAGCAATGCACCCCCTGTTCTGAGGTGGACAGTGAGTGCCTGCTCTGCCTCTGTAAACATTGGTAGCAATGCACCCCCTGTTCTGAGGTGGCCAGTGAGTGCCTGCTCTGCCTCTGTAAACATTGGTAGCAATGCATCCCCTGTTCTGAGGTGGCCAGTGAGTGCCTACTCTGCCTCTGTAAACATTGGTAGCAATGCACCCCCTGTTCTGAGGTGGCCAGTGAGTGCCTGCTCTGCCTCTGTAAACATTGGTAGCAATGTACCTCCTGTTCTGAGGTGGCCAGTGAGTGCCTGCTCTGTCTCTGTAAACATTGGTAGCAATGCATCCCCTGTTCTGAGGTGGACAGTGAGTGCCTGCTCTGCCTCTGTAAACATTGGCAGCAATGCACCCCCTGTTCTGAGGTGGCCAGTGAGTGCCTGCTCTGCCTCTGTAAACATTGGTAGCGATGCACCCCCTGTTCTGAGGTGGCCAGTGAGTGCCTGCTCTGCCTCTGTAAACATTGGTAGCAATGCACCCCCTGTTCTGAGGTGGCCAGTGAGTGCCTGCTCTGCCTCTGTAAACATTGGTAGCAATGCATCCCCTGTTCTGAGGTGGCCAGTGAGTGCCTGCTCTACCTCTGTAAACATTGGCAGCAATGCACCCCCTGTTCTGAAGTGGCCAGTGAGTGCCTGCTCTGCCTCTGTAAACATTGGCAGCAATGCACCCCCTTTTCTGAGGTGGCCAGTGAGTGCCTGCTCTGTCTTTGTAAACATTGGTAGCATGTGTGCTCTGTTCCTCTATTAGGGAGAGGTCCATGGAACTCCTAAGCTCGAGTCACAGGGCATGTGAACCTACCGAGTGAGGGTACAGGTGGGAACATAAAGCGAGGCAGAAGCAAGACAGCTGGTTGGGAGAACAGGTCTATCAAAAGACAACTGAGACCTCAGGAGAAGCCTGCAATCACCAAGATGGTTTTCATTTAAACCTCCCTCTTAAATATCATGCAATGAAGTAATGAGGAAAAATAAGGTTCTAAATGCTTTGGATTCAAAAGGTCATCAATGCTTTTGATAGCCGAGGGGGCAGGGCAATAGTCCTGATTAATCAAACACTTTACTCGTCTGTTTTCTCTTAAAGTGCTGAGGACAGAACAACTCTCTTGTTCAGGACATCGAGGTCACCTCAATCTTTGCCGCAGCTCGGTGCTGGGTGGCAACAAATGTTCTGAAGCCAAATCCCACAAAAAGGTAAGTACTAATGCTACACATTCTCAACCTAGAGCAACATTGAATGACCTCTCAACAAGGGTCTTCATATGGTACCTTCTAAAGCATGCCCCCAAGCACACCCCTAATAATCAGTCTAAACTAATACCTGCAGTCGACCATGGCTCATCCCTCCCTTGAAACTGGCCGCTCGGGTAGGATGGGATCACTCAGGGCTACATTTGATCCTTTCTAGTTTTTTTTTTTTAAGGAGTCTACGCATGAGACCGGCTGAAATTGCCCATGGCGAAATAATTGGAATGAAAAACAATTCTGTATGTTCGTTCTCCATACTTTGCTCCACGTCATGTCAGAACACGCGCTGCAATTTAACTCGAAAGCGTTTGACTTACTTATCAACATTATCCCACAGCTACCTTTGGACTGACTTCCTAAATATGAGGCTGTGCTGCCGTTTACATATCTGACAGAAGCCTCCTTAAACAACGAGTCACGGTGGCCTACTTTTTAGGCTAAAGGCATGTTTTGGGGATGGAAGAAGACTTTCAACACCAGCTGTTACGCCATAAAATGAAGGCTCTGGAATATTTAAAACAGCATCCATTCTAAAAAAAGAAAAGGCTTTCCAAAGATTGCTGCGCTAGCCACTGGGCTGGTTGTACTAACCCTTTCCCTCAAGTAATAATAGCATCTTCAAATGAGATCAAGGTCAGCCATTGTTGCCAGATGGACCTTAATAAGTTTAACTACTGAACAAAGTTGCTTCATTGATGATCATATTAAAAAAGGGAAGTAGCTAACTGACCTTGCCAGAGGTGCAGCTAGACTTAGGGTCTTATTACGAGTTTGGCGGTCCATGGGCCGCCGTCCTGGCGGTGGCAGTCCGATGGCATTGAGCCGTCTGCAGTGTTACGAGTTGCGCAGATTGGCTTTGCAAAGACCGCGGCTGGACCGCTAGAGGCGCCAGCACACTGCCGCCGCCAGGGTTGCGGTCAGGGGAATGCAGCCTCCATTGGGCGGTACAGAGGCGCAAAACCGCCGTCCGTATTACAAGTAGACTTTCCAACAAGCCGACCGTGGCTGTTGGACCACCACCTAAAGTTCGGTGGAAATAAAGGATTTTGGGTGTATACTCACCCCTTTCCAGTTCTTCCCAGCAGATTGCAACATGGATCGCTCTAGCCAGGTCCCCCCTACACAGGAGCATCTTCACCCCGAGGCATACGACTCAGTCTTCGGCTGAATACAGGTAAGTGCTTTGGTACCATGAACCCATTACCAGGACTGCCCACATATGGGTTGGACAATGGCAATGGGTAGGTGGTATTTTTCCACAAATATCATGCACATTTGTGCATTCAACACATACGCAGTCGGAATGTACACACAGGCATCGATATATATATATGGAAATACATTGCCCACCGCCCCAGCCACATCACCACCCCCTCAGGAAGCTCCTAATATGGC
The DNA here is from genome assembly GCF_964204655.1 of Triturus cristatus. Classification (NCBI taxonomy): domain Eukaryota; kingdom Metazoa; phylum Chordata; class Amphibia; order Caudata; family Salamandridae; genus Triturus; species Triturus cristatus. Next base: position 1,195,838,391 of record NC_140593.1, read on the forward strand.
GATCAGAAGGCCAGAGGCTCAGCGGCCTCCTATCAGTCGCGGTCCTTCGGCGGTTGGAACACAAAACTCGTAATAAGACCCTTAAACTTCGGTGGAGGAACGGGCGCAGAGAGGAAGCTAACACATTGAATAGTGTGTGAGGATACATCAGGGCACAGTGATAAACAACCATGGTAGGGGGCTCCCATCGCTGTTGTAGTGCAGTTCATATCCTGGATTGTATATGGTGAACAGTAGGTTTTGAAGCACATTGGGTCAACAAAATACTTCTCAGCATGACAGGATTTCATATCAGTTACCTGGGTTTTGGAGATCTCACACAAGGAAATGTATCACAATATACGGCAAACGTTCTGTTTTAATACACATTGAGTCAAATAGTATAGTACAATGTGGAATGTCATATTTCAGTTTATAGGACATTCTGTGCCAAACTGAACATTCTACACCAGGCTTCTCTAATGAGTACTTCATGAGCAACTGGTAGCAACTGGTACCATGAAAATTAGCAAAATCCTGTCCAGAGACAACTTGAAGCAGCAGCAACAGCCCCCAACAATCCAGCCTCGCCACACTGACAGCTATTCTCGTGGGCAATGTGACATACAACATACTGCCATTCAGCAAACTACCGTCACACCCATGCCTCGCTGAGCAACATGGATGAAAAGGCTTGATAATTATTTCGCTGAAACAAGACAGACAGCTCCCCACATCAAAAGAGCACTCTTACTGCATATGCAGGTGAAGAATATAGAGACTGTATCAAAACCTACCCAACATCAGGACAGATGATGACTGATGCGGCTGTGAAGGCACTGGAGGAACATTTCAAACCGCTACTCAATCCTGATTATGAACACTTTGTCCTCAAACAAGCAAAATAGAAAGAAATTAAAACCACCAATACTTACTACATGTGTCGTAGAGAACTAGCGAGCATGTACATAGATGACAACACTACCAAGGAAGTATGTGCACAAATCATTCGAGGCTGCCGCTCTGCAGACCTGAGGCAATGGAATCCGCGTAAACCCATAGTTAAGCCTAAACGAAGTCCCAACAATGGAAACATCATATGAGCTTGCGGATGTCTTTGCTACAACTATGGAGGATGCCCTCGAAAACTTGAAGTGAAAAATAATAATAAAGAACTGCCTTCACCCACCAAGTCAGAAGCTGCGGATGCTATCTTTACCAGACCAGCACCTCAACAAAACCCAAATAAAATCAGTAATATGAAGAACAGTGCATAAATTGTGTGGATACTGCACAGGAGAACCACACGCAGCAAATGAATGCCTGGCTCATGGCAGAATATGTTTGCCATGTGAACCACAGAACCACTTCACAATGGTATGCAGAGGTGGCAGTAGTCGTCGATTTTGAAGTAGGAGTGCCGCTCTAGCAAACGCAAGAGCTATTCACTCAAGTCATGACCCCTTGCCAAAGACAGTGCAACTCATTGAGGGAAACACTACCCATCATGGGCTCGACCAAGGTGAGGAAAGCAATGAAGACCTACCGACCATATATGAGTGTTGGGACAGCAATCAGAGAGGAGGTCCTCTCCCAGGTGCAACATCACCGTGCTTGAGTCAAACATTGATGCGATCACAGGCACAGGAGCGTCCGTCAACATCACAGTCAGAACCCAGTATAACGAACTCATGTCAAACCCAGCCCTCCAACTACAAGCACCTGCATTTTTGCATACGGCACCCAAGACCCCCTTCCAGGCACTGGTGACTTCACCACAATACACACAATAAACAACATGCTGAACACAAAATTCTTCAACGAAGGCACAGGCATTCTCATCAGCTGCTTGATGGCCAAAACCCTCCTCATTTCATTTGCATGTTGCAGAATGACAAAGGAAACCAACACCATTATCACGGAGTTTAGAGAGCTTTTCAAAGGACTTGGATGTCCGAGAGCAAAGCCAATCAAACTCCATATAGACACTACAGTCAAGTCAGTTGCCCTCTGGCACTGGCAGCATTCCTTTCCATCTTCAACACCAAGTAAAAGTGGAGCACAAGTGGCTAGAAAACTTAGGAGTGATTGAAAAGGTGTCAGGTCCCACACCCATGGTGGTAGCAACAAACCACGTAAAACCCGATGCCATCAGAATATGCATTGACATGAGTCTGCCAAATGTAGCCATGAAACTCAAAAAGGCATATTACTCCCACTCGAAGAATGCATACAGGCATATTGGCATACTGGAAAACCTAAACAGCACAAGGTGGTAAACACAGGGTACCACCAGCTCATGCTTGATAAAGCAGTCGCTAAATCACCACCTTCTCTACTCATGTCAAACTACAAGTGGCCGAGTTTTGGAGTATCCTCTGCCACCAGCGTTTCAAAATTCTGTAGTAGAGACTTTAAATGGCCTAATAGGTATCATCAATTTAAGCTATGACATCCTCATTTTACAGCCAGTAACCCGCTGAACACAACTCAAGACTTCACAGCATTCTCCAGCGGTTAAGAAAAGCAGCTAAGACCCCACATCAAGAAAATAACTGAGTTTGTAAAGCTACAGTTCAAAATGTTGGATACACATTTTCAAAGGGCTTTTGCATCAACGCCCCAGAAGGTTGAAGACATAAAGAAAGAACCTGCCTCTAAGAACCCCACCGAAGCACAAAGCATCTCAGGCATCATCCGCTATTGTTGCTGTTTAATATCGAATTTGAGAACCAAATCTTAACCACTACAAAGCCTCACAAATGGCATCAGTGTGGATCTGCCTTCAAGACCATACCATCTGCCATCCTAGTAGATACTTAAACACACTACTTCGACCCCCAAGTCAAAACTGAACTCAATGTAAACCACCGCCCCACTGGTCTGGGGGCAATACTATTCCAAGGCATGGCCAAAACAAAAGCCAGTTTGAGAGAAAACGGGTGGCTTTCCAAAATGTATAAACATGTAGAAATACTTATGAATAGTTTGTTTTGCCAAGCCACAAATAATCAGCACTTGGACTGCTCCAATCATCACAGAAAATGCCCACTCTATGTGTACCAGAAATCAGTGCTGATTCCTGCAATCTGCCACATGGACAACAACCCCTTGCCATTGTTAACTCGTGTTCAAAATATACTGTAGTTAAAATTGTATTGTAATGTAATTGCATTTATATAGCTCATACTGCCCCATACGGGCCGTTGAATCGCTTTTTTTGTGAGTAGCACGCTACTCCGGAACCCATAAAGGATTAGTGTTTGATTAGTATAGTGAAATATGAAAGTAATTTGAGTGGTGGATAGGTTAGTCAGTTATTTGGATTCAGAAGGATAGAAGAGGGAAAAAAGGTTTGTATTTATTTATATAGAGCTTGTTACCCCTGATGGGGTGGTTTTTTTTTTTTTCTTTTTTTTTTTTGAAACCGTTTATTACAAAATTCAAAAAATATACAGAGATGGGCCTACAACCTTCAGGCCGGCCGCTAGCAAGCAAGAGGAGCATTGGATACAAACAATAGCGCCCATGCCGCGGCAAAGGGAAATGCACAGGAGTTAGAAGCGGTGGTAGCCACACCATCCGGGCACACATAACGGTTTCATTTTAATATAAATAACAACAAAAGAACAAATCCACAAGGCAACCCACAATCGGAAACAACAGCATGTGCTCCCCTAGCGGGGGGGACCCTACCAATCCATAGGAGTAGCAAGGGGGGGAAAAAGGGCAAGACTGGGATTAGGTGGACTCAGTGCCCGGGACCGGGGAGATAAACTGGCTAAGGGGATGGGGCCGGTGACGGATCGGGCAATAACGGCGGGGTACAGATTCCCCCGCGGTAGGCGTTCCAGGGGCCCCATACGTTCACCCATGTCCCAGGCTTACCTCTCGCAACATACACCACTTTTTCCCGAAACATGCACCAATCCATGTTATCCTTCCATGCCGAGACAGTCGGCGACCTCTGGGAACCCCACAGTTTAGCTATGTCGCGTTTGGCCACCATATATCCCAGAGTCACCCACCGCGTCTGTGGTACCGAGTAGTCGGTTGGCTCCCACACATTCAACAGGCATCTCCTCGCTTCGGGCAGCAGCGACACACGCGTAACCACCCGCAGGACCTCATGCACACCACGCCAGAATCGCTCCACCTCCGGGCATTCCCACAAAATATGGAAAAAGGTCCCCAAAGAACCACACCCACGCTTACACAACCCGTCTACAGCATATCCCATACGCAGTAGCCTTGGCCCCGTGACATAGACCCTATGGAGTACCTTGAGCTGGACGAAGCGAAGGCGGGCCGGTATGGCCACCTCTTTCGGGGAGGCCACCGCCGATACCCAGTCCTCGTCATCCAGTTCCAATCCATCGGCCACCCATGCCTCACGAAGGTTAGTCAGCAGTCCCGAGCGGTCATTGATAAGTTTTTTATAGATCAATGAAATCGTGCTGTCCGGTACATGTCCATCTAGCACTCTATCCTCCAGAGGGGAATACTCCGGGATGGAGGCAACGTCCGGGAATACGGAGCATAGCGCATGATGGATCTGCATATACCGAAAGTACTCCCTGTCCTGCAACTGGAATTCTGTCCGTAGCATCTCGAACGTTTTGAATCCCCCCCTCGTCCAGAGATCACCCACCCTGCTGATGCCTATCATGTCCCACTTTTCAAAGCCCTTCGAGGTCCACAGGGAGCCCAACTGCTCAGATGCGTATAGTGGCGACGCCCGGGTCAAACGACCTTTCCACCCCAGCGCCACATTAGCCGCGTGCCACACTCGTACCATGACACGAGTGGGGCCCGTCAGACGTGCGTCAAGCGAGCCGGAGTACAGCGCTCGGTTATAATCACCACCCGGCAGTAAAATCTTATCCATTTCAAAAGCCGGGTTTAGAGCGGGCCCGTACAGGCCGTGATTAATTGCAGCCAGCTGGGAGGCCCAATAATACCGTTTGATATCCGGGAGGGCGATCCCCCCGTCATACCACGGGAGCGTCAGCTTCGCCAAGGCGATACGCGGTCTACCCTCCCAGAGCAGTCGGCGCTGCAAACTCTCCACCTTGCGAAAGTAGCGCGCCGGGACGACGTCCATTGTGTTCTGCAGAGCGTACAGGAAACGCGGCAGCGACATCATCTTAAACAATGCCGCCCGGCCGAGCGGCAAGAGCGGCAAGCGCCTCCAACGCGCAACTTCCTCCTTCAGGCGCTGGAGGGGGGGAAGCAAGTTCTGACTATATCGGGCCTCCGCGTCCAGGGTAATGAAGACACCCAGGTACCGAAATCCCCGCGGGGCGATCTGGATGGGACAGCCCCGCGGAAGGATAGGGTCCTCCCCAGAGAGAACATAGACGCACGATTTAGCCCAGTTGATGACAAGGCCGGAGTTAAGACCAAATGAATGCAATACATCAACCAGCACTATCAGTGATTTACGTGGGGAAGCCAGGTACAGGAGGATATCGTCAGCGTATAGAGATACGCGGTCCTCATACTCGGGGGTCCAGCGGAGACCACGAATAGAAGGTTCCCACCGCAGCCACTCCGCCAGGGGCTCCAAAGCGAGCGCGAAAAGGAGCGGCGATAACGGGCAGCCCTGCCGCGTGCCCCTGCCCAGCTCGAACGAGGCCGACACTCTACCGTTGACCACGACCTGCGCCAGCGGGCCAGAGTACAACAATTTTACCCAACTGATGAAATCCTGGGCCAAACCCAAACTTCGCGAGCGTCGCCCAAATATAGGGCCATTCAAGCGTGTCAAACGCCATAGTGGCGTCCAAGGACGCCAAAATGGCCGGCTCTCGTATGAACGGGACACGTGCGAGCACCCCATGCAAACGCTGCAGGTTAAGCGCTGTATTGCGATGAGGGATGAAGCCGGACTGATCCTGGTGAATCAAGTCACACACAGCCGATTGGCCAACACCTTGGCGAGGATTTTGGGCTCTGCATTCAATAACGAAATAGGCCGATAGGATGTGACCCGGTCCCGTGGCCTCCCCTCCTTATGGATAACCACGATAGTAGCTAGACGCTGGTCTAGCGGGAGGGAACCCGCCGAGTGGGCCGCGAGGAACATAGCACGGAGATGTGGCGCCAGCGTATCCGGTCGCAATTTATACAACTCGATGGGAAGACCATTAGGGCCCATGGCCTTGCCGGAAGCGACCGATCGTATGGCGAGGGCAATTTCTTCGGAAGTTGGAGCAGCGTCCAACGACACTCTGTCCTCCTCCGAAAGGGAAGGCAGCGCGATATCCCTGAGCAGGGCGTGGGAATCCTCTTCAGAGCGGGAGGACACCGGGGAATACACCCCACGGAAGAAGTCTGCAAAGCAGGCGACAATTTCTTCTGGTTCAGTGACACACACACCATTCTGTTTCTCAATCGAAGGGACAACTCGACTCGCTCTCTCCTTTTTGTCCAACCATGCAATCAATTTACCAGCCTTGTCACCCACATCATACAGTCTCCCCTGTTGCTCTCTACTGAGGCCCCTGGCCGCCTCCGTGACGAGGGCCTTATAAGCCGATTGCTTGAGTCGAAGAACATGTAATTTGTCATCCGTCACCCCACATTCTAGATCACCCTCCAACTCGGTTATCTCCGCTTCAATACGAGTCACCTCCTCCCGCTCGCGCCTCCGGGAATGGGAAATAAGGGACAAGGCCTCTCCCCTGAGTACCGTCTTGAACGCCTCCCACAATGAGATCGCTGATGACACAGACCCCACATTCTCGTCAAAGTAGCGCTTAAGGGATTTAACCAGCTCTGCGCGAATGGTGGGGTCACGCAGGTACCAGGGATTAATCGGGACCACCCTACCCTCTCCCCTCGGAAGAATATCAAAGTGCAACAAGAGTGGAGAGTGGTCCGAAATACCCCGTGCCAAATGGCGCACCTCCCCTATCCTCCCAACGTGCGCCGCCAGAACCAGGACATAATCTAGCCGTGAGAGACTACCATGAGCCCCTGAATGGAAGGTGTACTGCAGCTGCGTAGGATGTTTCAAACGCCAACAATCCACCAGCCCCAAGGTATCCAAGAGGCCAGACAACCATGCCTGGGCACGGGGGAGATCCTTAGGGGGGTGACGATCCACAGCTCCGGAAACCACAGCATTAAAATCCCCCCCCACCACTAGAATCCCCTCCGGAAGGCCAAGGAGGAGGCGCCCCAGATCCGCAAAGGTGGTCGTCTGCAGCCCCGGCGGGACATAGACAGACACAAAAACGACCACTCTGCCCTCCATTCTACCCACCAAAATCGTGTAACGTCCCCTGTCGTCATGGTGCACCTCATCAATCTCCAACGGGAGCGAGTTCTTAACCATAATGCCCACACCCCGTGAACCAGACGTGAAGCCCGAATGGGCCACAAGGCGGTAGCCCCGTCTATTCATGGCACAAAAGGAGTTGCCAATGAGGTGTGTCTCCTGCAGAAAAACTATATCGGGCGAGATTCGCTTCAAGAACTGCAGGACCACACCTCGTTTTATCCTGTCCCCCAATCCATTAACATTCCAGGACAACAAGCTCAGTCCCCTACCCCCCATCATAAACAGAAGCCATCACTCGTCCCCCAGAGAGCACTTTAGAAATGATACAACGATGCTTTTGGCTTGTGGTAGAAACGAACAACACCCCACCCCAACAAAACTCCCCCCTCCCTGCACCCCTGCATGAGCCCAGACAGCCCCCCCAACTTGCAGTGTGCCTGTCGCCCCTATATAGTGAAACTAGCTAGACCCCCTAGAGGAGGAAAGAGTACCCCTTCTAGACCCCACACAACCTCCAAAAGAAGGGAAAGAACAAAGACAGAAGCTTTGGTCAAAAGTGGCATCATAGTCGTCCAGAGTGAGGTCCAATATCAACCCCTCAGTCCCGATCCATTGGGCCGTCTCCTCCCGCCGCCCCCCCCCCACCATCTCGAGCACTACCCCCAGACAGAGTGTCCAGCCAGTCCCCGGCCGCTTCGGGACGATCAAAAAAGTGCGTGCGACCATCCACCTCTACCCGCAGCTTGGCCGGGAAGAGCATGGCGTATTTTAAGTTCATGTCCCAGAGCCGGCGCTTAACACCCAGGAAACTCAGTCTCTGTTTCTGGACCGCTTGAGTGAAATCGGGATAAAAGTTCACCTCCATATTTTCCAGCTTCATCGGCCCTTGCAGTCTGGAGGCTTGCAAGATCACGTCCCTGTCCCGAAAGTTAAAAATCCGGGCAATGAGAGGCCGCGGAGGGGCTCCGACCTTCGGCCTTCCCCCGGGAACTCTGTGGGCCCTCTCCACTGCAAAGAATTTACTCAGTCCCCGAGGCTGGAGATGGGTAACGATCAGGTCCTCTACAAAAAGATCCGCCGCCGCTTCCTCCCGTCCCTCGGGTACTCCGATGATGCGGATGTTATTCCTCCGGGCCCGACTCTCCGAATCTTCCAGGCGCCGATCCATAAGCACACTCGCCTGACGAAGTCGGTGCACCTCCGTTTGGAGGGCCGCCACCTCAGTCGTGAGGCCCGACGCGGTGTGGGCCAAAGAATCGACCCGGTCGTTGGTCTTGGAGAGATCAGCCCTCACCAGGTTGACATCCACTAGGATCGCGTCGATTTTATGGGCTAAGGTGTCAAACCGCTGGCCCACCGAGGCCTTCATCTCAGCAATGGCGCCCATGACGTCTTGCAGAGTCAACTCTGTGGGCAAATCCGGGGCATCCGGAGGGCACTCAGAGGACTTGTGCGGTCCACCGGGAGATCCTTTCGGGAGGGTGTAGCGGTCCATGATGTTGGCCTGATGTGCGGCGCCACGCCGGGTCGACTTGGCCTTCAACCGATCGCCATCTTGTTTCGTGGCCATCGTCGCGGGTCTCACCCCCTCACCAGCCACGCTGTAAAAGGCAAGCAATCAAGGCCACGGGCTCCGGGGGGTCACCCCAGGACGGCGGAGCGGGCCACAGCAGGCAGGCAGGCTGGGTCACCCAGCGAGGCCACCCCAACACAAAGAGCGCCGCGATCCCACTTGCAAAGACGGCAAGGGGGCGCGAAAGTGAAAGTGAAAGTGCGGGGTACGCGACTCGCCAGGCCCAGCCCGCCGTTGTTGTTCACTTTGCCACCGGGTCGCCCCCAAACGCGAGTCCGGGGTCAGGAGCGAAGGAGGCCGCAAACTTCAATCGGTGCTCACTCCGGCACCCGAGGTCCGATTCGAGAACGGGAAACGGGTACCACCTCGGCTCAGGCTCACCGACACAGTCCCCTCAACCGATGCAGGATGAAGACAGGATAAACGTAGGAGGTCGCGGAGGTCCTCGGGAGCCTCGCACCTACGCGGCCATCTTGGTTGCGCGCTAGGCTCCTCCTCCCCCCTGATGGGGTGTTAAAGTGCTTTTTGGGCGAGTAGCGCGCTACTTCGGAACCCATAAAGGCTTAGTGTTGAAAATGAGTATAGTGAAATATGAAAGTAATTTGAGTTGTGGATATGTTATTCAGGCATTTAGATAGAGAAGTGTAGCGGAGGGATAGAAGAGGGAAAAGGGTTGGTATTTATATAGTGCTTGCTACCCCTGATAAGGTGTTGAAGCGCTTTTTCGGTGAGTAGCATGCTACTCTGGAACCCATAAAGGATTAGTGGTGAATTAGTATAGTGAAATATGAAATTTGAGAAGTGGACATGTTAGTCTGTTATTTTGATTGAAAAGGATAGTGGAGGGATAGAAGAGTGAAGGATTTTGACTTTTTTTGTCTGTTTTGGAGGTCATAGCAGTAGGAGGAGGCTTAGGATGAGTAAAAAGGGATGTGGAGGGGAAGAGTCAGAGGGAAGAGTTTAGAAAGGCTTGTTTTAGGGGAGCGGTATAGTAAAAGAGGTGTCAGATGATGTGGTATGGGGTTTAGGATGAATGAGAGAGTAGAGGATAAATTGATAGAGGTACAGGGTGAGAAAAAGGGTAGTGCAATGGATATGCTGAATTAGAAGAAAGTAATAAATATATAGATCCATAAGTACATGGAAAGTATATAGATGCATAAATGAGGTGAGTATATATAGATTAAAGATATTAATAGAGGTATAGGGTTAGAAATATGGTAGTGCATTGAATATGCTTTTTTAGGAGAAAAGTAATAAATATAAAGAACCAAGTTAATGGAAGGTATATAGATGCATAAAGGAAGTAAGTATATGTAGATTAAAGATGCATTAGAGGGGGGGGCGGAGCCAAGATGGCGGAGTGAGCAGTCGTCCTGGTCCGGAGCTCCTGTCAAGGACCAGATTAAGCACCGGCCATCAGGTCGCCAACAGCACAGACGGTCTCTGATTGCACCCGACAGAGTCCCGGGAACTGAAACACCCGAAGTGGTGTAGGAAGCGGCGACTGTAGGCTGTTTCCGACGCAGGGGACAGGAGGCAGCACACGACGGCACTAGGACCGTGCAAGTGAGGCCAGGGCTGGTGGTAACAGCGGAGAACTGAGGGGCCGCGGCTAGGACCTGGCGCTTCTGGAGCCGGAGGCGGCCCCCAGGAGTGAATGCTGAGCAGGAGGTGAGGGTTAACGGGCCTGCATAACGCGGGTCGCGACCGCGTCCAGGTCCGGCCCGCCGTCTCGGAAGGAAGAGAGTGGCGTGGGAGCCGAGGGAGCATACCCTGGGGGTCCGCTGAACACTGTGAGGCCTAGTCCTAGGCCTATCGCGCCGGCGAGGACCTGCGGGGCTGGAGGTTGCACGCCCCCTCCGCGTGGAGGAGTTGGACAAGGCGGAGAGGAGCACGGAGAGGCGCGGAGAAGGGCAGTGCCGGGGATCGGCCCAACAACTGTGAGTGACGGGCGGGGACGGGGGTAGCGGAGACCGGGGGCTTGTCGTGTGTTTCCCGGCCCCCCCCCCCCCCCCACCGGCAGCAGCACCATCGGTTGGAGCCCGATTGTGGCTGCAGTAGGGACTTTGAGCCTCTGGGGCCCTGGGTCTGGAGATTGGAGATTGGAGTGCTGCGTCTGGCCTCGCCCAGTGAAGAACGCGGCCTGAGGTACTGGGCGCGTCAGGAAAGAATAAGGCGGGGCTTGACGGTGGGCAGCGCCAGGGAGGAACCCATTGTCGGGCAGAACTGAGCTGGGGTAGGAGCTGCGGAGGCCGAAGGCTGGTCGTGTGTTTCCCCTCCTCGGTAGCAGCATCATCATCTGGGGCCTAGTCCCGGCCGGGGCAGGGTCATTAGACGTCTGGGACCCGCGGACCGGTGAACCCTGGGAGTGAAGCGCCCGATTGGCCCTCATCGCATGGGAGTGTGGCCCGGTGTGCCGGTGGCGCGAAGGGCGGGCAGCAACCCTGTCCTTAATAAAAGTGCGGACACCGAATCTCCGGACGAGATGAGGAGGCAGATGCTTTAATTAGCGGCTCGGAGGCAACCAGAGGGCCGCGGTGTTGCTCGTAAGGGTGTGGCGTTGCACTCAATAAATACAACACGCCTACAGGGCCCACTAGCAACGGTGCCACAGGTGTCCTGAGTGCGCTGGAGAAGCACGGAGCGGAGGTAGAAACTTTGGGTCTTGCGCCACCTTTCCAGAACTCACCTGGATTCTGTCCCCCGACGGAGGTCTGGAGGTCAGGGGGATAGGATCAATGCAAAACGTGTTTCTGGCCCCTTGAGAGGCGCGATGTCCAACTCCAGGTAGCGGCAGGACAAAACTCTTAAAGAGCTATTTTCCAGGACCCCGGTCGGACAGATGGCCGCTGCTGCGGACACCGTGAGCTCGGGACAGTGGGTGGCAGGGGCTGGAGGATCGGAGCCCATCACCAAGGCCTTTCTAGAATCGATGTTTGCCGCGTTGCGGGACGATATCCAAACCTTCAAGCAAGAGTTCACATCTGAGCTCAAAGAGGTCCGTCGTGACATGGATGGCATCGGAGAGAGGGTTGCGGATCTGGAGGGCAAGAGCGATGGAAAGGACGAAGAGATAGCAGCCTTACAACAAGAGATCATTCGATTGCACGATCAACAGGTGGACCTTCAGGTTCACCTTGAGGACCTTGAAAACCGCTCCCGTCGCCATAACATCCGGATCAGGGGAGTGAAGGTGGATGACACTGCGAAGGATCTCTTCACGTATGCGAGGGAGCTCTTCAATCACATCCTGGACCGACTGCTGGACACGGACTTGTGTATAGATCGGGCGCATAGGGTGGGCCCCCCTAGAGCGCCATCGGCTCCCCCATCAGACATTCTAGTATGTGTGCAAGACTATCGCACTAAGGAGCTGATCATGCAAAAGGCACGTCAAAAACAACCCCTGCAGTTCCGCGACCATAGACCGATGTTGTACCAGGACTTATCCGCCCTCACGCTACAAAAAAGACGCCTATTCAAACCCATTACGATGCACCTTCAGCAACACAGCATCCCTTACAGCTGGGGTCATCCCTTCTGTTTGGTGTTCCGTAAGGAGTACAAGCTGTACCAGCTGCGCTCCCTGTCCGAGGCCAGTAAATTACTAGGTGTGGTCCTTCCAGAAGAGGAAGGAGGCGAGGGGGTCTCCACGACAGGGTCAGGGAGCGCTGGACCACGATGGCGTCAGCAGGGCTGTAGACGCCGTCTTAAGAAACCACCAGCTGCGGAGATTACGAGGGGCCGACAGTCGGCGCTGGAAGCGGTGTCTGCGGACCTTCCTGGTCCTAATCTTGGCTGACCCGATGGACACACGGTACCCAAGGGACTTGCTCTCTTACATGCAGGTCTTTGGCGGAAGGGGGGCTTCCCTACACTGTTGGTGGAAATAACCTAATGACTCTTCACCAATCACAGACGAGTGATGGACTACATGTTCCCAGTTCTTATGGTAGTTTGTTTTTTTTGTTTTTTTTTTTGGGGGGGCATGAGGGAGGGAAGTTAGTGCTCCGCGTCCACCTTTCTTTTAGGGTTAGCGCGACACCCTGCCCCCCGCGTCCTTGCTTAGTTTGCATCCCGGATGCTCCGGGGCCACGTCCCACGACGCCTCACAGCCGCAGTGTCTTTCACTCGACATATAACAGGCCACCCACCACACTTAAGATACTAACTCTGAATGTTCGGGGTCTTAACAATCCCGTTAAATGTCGGGCTGTCCTATCATGTTCAGAGAACTCTCAAGCAGATCTCTGCTTGCTGCAGGAAACCCACCTTTTAGCGCGGGATTGTCACCGGCTTAAATATCGGAAATTTCCCACCCAGTTCTTTTCCTCCGGGCTTACTAAAATGGCGGGGGTGGCGATTCTAGTGGCACAAGGGTTTCGGGGTGAGGTTCTGCATAAGGTGGCGGAGATCAAGGGGCGCTTATTGACATACCGCTTTGCACTCAGAGGTCTGTCGTTCACAATTAGCTCCTTGTACGCTCCGAATGAGGGATCCGAGCGGTTCTTACATTCCGCTCTCAAAGACGCCACGGCTACACCTGATCGCAATGTCACCCTTGGGGGGAATCTTAACCTAGTTTTCGATAATGTCCAGGACAGGTACAGCCAGCGCTCTCATCAGGCCGGGGCAATTTCTGCGGAGGGGCTTGCGCGACTGCAGGACTTGGGGCTATGTGATCTCTGGCGCAGCAAGCATCCTCGAGACAGGGAATACTCCTTTTACTCCAATGCGCATAAGACCTATGCCAGATTAGACCATTTCTTAGTGTCCGCCTCGGTGCGGGCACTCACAACAACAGTAGACATAGGAGTGGCCTCGTTATCAGATCATGCTCCCGTGGTAGCGACTCTCCTCCTCCTGCCCAAGTCACGCCCGGCCAGGGTGTGGCGTCTTAGAGACGCCCTCCTGCATCGGGAAGATGTTGTTCAACGCATTCAGCGCTCTATTCATGATTATCTCAAACACAATGATAATCCAGACACTATACTGGCCACGCAGTGGGCAGCATTGAAGGCAGTTCTTAGAGGGGAGTTTGTCTCGATCTCGGCGGCGGACAACAGGGAGCGGGGGTGCAAAAGGGAAGAGCTCACGCATCAGGTCTGGGAGCTTAAGCGGATGCACCAGCGGACGGGAGCTCCGAGGGTATGGCGGCAACTTAAAGCCGCTCGCCAACAACTAACGGCACTTGACCAAGACAGGGCGGAGTTTGCAGCACTGAGGCTGCGGCATGCCTATTACGCGGGTGGGGAAAGATGTAGGCGCCTCCTGGCTCATAAACTCAGGGAGACTCGCCAGAGACACGGAGTTAAACTGATTTCTAGAGAGGACGGCACAGGAGCCACGGAGGATGGTGATATTGCGGAGGCGTTTAGAGATTTCTACGCGGTTCTTTATACGGAGGCCCCCTTGGAGCGTTCTGCTGGGACGGCTCTCTTAGACTCAGTCACATTTCCTGCCCTGTCCACGGCACAGGCCGCACATCTAGATAGAAGCATTCAACCGGAGGAGGTGGTGTCCGCCATTTCTCGTCTCAAACTGGGGAAGGCCCCGGGGCCAGATGGCTTCCCCGCTATCTTCTATAAGAAGTTTTGCTCCTTGCTCGCCACGATTCTTACCCGGTTGTTTAACTTCTTTGCTATTCAGGGAGCTATCCCGAGTGACCTCCTGGAGGCCTCGATAGCAGTAATTCCCAAGCCCGGGAAAGACTGTTCGCAATGCGGGTCTTATCGCCCAATATCCCTCCTCAACATAGATTTTAAACTATACACAGGGATACTGGCTGCCCGCCTTAGCCCCCATATGCCATGCCTTATGGACCCGGATCAGGCGGGTTTCATCCCCGAACGCCAAACGGCAGATAATACGAAGCGGATTCTGCATCTTATTGAGAAGGCTACCCGGGTCCCGGGGGAAGTTATGATGCTGGCCATCGATGCCGAAAAGGCGTTTGACCGCGTACACTGGCCCTTTTTGGAGCAGGTATTGGAAAGGGCAGGAATAGGTGACCGGTCCCGCACACACGTCCTTAATTGTTACAAGTTCCCCACAGCTGCGGTTAGGGTGAACGGCTACACATCCTCTTGTTTCCACATTGAGAGGGGCACGAGGCAGGGGTGCCCACGGTCGCCCCTCCTCTTTGCCCTTTATGTGGAACCCCTGGCACAGAGAATGCGGCAAAACCCAGAGATCACGGGGATAAGGTTTGGGGGCTTCGTCCACACAATCAGCCTTTATGCGGACGACGTGTTTCTATCGTTATCTGATCCGAGGTCCGCTCTTCCGGCGTGCTGGGCGGAATTGGATACTTTTGCTCGGGCTGCCGGATTCAAGGTGAATGCAGGGAAATCCCTAGCTCTGGACTTATCGTTGTCCCGCCCCACTCGAGAATATCTGCAAACCCGGCTTCCTATCCGGTGGACGACAGACATGATTCCGTATCTGGGGATTCAGTTGGCCCCATCTCTTCCTAAAGTGGTTCACACAAACTATACACTGCTGCGCGATAGAGTCCGATGTGAGCTCGACGGGTGGCGGCACTATCCCCTCTCCTGGTTGGGTAGGGTTGCGGAGGTCAAGATGACCGTTCTCCCACAGATTCTTTACCTCTTTCGCACTATACCTCTCTGTCCGCCTGTGGGATGGATTCGAACGGTGCAGTCTGACCTGGCCCGGTTTATTTGGAACGGGCGGAAGCCACGAATGCGCCGAACACTGGTGTCGTTAGCGCCGGAAAATGGGGGACTTGGGGTCCCGGATCTGAGACTCTACTTCCAGGCAGCTCAACTGAGATCAATAAACCAGTGAACAAACAGGGTCTAAGGGAAACTATATTTAATGACCAGCCCGAGTCCTAATCCCCTACTGCAAACTCATTCAACATACAAAAACGAACTGGGGGTCAATAAAGAAGCACAATGGGAAATATACACACTAAGTGAAGGATATCAATTCTATCACCCTAGGCATTCAGAGCAGAGCAAGGATTACCATCAAAACGCTTTAGGTGGTAGAGCTAAAGTGTCAAGCTCAGATGATCAATGTTATCATTTGGTCATCCGCCAAACCCAGAAGAACAATCCTTTGATCATAAGGAATTGCTTCTTTGGCAAGCTCTTGTGCTCTCAAAAAATGCCTTACCAACCCGAGGCAGACAATAGATACAGAAAAGTGTATTTAGTGATGAAAAGATCTAATGTGATGCAGTGCAAAGAAAAACAAAGTTAAAAAGGTTATGTGGAAAGTCTAGAAACTCTAGGCAGTATATCTCTCCTCACACCTAGTAAAAATGAAAAACAAAAAATGCAGTAATCCTTAGTAGCTGCTATTAAATCATACCAGTAAACACAGTGACTGCTAACAAAGGGTCGACATGTTTCAGCCTAACTGGTAATTGCCCACGGCTTTCTTAAGGACCTATACTCTTGTAGCTACTGCATATCCATAAAACTCTTATTGCATAAGAGCAAAAAGTTAATTAAAACCATACAACCTCGCTTGATGCGAAACCTTCAATCACGGGGTGCAATCATCACCTATGGAGATATAAATCAATTACCATACTCTGTGCTTGAAAAATAGTGAAACACACAAACAACGAGGTATGCCCACTCAAACAGCAAATCTTTGCTTACCCTGCATGATCAAGGTTCAAACCTCAACTTCCTGGAACCTTTCTCAGGTAAAGATGGGGCCCCGCTCTGCGGGCAAAAAGAAAGAAGGCAGAGCATGAATCACGCAGAAACAATGCTAACGACAATGCCCCAAGTGCTTATTCGTTTAGCATAGACAAATGTATCCAGTATGTCTACTCAGAATGCATACTGACATATATCTCAACTCTTAAAAAAGAAAGCGCTAGTTCTCGGTCAGGAAAGTCTAAAAAGCTAAAAAGCTGGCAGTATTCGTAGCTAGGATATATAATGTGAATCGATGTAGACAAGGTGATAATCAATCCACATCGTTGTATACAGGCAATGGCACAGACTCAAATTTTTATGTGCATATTGCCCCAATCGGAGTGTCAATCAAGGAGAACCAGAGAAGCGTTATCTAGAAAAGCACTGACTGGTGCATTATCAAGAGAACCGCTGCCTATTGCGCTACCCGGGCACAACTACTAGGAGAGTTAGCTGCTACAGTTTGTAAATGGCAGAGTGAAAGCTATCTCCACATAACAGTAGGGGATAGACCTCCCACGAAAACCTCCTCATGTAGTAACAAGGCACAATGGTTGCAATTGCCAGCATGAGTGAATGTCATCAGACAACAAGCGGCGTGGGTACACGGAAAGTGTGCTGCATTAGCTTGTAAATAATGGCATAGAAAATGTCGCCGAATTTCAAGGGAGAAAATCCCTGCACCAAAAGCAAGCCTTTACATGGCATAGCTCTAGTGGAGTTAGTAGCGTGCGTTTTTTGGTTTGCAATGCCAGCGCAAAAGAATGCCACCAAATAACACAGGAGATCGTCTCACACCAACTGACCTGTCCGTCGGTACCTCTGCGTGTAGCCGAGTCAGGGAAGGAGGCACAGAGAGACCATCTACGTTTAAATACGTGAGAACGCCTAGTGTTAGTCCTTGTACTTCCGGCGCGGGATTCTAGCGTCAAGTGCAAAATGCGAAGCCCTGACAGAGCCGCGGTAATCACGTCAAACTAAAGCATGATGTCATGCGCTCGTGTTTTGTAGTTCCAAGATACAAATGCTGAACTACGAACTGCCGCTGCAATAATCAATGAATGCAGTGCGCAAGTGTACAACCTCTACAAAAGTCCGAGTACAGAAACTCCTCTAAAGGGTCCTATAGCGATCTGAGGTGTCCCACAATGCGTTACTGCACAAAGTCAACACATAGTAAACAAGACGGCACCAGACACTAGGAACACTATGACTATGTTAAAACCAGTAAGTGCATAGACCTGCAGCATGACGTAGCTCACTCACTAGTTGTAATAAGAAAGTCACACTGCAAGTGTTTTCAATAGCATCAATAAATATCATGGCTGCTAATACGGTAGAGCTGTAGCTCGCTTCAGACATTCAAAGATCCTGATCAGGTTCAATCGTATGGGATGCCCCTGGCAATTGGGCTTCCAGATGTTTGCAAATTGCAGTCTTAACTATTAATATAGTATGCTCAAAATGCACACCAGGATGCATCTATTGATAACCACCCGAATAAAAGACCCGAAAATCGTTCAAGCCCTCAGAACCTATATGCGAGCTAGGATTAAGATCACTCTAGGTACAAAGGGCGTGGTTTCCACCGCAAATATCAAAAACAGTGAATGTCTGGTAGGGAGGTGCAGATCAGTTAGGGAATGGAAAACCGCCAGCTATAGACTCACCCAAGGTATGTCGTCATTCAGACCCAGAGTATCACTATGGAGCTTATATACCCATCTTTGCTCTTTTATAAACAAGTATCTAGAGATATCACTAACATGTAGGGGTATGTTGGGTTTTTCCAGAACTGTCCATTTGAAATCCTCTGGTCCATGGTGTTCAGAGAAATTTCTCATGAGTCTCGTAGTTAACTTTTTGCACCTAAAAGTGCTTTTGTGTTCTAGCATCCGTGCCTTGACTTTGCGAGTTGTCATCCCCACATAATTTATCTGGCACGGGCAGGTGATTAGATAAATCAAGTTACTACTGTTGCAGTTGGTGAACTGATATTGTACCCATGGTTTGTGGGTTCCTATCTCAATAGACATAGTGTGTGTAGTCTGTGGACAAATGGAACACTCACCACAGGGATGATGACCTGTGGCTGCTGGTAGCCCCCATAGTGTGCCTAACTGTCTCGGCAATGGTGTCTTGGGGCGTGTATGAACCAATCTATCCTTAATATTGCTGCCTCTTTTGAATGCAAATAATGGCAAAGCAATCTTCTCTTTGCAGCAATTTAACAGACGCCAGTGGTGTCGAATGCTCTTCTGTATCTGGTTGGATAATGTACTAAATGTATGTACAAAAGTCAACCTGTCCAAGGGTGGTTTCTGCACTGGTGGCTCAAGAAGAGCCTCTCGGTGATTATTAGTGGCTCTCTTTAGAGCGCGCCTCACTAGTCTGCGGGGATAGTGTCTCTCCAAAAGGTGTGTAGTCAGCATCTTGGTATGTATATCAAAACACTCTGAGGTAGAACAATTTCTCCGGACACGGAGGAATTGTCCGTAGGGTAAATTGTCTCTGAGCGCTTTTGGATGCTGGCTGTCATATCTGAGTAGTGAGTTTCTCGCCATAGGTTTTCTGTAAATCTCACTTTCAAGGCCCTGTTGTGTGGCAAAAATGGACAGATCGAGAAATGCCAGTCTGGTCTTACTCATCTCAACTGTGAACTTCAAAAAATCATTCTGTGCATTCAGCCAGTGATGGAAAGCAACGATGGAATCTTGATCACCCCGCCAAATGACCAGCACATCGTCGATGTATCGCTTCCACAAGCGGATAGATGCAAAAAAGGGATTAGTGGAAGCTAAGACATGTTCCTGTTCAAATACATGGACATATAAATTCGCCAGGCTAGGCGCGAAGACACTTCCCATGCTTGTTCCTGATGTTTGCAAGTATAGGGAGTCTTCATATTTGAAAAAAATGTCTTTCATTGCCAACCGGGCAAGTGCCATGATGAAATGAACAGGCGTGATGCAATGCAAATCGGTAGCCTCCAAAATTGACATAACTGTCTCCAAGGTTTCATCTTGGGGAATTGAAGTATAAAGAGATTCAACATCGAAAGAAACCAAATAGTCAACTGAGATACCTAGTGGAATGGAGCAGATGGGAATCAGAGAAACACTGGCTGTTTCAAGACCAAGCGGTGGCGGCGCGGCCTCTGCAGGAGGTTCCTTTCTTACGCAAACCCCATAGGCCTCCTAACCTGTATGCCTCGTATATTACGAGGGTTCCTCTAGAGGTGTGGGACACCACTAACCTCACTCACGAGCTCACGTCTATCCCGTCTCCGCTCACCCCGTTGATGGGTAATCCTGACTTCACTCCCGGAATGGAAGATGCCGCCTTTACGGGCTGGAGAGCTGCGGGTTGTCGGTTCCTGTATCATGTTTATGGGGAGGGGGGGTGCATTCGTTCGCGTAGATGCGGATAGTCTACGGGTTGTCGGAGATGGAGAGGTTGCGATACCTGCAGGTGAGGCATTGGGCACTCCAGCCACAGGTCCGCAACGAGGCGGATAGCCACCTCTCCCCTTATGAACGATGGCTCATCACACGCACCTCAAACACCTCATTTCCGATCTCTATAAACAACTGCAAATTAAACACAAACACTCATATAACCCTAGCAGAGACCGGTGGGAACGGGAACTGGGAAGAACACTGAGTCACAAGGAATGGGAAGATATCTATTACAGAGCTCGGCATTCTGCATACCACATGGGGCTTACCGAGACTTTTACGAAAATAGTGACATACTGGTACAACACCCCAGAGCGCCTACACGTGATAGATCGATCCCGGGAGGCGACATGCTGGAGGGGGTGCGGCCAGGTGGGCAGTCTGGTCCATGTGCTGTGGGAATGCCCACATCTCCAACTCCAATCCTATTGGGCTCGTGTTGGATGAAGTAGACAAACATTTCGAGACGGAGATACCGTGTTTCCTGGCCTATGTAAACTTAGGGCTGCCTAATCCACTGACCTACCCATTGCGATCGCGTAGGGGCAGACTGATGGCCATCGCACTAGGGTCAGCTATACAAAACATACTCACCCACTGACGTACACCCCAAGTACCGACCATCATAGGCTGGTTGCATCGTATATGGTATGTCCTGGGTATGGAAAAGTTAGCACTTACCTTGGCAGGAGAGGGGGACAGATATAGGGAGTTGTGGCAGCCCTTTTTGTCGCTTTTGGCCCCTGAATTTAGGGAAGTCACGTGCCCCCGATACCTCAGATTGTTGCGTATCACAGAGGTTCCGGAGGGATGTGGGCATTAGAGGTTTAGCGGGGCTTTGGAGAGGACACGGAGCGCGGGGGGGAGGTAGGGGACGAGGACTATTTTGGGGTTTGGGATTTTCTTTTCTTGTTGTTTTCTTTACACTTAGGGGCCCCTAGGGGTCAAGGGTGTTATTCAGCTATGCATGCACTGTTCATATGAAACATGACAATGACCCGATTCGTGGTTATATCTTTGCACTGTATGCCACCTGCTATGTATAAGTCATTTTGTTCGATGATTGCAATTTAATAAAAACATTTAAACCATAAAGATGCATTAGATAAACTCTGGTTTTCAATTGTTGTTGTACTTAAAATTTTATTTTATTTATTTTTTAACAACATAATTATTCTACATGTCAATACATGGCAATACACAAAGATAGGTACATATCTATAATACAAATAATTGCTTATATACAGAGGGGAATGCTGTATATTTCTGTTTGCGTATGGTGCTTATGTGGAGAAGAGACAATTCTTGATTCTTTTTTTTTTAAATAAGGTGGTTGTCCGTGGCTCTTATGCTGGGGGGTAAAGAGTTCCATAGTTTGGCTGCTTGAACAGAGAAGGATGTGCCACCCATGGTTTTTTTCTTGTATCTTGGGATTTTGAGGTGAGGTGCCACTCTAGAGCGGAGGTTCCTTTATTGAATGTGTTTCGTGATTTTATTCCCGATGAAGAGCGGTCCCATTCCTTGTATCGCTTTGTGGGTGATACAAAGCAGATTGAACGTAGATCTTCTGGCAACTGGTAACCAATGGAGGGCTTTCAAGGCAGGTGAGATGTGGTCTCGCGGATTGATATGCAAGAGTAGTCTGGCAGCCAAGTTCTGAATCCATTGTAGTCTTTTCATGGTCATTAAAGCTGATCTGTGATAGAGGCTATAGGCGTAATCGAGTTTGGACAGAACAAGGGAGATGGTAGCTTGGACCTTGTGTGGAAATCCCAAATGGGGGAAGATTCGTCACAGAGTTTTTATAGTGACAAAGCTCGAACTTGCTACTTTGTCCACTTGGGCATTCATCGATAGCTTGGAGTCCATGGTCATTCGAGGTTTCTTATTTATTTCGATACTTTAGGTGGTGATCTCAGTTCATCAGGCCAGGTGGCAAGTCGGTCGTAATGTTTCCAATCGTCACATGTGTATTTCCGTTTTGGAAGCATTCAATTTGTAATGGCTCCAAATCATCCATTAAGACACAGCTCTGAGACAACTGAAAATTGGGGAGTTTCCAATGTCTTTGGGGCATTCCAGTTGAAGGAGTATGTGTGTGTCATCTGCATAGTTATAGCGCGTGAGGGGAAATTGATTGATCAGTACTGGAAATGACTTCATGTAGCTGTTGAAAAGCATGGGCGAGAGGATAGAGCCTTCAGGGGCCCCTGCTTTTGTGGAGTATGGTTTGGACGAGAAACGTGGGGTATGGATGACATTAGTTCTGTTTCGAAGGGAGGACGCGGTACAGTCTAGAGCAGTCTTCTCTATGCCAGTAGAATCTGTGGCATTTAATCAAATCAAGCATAAGCTGGAAAAGATCTTTGCAGCTGATGGACTCCAAATGTCCTCAAGACCCAAAACGGCAAACCTTTCTCTGAATCTGAGTGTCCGGACTGTATGAACAAACTAACCATCCATCATCATAAGATTACGCCTCGATAGCCTGAGGCCAATGAATATGACATGGTAACAGGTGTTGAACATTATGACAGCACCGAGCTGGTGTTACACTATATCCTGAGAGCATACCAAACCACTCCACATAGCAAAGCAATCTGTCCACCCCCAACAGAGCTATTTGGGAGGATTCCCATAGACACTAAAACAGACTGCTCTGGCATTGCCCAATCAAGGTTTTAACTAAGAGAGCAGCCACAGGAAGCTAAGTCAAATAACAACAAAGCCTCCTGTTACAGCTGAGCACCAGACATGGAGATTCACATAGGTGATTGAGTGCTTGTGAGAGATCGACAACCCCACAGTAAATTCCCAATGCCTTGTGAAAGAATGCTGCAAGACAAAAAAGGGTCAATGATATATGTAAGACTGAGATGTGAGCTCATCAACTACAAACATATCAATGGTTAAGAAGGTCCCAACCAAGCGAGTGTGATGACATCTCGAGATATAGGAAACATTTAAGGAATGTCTTGGGACCTGGAAGAACCAGAAAGGACTGAGAGCCCTGCTGTATCCCCAAGGAAGGTTGAGGAATGGAAATGCCGAGAATCTAAAAAAAAGAGGTGGCGCGTGGCCTCACTGTACCACCTGCATCTCTTAGTTAAAGGACGTGGTATGCCCTGTGAGAGAACCTGCGGCACTCACTAAAAGATAGTGATTTTGAGTACTAGAACCTCTTAAACATTTGTGTTTTTGTTATGAAGTTGGTAAAGAGGTGTGAGATACGCCACAACATAAAGTTAAGCACGTACAAAAGTAAGTTAAGCGCTTGGACGCCAGCCTCAAACACAAACAAGTTTGAGTAACGCATGCCCTGTCTTGATTACCTTGAACCCCTCAACTGTCACAGCCAGCATGCGCCCCAGAAACAAAGGCCAACACAGTAGTGTACCAATGATGCCATGAACCCTGGTGCAAACAAGGAAAACGGCCCCTGTGACTGCTACAAAGCAGTAAAATATAGCAAATATAAGGGTTCCATGGGCTCCTCGGTGCTCTGCTGCCACTGCACCTGCTGCACCACTGGTGGCTATGGCCCAGGGCCACCAAGGTCCTGCCCAGCAGTCAGTCGTGAACAGACCGTGGCAGGGTCTACTCCAACCATGGCTCATTCTCATCACCACAGTTGCTTCCATCCACAGTGCTCCCTCTCTCCCTTCCTCTTCTTGCCTCCTATTCAGGACAGCAAGAGGCAGCAGCCTAGCCTTCCCCATCCATAACAACTAGGCTGTCACAACCAGGCCCCGCCCAATCCAAGATGGGCGGGACCCAGCGACTGCATGACGCGGATCCAAGAAAGACAAGTAAGGGAAACTGAGCCAATCAGCACTTCCGAATTCTGAATGGCGCGCTTGGATTGGCTGGGTGCCCTGTTCTTAGGTTACCTAATCCGACAGCAGTACCGCCTCCTCGCAGGAGACTCCCAGAATGTGTCATCCGTGGGCTTGGTTACGATGCGACCCGGAAGTGCTAGAATCACGGACAAATGACACCCGTTAAAGACCCCCTACGGACGGCGAATATGAGGCGGACTTCACGGACGGTCCGTGTGAGTAGTGTATAGGTGGTTCCCTTACGTAAAGCACTTAAACGCCTTTTTGGGGGGTAGAAATCCCTCTGCAGAACCTGTAAATTCCATACTTGCTAATCATTTGGAAATATTACAGAGGGGTTTTGCAGATAAAAGCGGCTATTTTATTTGTTAATTGACTGCAGTGAGATAATGGGTATTTTAGGACCCAGAGAGAAAACTGAGTTGGACAAATGCAACATTTAACGAAGCGGAAGTCGGGAGGCGAGATAGAAGAATAGCACTTTATTACATCCCCGGACATACATGTTACATATTGCTATGAATGCCAATTTTTTTCACAGTACATGTCTCGTGAAAATGTGGGGCAGGCCTGCATTTTCTATTGTCACGTACTGCAAAGTATTATATTTTAGAGGCTCGCAGAAGAAAAGCTGCTACTCTGCTGGGATCGCATTAAATAAATACTAGCCTAGACACATGTATGTACCAAAATATGTGCAAAATGAGGGTGTACACTCCAGATGGGAACTTGCCTGTGTGTTTCCAGGATCCAGGAATATAAAATGGAATGGACTAGCAAGACCCACAGACATGAGACTAGAATGTTGTCGTTCTTGCATTATATTCTCCATTCCACCAAGATGTTCACTTATATTACCTTCTATCAGGATCACTTTTGGTTAACTGTACTCAGTTACTAGCCATTTTTATTATTATTAAACTTGTCAGGGCGATTTGAAGTCAACAGAGATATTCAGGTTCATTTTGCACACGTTAAAGAGGTGGAGCCCTCAGAGTCTACTGCAGGTCTATCTCTCCGATTATCGATATGGACAATCAGTTTATAGCGATCTAATATGTTATTTCATTAAATCGTTATGTTGGCTAGATTAACTCCGGGAAGCTAAAACAGACCATGTTATTTGAGCTAACCACTATAGGTTAGTTTGCAAGCAAGTTTCTAATCTGGTTACAGAAATTGACACAATTATGAATGATAGAATGTTATTAATTATTTAAAGAAATGACATGGGACAGTGCGGTTGCCCGTGTGGTCATTAGAAGCATCTCAGTGATGTCATGGAAGAGTTGTGAGCTGTGGTGGGTATCACTGTAGGTTGGATGTTGGTGCGTTAAGCTGCGACCTGGTAACAGAGAGGAGAATATTGTCTGTTTTCTCTTTCTTTGTCTTATTGGAATTGAGTTAAACCCTGTGCTTGTAACTGTTTAAGGGACAGCAACATGCAAAGCCCAGGGATTTTCATATAAATAAAGTGAAATATTGAAGTGCTATATTATCATTATATTGTTGATTAGGAATGATATGTTGCCCTCTTTATTGCAATTGGATATTGTAGTTGATGAGATATGGTATGGTATGTCATGCTGTACTTTTCTGTGTTGTGCACTTGGATGTATGGTTGGAGAGGATAGGTTTTGAGGATGACGGTAGACGGGCAGGAATTTGAACAATAGGAGTGTGTGGTCAGTGTCAGATATTGTAGAGCGAGAGAGTATGAGTTGTGTGTTATCAGTGTAGGCGAGGATGTTGATGTGTGCACGTATGACGTTGGCCAGCGAGATCATTGACGAGGGTAGGCCTGCGCGATGAGCATTAAGGCACTCTGCAGATGAGTTAGCGGGCTTCCGAGCAGTAAGGTGCCAGGCTGACAGCTTTTGTTCTGTCAGTTAAGAAGGTGCAGAGCCGCCGGGGAGCGGGCTCCTTGGTAGCCAATCTTGTCTAGGCGCCTGATGAGCACAGGTTGTGAGACTGTGTCAAATGCTGCAGAGAGGTCCAGGAAATTTGGGGCTGCCATGTCTCTTCTGTCAAGGCTCATGCGGATGTTGTCTGTGACGGTGAGGAGTGCTGTTTCTAGACTGTGGTTAGGCTTTAATCTGGACTGTGTGGTGTCAAGGAGCTAGTGGTTGCTGAGGTGGTCGTTGAGCCATCGGTTGAAATTATAATGTATGCTCAATCTATAATGTTACTCAATCTATGGTAACACTAAGTCACATATGGGGGCATGAGACAACTGACTTCCCTCTTGGTACTAGTAGCATCATTGACAGGGTTGTGACGGAGGGGAATGTCTATTTCTTAGTTCATGACGAGAATCACTTCTAACAACTGTCTCTCATTACAATAGTATAATTTAGTATACTGAACTGACATCCGTTGCAATGCCCCTTTATAAAGAAATACACTTGAATTTTTAAATGGCGTAACCATATATGTACTCCACATTAAGCCAAGAAAATGGCAAACTCCTGGACTCTCTTCCCCATGAAACCCTGAATGACAGCCTGTCCAGGGGCCTGGTTGAGGCGGTGATTGGACAGGAATGCTGGTGGGTAAGAGATTTTAGAAAGTTTCAGGGAGGAAAGGGATTGACAAGAGTGCATTTGGGTATGCGATTTTACATGGTGTGGGTATGGAAAGGGATTGGGTAGGAGTGCCAGTTGAGTAAAGGATTGTATAAGGTTACAGCAAGGAAGGTGAGTGAACAGGTGTGCAGGTGAGAAGCTTGCACAAGGTTTTGGGGAATAAAGGGAAAAGGGAAGAGAGCATTTGTCTAAGTGACTGTAAAAGGTTTCAGTGGGGAGAGGGCTTACGAGGAAGCATGCATAGAGGGTAGATTGGGAGAGGGATGTTCAATTGAGTCATCAGGTGCAATTGGGGTGACGTACAGCAGTGAATTTGATATTCAGCGCAAGATGAGAGAATACAATCACCTCACTGCTGCCAATTTACTGGAAATCACCTCTAATATTTATCAGAGTATTGGAAAACAATCTCACAGATGTTGAACTACTGAGATAATATATATGACTACTTCCAAACCACAGACAAGTCTGACACCTGCTGAACTAATAAAAGTAACATCTAAGCACTGCAGTTCAGACTGGCTGCATCTCTCGATGCAGATGGATTCGCCATGCATGTCCAGAGGTGGAATCCACTGCCCCTCCACTTGTAGATGCTGTTCTGGATATGTAGGTGTTCTGTAATTGGTCAAATGCCTCTAGGTGCCACTGTGGTTGGTGGCACACTTCAATGCACTGCTCAGGTTAGAAGCACATTTGTAACTCAAGACTGGCCACAAACGTCTATGTGCTTCGTTGACTGGAGGCATGTAGGTGCTTCAGATTGAGGGCACTACTAGGTGCTGCCCTGGGTAAAGGCATACCCATTGTTCGCGTTAGGATTGACTGGGTACCTGTAAGCACTACATTAAAGAGTCACTCTGCTGGTGATGCTGTGATGTACAACACACCACACATGGTGCTGCTCTGTTTCTGTTTTCTTGACACAGGTTGTTAAGCCATTACAATTAGTGTACTTGAGGCTGTCTTAGCTATTGTGCCTTACCAACATGTCCGTTGTGTTGCGCGTATACTAGGCGCCACATGTATGCTGAAGCTCTGAGAAGGCGAAGGAGGTGAAGGTGGCTGTGGAGCCTGGGGATGGCCGCAGTGTGGCAGCAGGTGCTGGCTGTGGATGCAAGGTAAGAGAAAGGATAGACATAGAGTGGACATCCGGCTGGGGAAGGGTTTGCAAAGAGTCCTGGTTTAATTTCCTTCTTGAAGTATATTGGGATAAACACACTGTTTCAGCCTCATCTAGATATTATTTAATTTTAAAATCATGTCCTACCTATAGGAATGTTTCAGCTGGCAGATAATCAATTAAATAATCTACACCTGCTGCTTCTCAATGCTGCACCTTGATTGATCACCCCATTCTAGGCGCTAGATGTTTCTGCTTAGTGTCCAATCTCTAGCCCCAAGCCTCCATCTCAGGCCCCGTGTTTGAGAGTGTCTAAAGCTCAGCAAACAACACACATCTTATGTTGAGTTCCCTCTTGACCTTTCCATGTGCCACAATTTCTCACTAGAATTGCATGCCTCTAGATACTCTTAAGGTGGCTTTGGGTGTTTTATAAAAATAATTGTCGCCTCTGCCCTCTGGATCCCTTTATAGAGGGCTCGTCCTTGCCTTGTTAGCGAGGTTCTTTGAGGGGAGCTTGCTGCTCAGACTTTACTCTTTGGTGCATGTGCCTGTATGTATGTGCGTGTCTTTCACTGCTGCTTTCTTGTTCTGTTCTTTGTGTTTTTGAAATAAATTTACTATGCTGCTGCTTCAGTGCTTTTCCAGTTTACTTGTGATTGAGGCTTGTTAGTGCTGGGCTTGGTATACATTTTCTGTGTCGGTGAGAGGCTGCTGCTACAGAGACTTTACCTGTTCCATGTGTGTTTTACTGCCTGTGCTGTTTCTGTTCTCTGTGCATGAAGCTTTTTCTTCTGTTGCCTCTGGTGCCCTTGTTTGCTCTGTGTGAGGAATGCTTGCCCTACTGCTGTGTAGGCTGTACCTATACGGAGGATGCATGGAAGGCTTTTGTGTCTAATGCTGAGAGTCAGGTTCCTTTTACCATCACTAGGTACACAGAATCCTCTAGAGGCAGATCTGTAATGTATGTAGGACAATGCCCTTGACAAGTGGAGTTTCCGAAACAAGAGTTTAGTCGTACAGCCGATACTTTGTCTTCAAGTTCTCCTTCGCATACTCCTCAAGAGATTCCAGTGATTTACGCTGTCCTTTTTTCCTTCTATCCCTGTAGATACAACGCCTACCGCACTCCAAACTACCCCCAGTTTCGCACGCAGTACATCCGGCGACGCAGCCAGCTCCTACGGGAGAATGCCAAGGCTGGCCATGACCCACTGGTACGTAGGCAGTACCTGAAGCTGCGGGCCCAGCTCCTAGCACAGCGATACGGGCCCCTGTCCGAACAGAGCAGCTTCAGGGCCTACAGCAACAGCATCCGCAGCAGCCGCACCACTCTGGATCGCATGGAGGTAATCGAGGTGGGCCCATTCCTTTATAACATAGGTACCTTGGTGGTGGGTCTTACAAGGTTGTGGTCTTGTCGCAAGTGTTTCGTTCTCTTCTCTCTTTTGGTAGTGGTATTATGCTTGGTAGTGGTATATTCAGATCCATCCTCCCCACAGGCCTGATGTGTGCTTCATTATCTCATCTCTGTGTGA
This sequence comes from Triturus cristatus, assembly GCF_964204655.1. NCBI lineage: Eukaryota > Metazoa > Chordata > Amphibia > Caudata > Salamandridae > Triturus > Triturus cristatus. Next base: position 1,195,867,459 of record NC_140593.1, read on the forward strand.
TGTCTTCCTAACACAAGGACTGGAAGGGATACATTGTCCTTTATAAGCGAGCGAGGCACTGCTTTTACTCCTCTACATTCAAAGACTGCTGATTGGCGTTCGCTCGCAGGCAGCTGTGGTTGTCTCCTACAGTACCGGTCTCGTCCAAATACTGTGTTGTAGTCGTGCCTCCCTCTAAATGCAAGGGTACAGTAGAGTGATTTTCTCTTATAGGCGCTGATTACATCGGTTGTCTCTCCACATATCCCTTGTCTATGGGAGACCACCACCTGAAGCCTTTGTCCCTTCCAGGCAGCATGGTGCTCTTTTGATTTTAGTTGCTAGTTGTATATTCTAGGTCAAAATGCATAACTGGGCTTGATGGGTATTTTTCGCCTTAAACCCTCTAGTGCTCCAACATCCACATCTCGGGCAGCAGCAGGAGGGCCTCTCACTAGCAGCTCTGCCTCCCTGCTAGTAGATGTGAGGTTCACCCAAGCAGCCAACACAGCGCATGTGGCAGGGCCTCAGCTCTTCAGTTAAGTTGGGGAGGAGGTTATCAGATCGAGAGGAAATTATGTTTATGCAGTAGGAACAATGACGAAACGGTATCTCCTGTAATACTGTTTCCTCTTTCTGTTCAGGTAAGCTAAGTTTCAGGGAAATATTTCAACTCTTATCGAGTTGTTACCAAAATGGTCAGTGGGCAGGGGAAACAACAACAGTGCTCTGTGGTGGAAAAATGTGTGCATTTATTCCAAAGTGCGCATGCAATTACTGGCTTTAAGCGTTCATAATAATAATAATAATCCACATTTGTAAAGCGCGAACAATCACCCGTAAGGGTCTCTAGGCGCTGGGGGCCATCGGGAAGATTAAGCAAGCTATTGCCCAGAGTCACATGGTGCTGGGCTAATCTGCCGCCGGTGCCGGGGATCGAACTGGGATCCCCGGATTCCGGAGTCAGTCGCCCTGGCGCCACACCTCTTCCCTAACTATATTAGATGATTAGGCATTTGGTACAGCTTGTAGAACAGGTCAGTTGTTAATCAAACCAGATGTGAAATAAATACGTCTATCAATAATCCAGGTCCTAAATAAATGGAGAAAAATTGTGGCGTGGGAAAAGTAACTTTTTTGTGAGTTTTGGGAGACAGGGGCATATATGTCAATTGGCATATGCACCAAGAAGGTAAGAGCCTGGGGAAAAAAGAGTAGCTTGCTTTAGGGCAGTGGTTCTTAACCTGTGGGCCAAGTACCCCTGAGGGTCCACGAGGCCTACTCGGGCAGTCCACAACTGTTGTACAAAATTATATCATATACAAATTAATTAAACATAATACAGTGTATACAAATAAAGCAGCAAAACTGGAAATGTGAAAACTTTTTCTATATTTGCTTGTGAATCATATACAGAACATTTAAATATCTGAACATTTTTTTGATGTATACTTATTTTTGTGTGTTTAGAGGTTAATATCCTAGAAATTGCTTAGGCCGGCGGTCTGTGACTTCCAATAATGACACGTGGACGGATTCCAGTAACGATTCACTAGGGGTCCAAAGAACTCAAAATGTTCAGAACCTCTGCTGTAGAGTACTAGTTGTAAGCAAATACACGTCCAGGGCAGACATTCTCTCTATTATGAAGGTTGTCTGCGATTGAAAGTGCATTATTACATTGAGTTTTATCATTTTAGTGGCTTGTTTTTTGGCCTTTCAAAAGATGTGTAAGAAGAAAGTCTGAAGGGTGAACTGTGAGGAAGACTTGGGTATAATAAACATTCGCTGGTGGTAAATGTTATTCTGTCGCAAGTTTTCTTTGGATTTACCTTCTTGATCGCATATCACACATGAGTAATTGTTCTATCTTTGCGGGGCCATAATAAATAGTCCAGATGATGGTGTGAAAGTTTATAAAAGCATGGCTCAACTAGAGCCATGCTTCAGAAACAGGATGCTACGAACTGCATTTAATAAGAGTTGACAGGAAGAGTTGGATCTGAAGCTCCAGAAAATACCCACATATGTGGTTCATTGGTAGAACAGCATTGCTTCCACCCCTCTTGCTTGGATGGTCCATCGTTCATTTCTTAAAATATGTTTTTAAAGAAATGTTAAGTCTCCAATGGGACCCTGCCAGTGATTGAAGTGTATACAAATTAGTATGGGAACTGTGATATTGACTGTAATTGGGAAGGGTCAATAAGTGTGGGGCCGTGGTGAAAGGCATGGCTAAAAAAAAACACAATATTCTGTAACTAGTTTGTTCCGCCTTCAGGTAAGTGCATATTAAAATAGCACGCACGCCCTAAATGCAAAATAATTGCAGGTGGAACTAATCAGTAGGAAAACACTCTTTCACTTTGAGACCTTAATTTCTTGATGCGATCACTGCAGATGTCCTTGTATCCAGCAAGAAAGTGCCAAGTAAACCGAGGTTTGCTTGATGGGAATAGTGACTTACATATTTATAGTGCTGCGAGGCCACAGCCTTTGACACTGAGAATTTGGAAATCGTTATTTTAAAACGGTATTACAAACAGTCTCAAGTAGACTTCCGCAAAATGTGCAAACATAGATTTAGGCCGTCATGAAGAGTTTGGAGGAAAGTACAAGTCCTCCAGGTTCTGCAGGTAAATCTAAATACAGGCAGAATCCACAAGCTGAATTTCCTCCTGGGTTTTGTCCCTATAGTGGAGGAAAGCCTACCCTTAATGTTTAGCATAAAACAAGTGCTTTCAAAATAAATATTTTATTAATACGCAGTCAAACAGTACCTAGTGCAAACATTTTTCATATATGTCCATTGAAAGAAAGCATTCCAGAACTCTGCTGGTAACATCCCTCATTACCTCTTAAAAATAATTAATCTGTCACCCTGAAGATTTAAGTAACTTAAGCAGTTAAAGCCTTCACTGGGCCTCAAGCAGCCATTACATTTGCTCTTAAAGCAATTGCATGCATTTTCATTTTTTCAGGCAGCAGGCCCGTCGGTAAGAGGGCTTCTTTCTCTTTTAGATCTCTGTTCCTCCCTGGACTTCACAGCACATGAGAGCCCTTCCCTTCCCTTTCAGCCATATGCACCTCAAGTTTCTCATGAACTGTTCAGGGATGATTGTTTTTTAATTAAAAAGTATGGGAACTGTTTTTGTAAAATTAAAGAGCATGGCACATCATTCCCCCATGTATTGTGCCAGTTCAACCCCTGGATCCTGGCGACCTCCATTTAGTATGTTGCATTACTGTGGTTACCTGAGGCAGGGGCAAGCGTAAGGATCTTTACAAATCTGAAAAGCCGAGACGTGGAAGAGAATCAAACCAACAAGAGTCTTTTGATGGTGGGTTATTGAGGAATAAGAGAGAAGTATTATCAAGGATTGATCGACCGGCTTTACCATCTTCTCTAGAAACAATGCCAAACAGTAATGTTTGCAGAAATTATTATTTGAACGCCAGGAAAATGATTTGCAAATTTCTGCACGTTTGATATTATCAGCAGTGCTTCACTGGCAGTTTTGCCTCTAGTAGAATGTCTCCTGAGACATCCTTGCTAGGGATGACAGACTTTCTAGCAACAAGTCCCATGGCACCTGGGTGAACCTCATTTGGAAGCAACTTAACCAGTGACTGGAGAACTGTGTGTGACAACAAGTCTCTTTTTAAGGTTAGATGGTAAGCCCTTTTATTAACGGACAGTTCATTTGATATTGCAATTTGTACAGAAAAGAAAACCAGATGAAAAATAGTGAATTTCAGGAACAATCTATGGAAAAATCGACATAGTTTCTTAAAACAACATTTTTAGGAAAAACAGCATGCATTTGTAGCAATCCTTGGGCCGTAACAGCTGTAGTTGAAGCAACTTTCCAGGTGATGTATGTTGCAACTTCGCATGAGTGCAGAACGAGGTCTCTGCAATTTTGAAAACAAAATATTAGCTTGACCAACTTGGTAAAAAAGGGGCATTTATATTTAAGGTAATCAGCTCAAATCTTTGACAACGTCTTGAAAGGCTGCAGCATGCACTGTGATCTAGAGAGGCCAAAGTCCCGATGTAGGTACGTGCGGCAAAAGGGGAGCCCCTGATTCCACTGGACTATGCGCGTAGCACCTTAGTCTTTGAAAAAGATCCAGAAGAGAAACCTTTGAACTTGAAACCACAGTAGTTGCTCATTGATGTTTCTTGATAATTTCCAAGTCTCTTTTGGAGGATTGCAGTTTCTGAGTTGTGTGCCCTCAAGAGTCTGCCTATTTCATCAGCGCGCATGGAGCACACTGGAGTACTGTGATCTTATTTTACATTTTTGTATTGGTGATTAGAATCAGGTTTGTGTTGGACCAAATGAATCTCTGTACCATGGGAGAGGATGAAAATCATGAATACACTTTTTACAAGCTAAATTAAAGGGCAGTTACCAAAGATATGTCTATACAGTTTAAGTGGCTTGCATCAGGCCTGCTTTACATGGGGGTTTCTGCCTTAACCATGCATGAAAACGTTCCTGCCTGGATGCCATGATGTTGTTCCTGGAATTATTCACTTGGCCAGAAGCATTATTCCATTTCTGGACTCTTTTCACAACATCAATAACTGTAGCAATCACCTTTTCCACTCTGTATGACCTAATCTCTATTAACATTAGCCTTCTAACAGTACACCTCAAAAGAATGCAGGCAAGACTTGCTCAACCTTAGAAAGTTTGACCACACACATTAATAGAGGGTGGAAAAAGCTTCACTCGGTGCCAGTGGCAGCGAAAATTCATTTCAAGCTGTGGGGTTTACAGTTTTCAGTTAAAATCAATTCAACCAGTATAACACTATGGAAGGGAATATTTGCTGTTCAGTAGAAACTGGAAAACACATTTGCTTGCTTCACTTTTACGGTTTTAGAGCTGTCCAGTGTCAAAGCTGTAATAGCGCAGCCTGTACATTTAAACAATTTTCTGTGACGCATACTCCCACTATGTCACACTTGGGCCTTGGCAAGCCACTTAATTTGACCTTTTGACCATCCCCACGAGGTCCCTAGACCCTTTGGCCTCTCTGAGCCTGCTTCTACTTCCCTTTTGGTAGCATGGCAGACCTCATGTCTTCAGCTCACTGTTCCCTTCTTATTGTTGTGCAGACGCCAGCAGGTTCACAGCTGAACTATGACCAGGATCTCTAGCCAGTGAAGGAGACACCACCATGATGCCATCCTCCTTCGCAGAGAGCGGGCAGAGCATTGCTTTCTGGAAGCCCAGATATCAGATTGTGACAAGAAATACTACTGTGCATAAGAATGCCCCCAGAATCAAAGGCCACACATTAGGTGCTCTGTCAAGTACTCCTATTTTTTTGTTTAACATTGTGATGATCTATGGGAGCCACTTCTTCTCATACAGAAGGACAAGGACCATATAATAAACACCTTCTGCAGCCATGCACAGGACCAGAAAGGGTAATGGACCATTTTTTTCTGTTGCTGCGCTGCGTCCAGAGCGTACCTCAACTCAGATAATGAGAAACTGTTTGAGACACAGACAATGCAGCCCAGAAACTAGAAGAGGCAGGTACTATTCTGTTCTCTACTATGGGGCCGATTCCGATCTGGGTCGGAAAGCACTCTGACCGAGTCGGATCCGGAGTGTTTTCCGACCGAGCCGGACCCCTACAGTCCGACCGAGCGAGTACGATGCGCACGTATGCTGTCGGACTCGGTTCGGTCGGACTCCCATAGAAGTCAATGGGAGCCAGTTGCACGACGCGTACATGCGCTCCCATTGACTGAATGGGCACTTCTCGAACAAGTGCGCCCCCTACAGTGGGTACGCGTCGGTGCCATCCGCACCGTACATGCCTGTGTTGGGGAGACCCATAGGTCTCCCCCTGTGTGCGAGTCGTACGGCTGTGGGTGTCGGGGGGGGGTAGGGGGAGGGGGTCCAACGCGGACGCCCGAAGTCCGACTCCGGCTCGCACAGGCTGTCCGACGCGTGCATTGTACTGGCTCGGTCGTGAATCGCATCCATTGCACGCCACGGTTAGCTTACGACCGAGACGTACAGAGCGGTTCGGACCCGGAAACGAGTCAGTCGGTGAATTTCATGTAGCTCGCATCATACTGGCTCGCTCGTACAGCTGTACGAGTCGGCCGGAAAACACGCGTACGGCTCCTAGTTTTTCCGGCCGGATCGCGTTCGGTGCCCTTCCGACCCAGATCGGAATCGGCCCCTATGTGTTGCAGACAGCAGAATTTGAGCAAAAACCGGTGCTTAGACTTGCTCTTAGTCTGTATACCAGCATGAAACGTGTTCACGATCTATCCCCCAGAATGCCAAATTTGTATGTCAAAATGATGCTTGAAACTTTTAGGGGCACATGTATGAACATAAGCAATTGCGATTCCTTAATAGCGATTTTTAAAGAATCGCTATCTAGGAATCACAATTCCTTATGCATGTAGGAATCGCTAATTAAATAGCGATTCCTACACATTCCCAATTCTCGAATTGCAAATTGCGATTCGCTAATAGGGAATGCCTTCTTATTCATTCCTATGGGCCTGGAGGCCCATAGGAATGAATGGGAAAACATTCGCAATTTGTGATTACCAAATAGGTAATCGCATATTGCGCATGCAATTACAAGGGTGCAAGAGGGCCAAAAGGCCACCCTGATGCACCCCCATAATCGGCATTTGTGCACATGTGGCGCACACACATGCCCCCAGGGCATGTGTGTGCGCCACATGGCACTTAGAAAAATACAATTATGTGCATTTTTCTTAGGAATTGCAAATTACAATCAACTTGAAGTTGATGGTAATTTGCGATTCCTTAATGCAAAGTCGCATTCTGAGAATGCTTCTTGCATTGCATTTAGGGAATCACAAATTGTGATTCTTTAACTGCATTCGCAAAATAGTAATCGCAAATTTTGCGATTACCTACTTTACGAATGGCTTTGGGCTTGATGCATCCCAAAAGGCTAATTACCAGTCGCAAAGGGGTCGAATCTGCGAATCGGTCGTTTGCGACCGGTAATTAGCTTGATGCATGTTCCCCCTAGTGCTGAAACTAGGCCTGACAATCGACAAAATCCCTTGTGCAAACCACAGTCACTGAATTAAATGGAAACCTACTGAGCTCTTTCTCCCAAAATGGGAAATGCACTAGAACAGTGACCGTTCCACAGACCACTACAGTAAAGTACCTTGGGAAACTCTCACACAAGCCTGGCAGGAGCAGAGTCCCTGCACTACTTTCAACTGAACAGAGGCCTGCATTACTGGTAAAAACAAGGTTTAGCACTCCTCAAATTGTTTTTTAATTAAACACAAAATCCAATAGGCGTAGCCTAGCAGTGTAAAATACATTTCTTTCACAGTTTGAACTGCATATGCAAACAACCGAAAGCATCCTGACGATCATGAACTGTCTTTACTAACTCAGCTGCTTCTTTATGCAGCAGCACAGTTTGCTGTTAACAGTGACCGTTTAGCTAGCAGCACACATATGAATCCATAGCAGACTTCTCTCCTGTAACTTTGTAGAGCAGGAAAAGTCAAGATCTGACAATAAAACCACGTTTATTAGCCAAATCCTTTCTTGGTCGTCGAAAAAGAAAATGCAGAACTAGCTTTTTGAGAGGCTGGAGGGACAGCATGCAGTGACTGTAGCTGCGGTTAAACTCCATCACCTAGTTCCTTTATTGTTGAGATGCTGTAGAGACAGCATGCAAAGACTTGAGCTGCAGTTGAGACAGGAGCTTGCACTGTTACGTAGAGGGCGACCGATGTGGAGGTCACTGGTGGGGCTGAGGTGTGCCAGTTAGTTGATGATATGCAGCTGTAGGTGCGGAGGTTGCTTCTTTGACAGTAGGTTACCAGCTACTCCCCGTTGAACTTGAGAGGTAGCAGACGCAGGTTCTTGAGTCAACTCATCGCCATTAAATTGTAGTAACTTGGTCCAGACAGATGGTAGTATTTCAGGAGTATTTATTGTACAAGTTACATGTCCAGATGTGCAGTCCAGGACTAGCCCCACCAGGAGCAGCCAGCATGCTGCTCAGCCCTTCTCCAACTATAATCTCTGACCCCCAACATTCCATATTACATCATTCTAGGAGGAACTCACTGGCAGAGCATGAACACATTGAAACCAGGATACAACAGTGTTGGACTTAAAATCCAACACATTCCCTGGTGTGGCACGCCCCCACAGCAAGTCGTTGATACAACTTGCGATGTAATGGAACACGTGGTAACAACGCAGTCTTTGTAACGACCACGTTCTAAAGTTAACGCTTTGTGGAGACAGCGTTGTAAACGCTGTTCCGGCCTTCAGTGCTCAGGCTCACTCACACACAGCTTATTACCAAACATGTTACATGCACTACATATGTATTCAACATACACACAGAATCAGACTGAGGTTCTGGGCATACACATAGTAGCAGAACGTTATGTAATTTGACCTGTAGGCCTCGCGCCAATTGTGACAAATAGAAAGGTTTGGTCACACTGCAAATCTCACTAAATACACAGCATGCTGCCATCATGGCTTTATGTGGTATACCCAGGGTAAGGACAGTAGTCGCTAGTAAGGGCATGCTTGTGCACCCCTGTGGGTCACAGGACAGGTCCAGGACGTCACATAGTAAGTGACAGACCTAGGCATCTGCACACTCACTTAGACTGACATGATGTCAGGGCCAAATTAAGTCAGGATACAAGGTAGTCATGTAGTTCAGGCCAGGGAAAGAAGCCCGCCGTATACCTTGCATGGGACATTCCCGAAACAACAGTGTGTCAGACTGAATTGGTGCTCAGCTCACAGCTTTCCGTGGCGCCGATACAGTTGCTGACTGAAGCAAACAGATAGGCTGGCTTTACCACTGCTGTTCCAAACCATCTTGGCAGTCTGTGACGTTACCACAACAGTTTCATCACTCACCCTTCGTTTTCCCCACCTGTTCTAGGTGATTTTGCAGATCTCTGTGCGCTCCAAAGTTAGGTTTTTAATGTATATTGGCCCATGTTGAAGATACATGGCACAAAGCAGTGGAGGACGCCTGTTAGTCACCCTTGGGTGAGACACTGGTCCAATGATGTGCAGGTTGGAGATTTACAATTTTAATGTGAACATTTCACCAGTACAACAAGTTAATTGGAGTTTGTAGAGTGTAAAGTAACAATTAATCAATCGGGGGAATTATAAGCGCACTATTCACTCCCTGAGGGTCTCAAGGCGCTGGGGTGCAGGGGGGGTCAGCAGTTCCGTATCAGCCGAAGAGCCGGGTCTTCAGAGCCTTCTTGAAGGTGTTCAGGGAAGGGGCGCGTCTGATGTCCGTGGAGACACTAGTCTCTTAATGGTAAATGCAAGGAGCTGAATGATTTATTTATTTAGGAGCTTATAAAGCGCACTAATACCCGAGGGTGTCCTGGCGCTGATTTAGGAAGGCGCTCTCTGCATCAAACCCTAGGCAGGGCATGAAAGAAATGTTTGTCAGTGGTTTTTCCGTTATTTAAATATGTTTAATTTCTGTGCACACTAAGGCTTGATTTCTTGGATCTCCTGGTTGCCCATCATGGCTCTACAAGTTTGGTGGTCCGCTGCTGTGTGTTAGGTGGTCGTTTACTGAAGTTCCTAAAGCGGTAGCTTGTTTCCGAAAAACAAAACACTAATGACCTTCACACCCTGAGATTGGTCTCCCAGAGTGTGGGGATCATTATGCTTTTTCTCTCGCTCAGTCACCGCCAGGTTTTTCCTTTTTCTCGGCGGTGATGGGCAGAAAAAAAAAGACATCAGACCATTGGCTCTAAAGGGGCAGGTGGTCTGATGTCCTTATTCTGTGGGGTCATCAGAATAGGTTTTCCAAAAGGAGAGCCAGGGAGAGCCAGTGAGAGCACAGCTGTCGGAAAACTGACCATCTGCCTGTCTCAGAATTGAGCGGGCAGACCAAGGGTTCGGAGGACCGGGTCCTCCATCACATCAGAGATGATTAACGATGAGCTTTCTGTTCAGTGCAGAGAACAAAAACGCATCTCCAGAAAAGATTAGGAAGAGCTGGCTCCCTCATGTCTTCCTTCTGCAGAATCTGACACCTTTCTTTTTTTTTTCACCTTAGGACTTTGAGGAGGATCCTCGAGCTCAGGGTGCCCGGGGGCATCGTCGCTCTGTCAGCCGGGGTTCATACCAGCTGCAGGCCCAGATGAACCGAGCTGTCTACGATGAGAAGTGAGTTGGTTCTCCCTTGACCAGAGTTCTGTTCTAGGTGAAGAGAATCATGTGTAAGGTCCAGAAGTGGTTCACATATCCCAGACAATGATTTTGTCTGTCTGATGTATTTATACAGTGTCCAATTCACTTACACAATCAGCTCCTGGACTTTGGCTCATTTTCCATCTGGGGTTTCTGTGTGTAGATTCTGAGATCCTGTGATCAGGAATGACTTGAAAACAAAAGGGCACCTCTCCTAGGTACTCCACCTGGTGAGAAAACTGGGGTTAGCATGCTTTTTAAGCACATCTCTTTGTATGATACAACTGCGTCTGGATTTTGTGTGTTTTCTTTGGCTTGCTTGCTTGTGTAGTAGCTGTGTCTGGATTGTGTATGCATTGTTTGCATATTGTGTCTGTTTTGCTTGTTTTTTGTGAAATACTTGCTTCCACTCTGGTGGGCTATTTTGCCTAAATGAATTTGAACTATCAGGATCCATGGCTGTATCCTCCCCTGCTGGTTCCTCTTGTCTGAATCAATTACGGTGTCCCTCCAGGTTGTTTTCACTATCTTCCCCTCCTGTTTGCCTGGCTGTTAACTCAATGTATGAATAAAGTTCCATATTGTTTATTCCCCCCTTCGGGTTTTCTCCTTTCTTTCTCACCCATGTGGCAGGCCATCGGGCAGTGTGGTGCCCACCTCTGTGGCAGAAGCCAGCCGGGCCATGGCTGGTGACACGACACTCAGTGAGAACTACGCCTTTGCCGGGATGCACCACATCTTTGATCAGCATGTGGACGAGGCGGGTAGGTGTTTGGGCACACGGATGACCTCATTGCTGTGGCTGTCTGCAAAGTCTGGGGAGCAGAAAAGGCCATGATGAAGTGAGTGTGGTTTAAGTGAGAAATGACTTCCAGTAGCATGCCGCAACTGGAATTCCCTACATTCAAAGTGTGTGCAATTGGCACCGCTCTATATGCTGTTCTTTGAAGTCTGTGGTGTCCAATCTAACACATGCCAGCTCGCCCAACTTTCCCATCCTTAAATCTTATTCATCGAATTGGGCAAGTCATGTGTACTTCTGCTGATGCTGTCACAGGTAATATAGTGGCACCATTGGCCACTAATAGGAGTCTGACATCTTTCTGCAGTGACTGTGCATGGACCACAGTACTTCTACCCCTAGGAAGTGGCCGTGTTTTCATAGACACCTCATTCTAGTTCTCAAGTGTTGAATATAAATGACCTTTTTTCAGTCAACAAAATCAATGATTTTTAAACCTGGCATGACACCCGTTTTCATGTGGCTTATGACTTAAGTTGAATTGCGTACGCCAGGATCCTTGCAGGAGAGGGGAGTCGTGTAGAATTAATTTGTTGTCTCAGTGCAGTTTCCAGTGAGTTTTGTAAATAAAATTAAAATAAAAACCCTCAGATGACACTAATCTCTCCTTGTCAAATGTCCTTGTATGTAAGTCAAAGGAGCATGGGATCTTTAGTGCCCTACCTACCTCCAACATTGGGTGGATGTGCATGGGTGGAGACCGTTTGTCCAGGTGGAGAGGGGGTTGTAGAGAGCCAGAGAGTAACCACCATTACACAGCTAGAAAGACAAGGGCTTGGCTTTGGCATTCTACTTTATCCAGAACCATATTGTGCAGTTAAAATAACCCAGACCCTAACCCACGTCTCAATGCACTCCTTACTGGTCCTAGAGGTGCTCTTAAGTTCGGCTCCATCTTGGATTTGAGTGCTTTGGCTAAGGCTTGTACTTTTCAGAGAGTTTCAAACCTCTGCTGTTTCCTCCCCAGTTCCTAAGGTGCAGTTTGCCAACGATGACAAGCACCTACTGGCCTGCTGCTCGCTGGATGGCACCATCTCAGTCTGCCAGCTGGTGCCCACACCACCGGCTGTGGTGCGGGTGCTTCGTGGACACGCTCGGGGTGTTACAGACTTTGCCTGGTCGCTGTCCAATGATGTGATCGTCTCCACCTCGCTTGACGCCACCATGAGGATCTGGGCCACTGAGGATGGCAAGTGCATCCGGGAGATCCCCGATCCCGATGGCTCTGAGCTGCTGTGCTGCACCTTTCAACCCATGAACAACAACCTGACAGTGGTGAGTGGGAAGTGCCCTTTAGCGAGAGAGAGCATGGGGGTGTGCCTAGTTTCTCCTCATTTTCAAGTGGCTGATTTCTGTGAATCTCCAGAATCATAGACGTGTCCTGGGTTTAAGATCGAAAATGGCTGTGGTCTGGTCTGAATTGATTTTGTTTGTGCGTGTGTGTGTGTGTGTGTGTGTGTGTGTGTGTGTGTGTGTGTACGTACGTGTACACGCCTCAGCTTCAGTAAATGATGTGAACAAATTTCCGGTCGTCTATGTCTTCTCGTTCGCCGTTCTAGGACTGTGACTTTTTGAAGGATGGCTCAGAATTGTGGTTTTGAGCTGATTTACCTGGTGCATGAAAGTGTACCTCTTTTCGACACCCTTCACAGAGGCTGCTGGCTTTAAGTTAGAGACCCAGCCTTGTGTGTCACCCCACCTGCCTAATTGAACTTTGTTTCCAATTCGATCATCAGGGGTCTCCTTAACACATTCTGTAAATGAAAAGGGAGACTTTTCAAAACAGTCCAAGAATTCACACTGCCTAATAATAAATTACAACAACCTCCTGATATGTGGATCAAGCATTCTTATGAAGACGTGACACAGGTTAAAAAGAGTGCAAATGCGTGCACAGCAAAGAAAGCAAGGGTGATGGCAAAAGGGTATCCGTTTATCATTAGCCAGTGTGAATTCTTGGACTGTTTTGAAAAGTCTCCTGTTTCATTTACAGAATATGTTAAGGAGACTCCTGATGAAGGGCCACGCTCGACCCGAAATGCATTGGGATGTTTAATTTTTGATTGCAACAAAATACTATTTGGCTACCAAGGAACCATTGGTAGAATGACATCAATTGATTGAATACAATTGAAAAAGAAGCTTCAGCAATGCACCAAGTGTATTGATTGAATGAACTTGTTTAATTGACACAGGAAACATTCCTGTTTACAGATAAGTGCTCTCGCCAGCTTGGAGGGTTTTTCCCTCCCAGCATACTTGTTGCATTGTTCAGTTGGCGCCTTTGGACACGGCGCACAGGCAGGGACGCACACAGGTGAAATTGGTTCTCTACGTTTCATCAGTTGTATTTTGAGAGTACATTGGCAATATTGTCGCAATTCATATATGCCCTCAAAATCATCAGATAGCCTACAAAAGCAATCTCCTGCGTAGTCTGTTTCGCTATCATTCAGTCGGTATGTCGCAACAGAGTGTATACAGTGCTCTGTCGTTGGCGGTAAGTAGCGCTGCCTACTTTAACTGCTGAATTTCGGAAAGTATCCTATTCCTACATAATGGGATTTAGTTAATATTCTTAAACATGGATTGTTTCCGGCTGTGCAGTGTATATATATAATAAAATACCTCACAAAGAACTCCTTCCGGGATACTGGGACCCAAAAGGAGGTGGCATACACTCCGGCAGAGCGTGACGGTACTAAATCTCCAAACCAAGCGAAATTGCATTCAGTACGCTCTCAGGAAGGAATCAGGCAGCACGCAGTGGAATTCATCCAAATTTTAATTTACACAACGCGTTTCGGCGACAGCCTTGTTCACGTGTAGAAGTGCACGGTGTAACAGACACTAATAAAGTTGTGCGTGCTGCCTGATTCCTTCCTGAGAGCGTACTGAATGCAATTTTGCTTGGTTTGGATATATATATATATATATATATATATATATATATATATATATATATATATATATAAACAATGTTTTCTCTTTCATTTACAATTCACTCCCAAGTAGAGTTTACAAAAAAAAAAACTAATTTCAAACCATTCATGTTAAAAGTAAAAGGTGCAAGAAATGGGGTTAGGAAGGCACCGCTTCAATAGAAAGGAATGTGGTGCTGTCCGTCAGCATCGGCATGGCAATCATCCAATGGCGGACTGCTGTGTGCGCGGGCAGTGACGTGATTAAGATGGCAGGTTGGCCCAGAGACCTACAATGTAGGAGAGCCGTGTCAATCTGTTGCACTCTGGTCACTGCACTGGACTTTTTTTTGTTGCATATTTTACACCTTAAAAAATTAGCTTTGGAAGTACTGTTTTATTTTGGGTGCTCTCAATTCTGCTGTAGTTAAGGTTATGGGTCTTTTTTGTACGTGTCACGTCTTCTGCAGGTTAAAATTCTGAATGGATGTATGCGTTATGTATTGTTTGCTTTAATTGTTTTCTCATTGTGCTAAATTATAGGGCGTCAAGTTTAAAACCACTTTTATTGTAGCACACTATTGGTTCGTATATTTAGAAGTGGGAATTAGGAGTTGATTATCCTTTGGTAATGAGTGGAATAGGATGGTTGTAACTTCTAAATGTAAGAACCATTAGTGTGCAGATCATACCAATAAAAATTATTCTGAACTTCCTCCACAAATATCCAGAACCCTATGAAACAATTAAAATAGATTTGATGAATATGTAAGACAAGAGTAAACGAAGGCAAGTTATCATTTAAGAAAAATATGAAGTATAACAAAGGGTGAATGATTGTATGAACTGAGAGTTATGGAACAATATGTGAAAAGCAAACCGAATATCTCAGAGTATTAAAAGCTGTTAAGCGACAGAATGCAAAAAATTCATAAATATAAACCTCTCCATCAAATCATAAAGCCATGTTGCTAAACTGTTTCAATGGGAAAAAGGCTCAACAGATCAAAAACAATACAAGACATTATAACAAACAGGGTTTTTTTTTGTAAATTCCAGTGCCTACTCTTGAAAGAATGTGTATGTTGAAATGCCTGTAATATGTATGATTTAGTTACAATGTTTCTTAAAAAGCTAACAATTACAACGCATTATTGATTTTTCTTCTGTTTTTTCAAAAGCAAATATATTAAGTAATCACTTGACTAAGGGTTGGAACTCAAAACACACAGATAAAACAAAGTGAATAGGAAAGAATGTCAAAGAGAAAATATTAACAGTGGATTAAAAGAAAAGATGATTAAAAAAAGGTTTTTCAGGGAACCGCTACAAGTAAAATGGAGTTACTAAAAGGGTTCTTAGGTAGACACTTATCCATTCCTGGACTGATCACATGGCCATCCTTTTTCCATTTCTGTATTCCAGTGATTCCTAAAGACACTCCCAAATCTCTTTCGCAGTGCTCAGAAGGCACTGGCCTAAATTAAACACTGAACAGGTATCTTGTCATCTCAGTTTATACATCCTCCAGGTTGAATAAGGCGATGAATTACTGCCATGATTCATTTAACAAGTGGAGTTCCACTCGAAAATCAACACTATACCCTGCCCCCACATTTCTTCATCCCTGCGTCACTCAGCTGTTAAATCTCGCATTTACATTGGCTAGCTTTTATTTTGCTATGGAAGAGATTGTACTATCCAAAATAAATACGTTTGAATCCTGCTGTAGGAGTACAATCAGATCTCTCTCTTCTTCTATTGCTGTTATGTTGACAACATTACCCAATGATTTACTTGCCTGTGAACAAGTTCCCTGGTACTGGGCAAAAACTGAATATGCTACTTACCAGTATGCATCTGTTCTTGGCATGTAGGGCTGCTGACATTCATATCTGTGCATAGATCGCCGCCTAGTGTTGGGTCCGGATGTTTGCACGTTGTTGTCCTGGAAGAG
This sequence comes from Triturus cristatus, assembly GCF_964204655.1. NCBI lineage: Eukaryota > Metazoa > Chordata > Amphibia > Caudata > Salamandridae > Triturus > Triturus cristatus. Next base: position 1,195,883,365 of record NC_140593.1, read on the forward strand.
TCTTCGAAGTATCCTTGGATAGGTGACTCCTCCCCTGGACTACAGTGCGCATGGGCATCCTCTCCATCCTCAGATTGTTTTTCGCCATTGTGGCAGTGATGGAGTAGATACAGAAAGTGATGACCATGCTTGCAGTAATTCTGAGAGCTGCAGCTGCGACAGGCGTCGGGGAGGAGGGAGGGCGATATGAATGTCAGCAGCCCTACATGCCAAGAACAGATGCATACTGGTAAGTAGCATATTCAGTTCGAGGCATGTGGGCTGCTGAATTCATATCTGTGCATAGAATACATAGCAGTGCCCTCTATTAGCGGCGGCTACCCGTGCCAGCTGCAGCGGTCTGAAAAAGTGTCTTGAGAACAGCCTGTCCTACAGCTGCCTGCTGTTTTGACTGCACATCTACACAATAGTGTTTTGTAAATGTGTGTGTAGTGGACCATGTGGCTGCTCTGCATATATCATGCAGGGGAATATTTCCTAGGAAGGCCATGGAAGCCCCCAACTTACGTGTTGAGTGGGCTCGTGGTGGAATAGTTAATGTGCGTTTTGCCTTTTGATAACAGATTTGAATACACTTAACTATCCATCTGGCTATCCCTGCTTTGGAGATGGCGTTACCTTTGTGGTGTGGGGCAAAGGCAACGAACAGTTGTTTTGTCTTCCTGAATGGTTTAGTCCTGTCGATGTAGTACATGAGGGCCCTCCGTACATCTAGTGTATGTAGTGCCCTTTCTGCAACAGTTTGTGGGTTTTGGAAGAAAACGGGCAGTTCAATAGTCTGATTCATGTGGAACTGCGATATTACCTTGGGCATGAATTTGGGGTTGGTACGTAGTACGACCCTGTTGGCGTGAACCTGAATAAATGGCTCTTGAACGGTTAGTGCCTGGAGTTCACTAACTCTTCTTAGGGAAGTAATCGCTACCAGGAAGGCCACTTTCCAGGTAAGGAATTGAATCTCGCATGAGTGTAGAGGTTCAAAGGGTGGACCCATCAGGCGTGTGAGGACCAAGTTGAGGTTCCACATTGGAGCCGGTGGGTGACTAGGTGGAATGACTCGTTTGAGCCCTTCCAAGAATGCTTTGATGGCAGGCACTCTGAATAGAGAGAGGTGCTGCCTGGTGTGCAGATAGGCTGATATTGCGGTCAAATGGACACGTATAGAGGTGTACGCCAGATTGCATCGGTATAGGTGTAAGAGGTAACAGATGATGTTGTGGATGGATGCGTCCAGCGGGTTGATGTCATTATTACCGCAATAAATGACGAACCTTTTCCATTTGGCTGCATAGCAAGCCCTGGTAGTGGGTCTCCTGGCCTCCTTGATGATGTCCATACAGTCAGGTGGCAGGTTGAGATAGCCAAACTCTAGGACTTCAGGAGCCAGATCGCCAGGTTCAACTGTTGCGGATCTGGGTGCTGAACCTCTCCATGGTTCTGCGTCAAATGCGCGGGTTTGATCCGCAGCCTTTGATGCGGCACCACGGAAAGTTCGAGGAAGGTGGTGTACCACGGCTGGCGTGCCCACGTGGGAGCAACTAGGACGAGTGTCAGGGAGTGTTGTCGTAGTTTGCGAGCCACCAGCGGTATCAGCGGCGCTGGGGGGAAAAGCGTACGCAAATCTGCCGGACCAGTTCATCCATATCGCATTGCCCTGCGACTGCGGATGTGGGAATCTGGCGGTGCTTTGGCATTTTGCGTTTTCGCTTGTCGCGAATAGGTCTATCTCTGGATGACCCCACTGCTGGAAGTACGGTTGGAGTACTGATGGGTGTAACTCCCACTCGTGCATCTGGTGGCTGTGTCTGCTGAGCAGATCCGCCATCTGGTTGTCCTTGCCAGGGAGGTGTTCCGCCATGAGGAACATGTTCCTCTGAATGGCCCACTTCCACATGCTCTGAGCCAGATGAGACAACTGTGGAGAGTGTGTTCCTCCCTGCTTCTGTATGTAGTACATGGCAGTCATGTTGTCCGTCCGGATCAACACGACTTTGTTGCACAGATGTACTTTGAATGCCTTCATGGCCAGGAAGATTGCCATCAGTTCCAGAAGGTTGATGTGCATCTTCTTCTGTTGTGTCGTCCATAGTCCCTGCACTGTGTAGTGGAGTACATGAGCTCCCCATCCCTGGAGAGACGCGTCCGCTGTCAGTACTATTTGCGGAACAGGCTCTTGGAACGGTCGGCCCTTGCAAAGGTTTTGTGGATTCCACCAATGCAGAGAGTTGTATGCCCGACCGCTCACCAACACTAGGTCTTTCAACTGTCCTTGAGCCTGATTCCACTGACGTGCTAGGCACTCCTGAAGTGGGCGCATATGTAACCTCGCGTGCGGGACTATGAAGATGCAGGAGGCCATCATGCCTATCCACTGCATAAACACTCGCGCTGGAAGCGAGTGATTGGGTTTGAACTTGGAGATCAGCAGTTGTATGCTGTTGATCCTCACTAAATTTGGCTGAGCTGTGGCCGCCAGAGTGTCTATAGTCGCACCTAGGTACTGTTGTACGTGTGCGGGCTGGAGATGGGACTTTGGGTAATTTAGTGAGAATCCCAGACTGTGAAGAAGGTGAATGGTGCGGGACATGTGGCTTGCACATTGCTGGGCTGACTTCGCTTGAACGAGCCAGTCGTCTAGGTAGGGGTAGACGTGTATATGCTGCCTCCGTAAATGTGCTGCCACCGTAGCTAGGCACTTCGTGAAAACCCTGGGCGCTGTCGTCACGCCGAAGGGAAGGACTTTGAACTGATAGTGCTGCCCCTGAACAGTGAACCTGAGGTATTTTTTGTGTGAGGGGTGGATGGGTATGTGAAAGTACGCATCCTTGAGGTCCAGTGAGGCTAGGAAGTCTCCCTGCTTGAGAAGCGGAAGGACTTGCTGTAGGGTGAGCATGTGAAAGTGCTCTGAAAGAATGTACTGGTTCAGGGGTCTCAGGTCTAATATAGGCCTGAGCGACCCGTCCTTTTTTGGAATTAAAAAGTAGAGGGAGTACACCCCTGTACCCTGCTCGTGGATGGGGACGACCTCTATAGCGCCTTTTAGAAGCATACTTTGCACCTCTTGCTGTAAGAGCGTTAAGTGCTCTGAGGACATAGGACGGTTTCTTGGTGGTATTGTGGGTGGAGTGGAGGTTAACTCCAGACAGTAACCGTATTTTATAATATCTTTGACCCACCTGTCCGTGGTGATGGAGTTCCACGTGGACAGGAACCTTTGTAGTCTTCCCCCGACAGGTGTTATGTGGTCGGGAGGAAGGGAGAGGGCGTCACTGCTTGTTCTTGGGGGAGGACCTGGTGTTGCCGTAGCCACGTCCTCTGCCCTTTGTACTGGAGCCACGATATCCACCTCGGGTGTTTTTATCGTAGGTGGTCTGTGTATTGCCTTTGTTATACGTTTGTTGTGACCCCTGTCCTCTACCTGCCCCCTTGTTTCCGGGGCGACGAAAGGAGCCGCTCCGAAAGGACTGAGTTTGGAGGGCGCCCATGGACTTTGCAGTGTCCGTGTCCTTTTTTTATCTTTTCGAGGGTGGTGTCAACCTCTGGGCCGAATAAATAGTCGGGGTTGACGGGCTGGTTCAGTATGTTGTTTTGTACCTCAGGCTTGAATCCTGAGATTCGTAGCCAGGCATGTCGTCGCAGCATGACGCTTGTGTTTATGGCCCTGGCAGCCGTGTCTGCAGCGTCTAGTGCACATTTGATGGAAGCATTTGTGAGTAGCTGTCCCTCTCTGATAAGAATTTCTGCACCTTCTTTGAAATGGTCAGGGAGATGTTGGAGTAGTTGCTCCAATGTGTCATAGTGCGCTCTATCGTAGCGAGCGAGGAGCGCTTGAGTGTTGGCTATGCGCCATATGTTGGCAGCCTGGGCGGCAACTTGCTTGCCGGAGGTCTCTAGCACCTTGGACTCTTTGTCCGGGGGAGGAGCGTCACCCGTCGTTTGCGAGTGTGCCCTCTTGCGAGCATTCGCTACGACGATGGAGTCGAGTGGTAATTGTCCTTTGATGTAAGTAGGATCCCCAGGTGCTGATCTGTATTTTTTATCAATCCTGGGGTTTATCACTCGTGCCCTGGTGGGTTCCTTGAAAATGTCCATAGCTGGTTTGAGGACCCCCTTCAGCATTGGCAGAGTTTTTACATGTCTTTCAGAGGATGCAAAAGTGTCCATTAGAAAGTCATCTTCGATGGTATCGGAGTGAAGCTGTACCCCATGGTTATTTGCAGCACGTTCAATAAGAGCGTTGAACGCCGCAGTATCCTCCGTGGGAGATGTTTTTGCCCCATAGAGTTGTGGGTCCTGTGTATCGAGAGGTGCACTGGGGTCTGCAGGGTCGCCCCAAGTTTGATCAGGGTCCTGCTGGTCATCAGGGTCTGTGTCTACATGGTAGGGTGCTTGGTCATCCATGTAGTCCTCCAATGCATCCGTGTCGGAGCGCGTGGGGGAGAACCGGTGTGGATCCAGGTAGGGGGAATGGAACGGTTCATAAAGGAGAGGTTCCGATTCCACCGGCAGCTTCCTTTTTAGTGGGATCCTGAAAGGGTCCAATGGCGGTTCCGAAGTTATTCTTCGGTCGTGGAGAATCATCCTGCCAGTGTCGGCGTCGATGACACGTGACGGAGACGTCTCGTCCGGTGGAACCGGAGTCTGGGTAACCCGTGTCCTGAGTTGGAAGATCTTCGGGATTGTGGACGGAGGCAAGCCGAAGGTAATGTTGGCTGGCCCCGTAGAGGTTGCTGGAGCTCCGATCGGGCCGGAACCCGACGGGTCTTTGAGGGCCGCCGTGGTTTTGTTGCTTTGCGTCGCAGCAGGCCGCACTTGGGGCGTCTTTGAGGCTTTGGCACCGGGCAGGTTCGTAGAGCCGGGCGTGGATTTTTTCGGTGCCGGCGGGTCCTCGAGTCGAGGTGTGGAGATCACCGTCGACGTCCTCGATAGGTGAGGCATCGGCGTCGTCGAGGGAGCGACGCGAGGCGAAGCAGGCGGTATTGCCCTCGGTGTTGTTGGCGTTGGTAGCCGAGTAGGTTTCTCGGTGCCGATGGCCTTTTTCCGCTTGTCGACTCCGATGTCGCCCGATTCCAGTTCGGCACCGAAGTCCCTCTTGGTGCGGTTGGTGCCGACGCGTTGCGCTGGCGTCGAAGGCGTGGAAGGCCTCGATCCGACCAGCGCCACTTTCAGTTTCGGTTTCGTATGAACCGGAGCAGCTTTCGGTTTCGGTTTTGTGGTAGGGAAACCAGCTGGCTTATGCAGCAATGGCTGCCGCTGAACGTCCGAGGCCGGGCCCGAGGGCGGGGCCGAAGAACTACGGGATGGGTCTCGGGTAAGGCCCGAAGGCGATCCCTCGACCGGAGCCAAAGGCTGTGGCGCTGGTGTTTCTTCGGTTTGAACAGGTAGTCCTTGTTCATCATTGGAGCTACTCTCTTCGGCCCCTAAGGCCTCCTCGTCGTCTCCTACCTCGGTGTCGTCTTCACCTCTGTGGAAGAGTGACTCGTCGCCCTCGTCCGATCCGGGGTCGTGTTCGGAAACGGGACTGGAGGGTATGACTTCTAATTCTTCGACGTCGGCCTCGTCGAAGATGTCTGTTGGGGCCGGTGCCGCGTGCCGCGCCTCGAGTCTCGCCGCTCTTCAGTTCCTTAGAGTCTTCTTGGAACGGAACCGGGCACAGGCCATGCATGTCGATTCGTCGTGGTCCGGCGAAAGGCATTTGTTGCACACCGGATGGACGTCGATGTGTGGGTACTTCGCATTGCATACCGGACACCTTTTGAATGGCGTCCTGGATTCCATCGTCGAAGTAGTCGATGGACAGGTAAATGCGAAAGAAGTCGGTGCTGAAAGTTAGTAAACTAACCAAATGCTATCGAAACCCGATCGATAAACAGTACCGACGCGAACTAAAGGCCTTTTGGCCTCGACCAAATATTTTCCTAACTTGAGCTAAGATAGCACATCCGAACCCAATGGCGGAAAAAAATAATCTGAGGATGGAGAGGATGCCCATGCGCACTGTAGTCCAGGGGAGGAGTCACCTATCCAAGGATACTTCGAAGACTCTTCCAGGACAACAACGTGCAAACATCCGGACCCAACACTAGGCGGCGATCTATGCACAGATATGAATTCAGCAGCCCACATGCCTCGAACCTTAGTGATCCCTCTTTTTATAAAAAAAATAATAATAAAAAAAAGTCCGCTCTTCCGAAGACCTCAGCCAATAACTGACCCATTCTAGCAGAACGACAAAAGAATGTGTCACAGGATTGATTGGAGGTCATTATTCGAGGCATGAATAATGACTTTGCTGCATTAAATAAAGTTGATGGAATTATGTTTAGCTTCTTTTCAAAAGGAACTTTTGATACATGGGTAAGGGTGGAGGTGTAAGTCTCCAGCCCGAGTGGAATGTCAGGTGAGAAGAATGAGACGTCTGTTGTATGCGTGTCTCTTCTCGTACAGTAGTATTGGTCAGGGATAAGGGTTTCTGGTAACATGTCAAGGAACCTTTGCTTGAAGGTCTTCATGGCATTCCTTGATAAATTGGACAGGATGATTCTGTGGGAGTGTTAATCTTTCTCCGCCAGATGGGAGAAAGTTGAAGGATGCCAAATTCGGAAGCCTCTCTGAGGGAAAAGAGGAGGTGACCGGGGGAAGAAAAGGAAAGGATTCCCTAATTCAGAAGAGAGAAAGAGACAATGAGAGGTGGCCCTAATTCATACAAGTAATAGAAAACATGGTGTGGTGAAAGTACTGCGCAAAATGGGGATCCCTTATGGTGGAAGGAGTTAAGGGTGGTACTGAAGGGATTGGGTGGGTATTCGGATAGGAGTGGTGGGAGGAGCCTGAAGACAGGATAAAGGAGAGACGGGCCTAAAAAGAAAACAGGTGATGAAGAAAGGAGGACACTACATTCTATTTCTTTGTAGGCAGAGAAATACAGAGGGTACATCTGAGAAGGACAGTTTATGTAGATAGATGGTGAGAAGATGAACTCCTTTAATTCTCTGTATCTATACATATGTCAGGGCACATCCAGAAGAAATTTGCTGACATCTAGGGGGATAGATCTTGTTTTGTAAATACATGGGAGATGGGTGAAATAGATCAAGCAGAGGAGATTCGAGCACGTATGTAAATGAAAGAAGAAATGAAAGGAGGTTCTATCCCACTGTATCTATGTGATTGTAGCTGTTCATAGTGGTATATGGGTTCATCAAGAGGAGATAGTCCTACCTCTGCTTTTCCCAATCACTTAGCTGTAAGATAGATTACTTCCTTCTTTTGTGTCTTGCAACTGAGTAGTTGTAGGGGCAAATCCAGGGGAGATAAACCAGCTAAAGACCAGATGGTGCAGATGAGGGGAAGTCCTTCTTCTCTTTCTGTGTAACTATGATGATTGCCTCCATAGAGACAATAGTCTTCCCTTGTTGTTACTCTGTTGTCAAAATTCTTACACCAAGGTGATGAGAGATTGGGGGGTGTAAAGAAAAATGTGAAGCATGTCTTTTATAGCTGACAGGTGGTCTGTTGCATCAGTGTGGCTTCCTGAGGCCCAGGGAGCAGTAGTGCATCAGCAGGCTGTCACAACTGTGGATTCATCCTGGGCTGGCCAACTACTGAATACCACACTTCAGCATTGCGGCATAGGTGGAATCAGGAAATTGTGTTGTCCCCGGATGAAACGAGAGAGGCTTTGCAAAGGACTGAATCCCATTCTCCCCTGTGGTTAAGTAACACGAGCGAGGATGCGTTGAACCAGAGGATTTATTTCAAGGAAGCATCGGCCTCACGAAAGTGGCAGGATGTAGAAGAGCATATCTGAAACACTGATGGGGGGGGGGGGGTGTTAGGAGGTCCTCAGACAGCCACACAAACAGTCCAGACCACCTTAGACTCCACAGACCAGGCCTTGCTTGATGTGCATGGGCAGGCTTCCTGGAAGCGCTCAGGTGAATGGGCTGACCGTGTCTGGCTGCACAAAGACGTCTGGTGTAAAGATGTCTATCCCCAATTCTTTCACCCAGAACTTCACCCTGACCACAGCAGACAGGAGGAATCCGAAGTGGAACCATGTTGGACTCGACCCCCTCTCTAGGGTCACCCCCAAATGTTTTTTGTTGGCTTTTAGGACTTTGTGCACTTTACCACTGCTGACCAGTGCTAAAGTACATGTGCTGCCTTCTGTAAACATGGTAAAAGTGGCTTTCGTCCAATTGCCACAATTAATGTACTTGTAAGTCCCTAATAAAGTGGTACTACATGTACTCAGGGCTTGTAACTTAATTGCAACTAGTGGTCCTGCAACACTCATTGTGCCACCCACTTTAGTAGCTCTTTAAACATGTCTCAGGTCTGCCATTGCAGCCTGTGTGTGTAGTTTAAACTGCCATTTTGACCCGGAAAAAATAAACCTTTTGCCAGGACTAACCCTTTCTTTTTAATACATGTATCACCCGTAGGATAGGCACAAAATAGCCCATAGGGCAGGGTGCAGTGTATTTAAAAAGGTGGTCATGTGCTTTGACATGTCATTGTATTGAAAAACTTTTACATTCATTTTTCGTTATTGCAAGGCTTGACTCTCCCATATAATACCATTGGGTTATCTTATTACATTTATTAAGTGATAACTTGCAATTGGGAACATGTAGGAATGTCGCGTTTGGTGTCTAATTTTTTTTAATTTAAACCCCACTTTAGTGGTAAAGTCCCATTTTAAGTCACAATTCCGAAAATTCCGCTTTTATAAAGTTGGCAATTTCTTGCCCCAACCATTTGGTGCCTGCATCCTGGGTCACATGACTAGGTGTAGCTGGCAATTGGTCTTCGTTTGCTATGCCCAGACAGTGAGACAAAGGGGCAATAGGTGTTGGCAGGATAGGCCAACTCTGACTTGATGAGGGAGGAGATGGAGCTGTCACCTACCACACTCACACATCACAAAGACTCTGACTCCGTACATTCACAAAGGGTTTGACACTGGTCTTTTGTGCCCCCAGACAAGCGGGGGCCAGGGCAGGGAGGAAGGAAATTCTTTGGGAGTGGAAACCTCTAGAAACTTCTCCTACTTCAAAGCTGGCACCAAGGATAAATAGTGTGCCCTCAGGCCCAACTCTTCAGTACACATCAATCAATCAATCAATCAATCATGGAACTTATATCGCGCACTACTCACCCGTAAGGGTCTCAAGGCGCTTGGGGAAGGGGGTCTGCTACTGCTCGAACAGCCAGGTCTTGAGCTGTTTCCTGAAGGCCAGGTGGTCCTGGGTCATCCGCAGGTGGACGGGTAGGGAGTTCCAAGTCTTAGCTGCCAGGTAGGAGAATGACCTTCCTCCAGCGGTGGCTCTCTGGATGCGAGGGACGACGGCGAGGGCGAGGTTAGCGGAACGTAGCCGGCGGGTGGGCGTGTAGAAGGTGAGGCGGCTGTTGAGGTACCCTGGGCCTAGGTCGTGGAGGGACTTGTGTGCGTGGGTGAGGAGTCTGAACGTGATCCTCTTGTTGACCGGGAGCCAGTGCAGGTCTCTCAGGTGGCACGAGATGTGGCTGCGTCGGGGGACGTCCAGGATGAGTCGGGCGGAGGCGTTCTGAATACGCTGAAGTCTTTTCTGAAGCTTGGCCGTAGTACCGGCGTAGAGGGTGTTTCCGTAGTCTAGTCTGCTGGTGACGAGAGCGTGGGTGACCGTCTTCCTGGTCTCGGTTGGGATCCATCGGAAGATCTTTCGGAGCATGCGGAGGTTGTGGAAGCAAGCTGAGGAGACGGCGTTGACTTGTCTGGTCATCGATAGGGAGGAGTCCAGTATGACGCCCAAGTTGCGTGCGTGGTCCGTCGGTTCAGGTGCGGTGCCTAGTGCCGGGGGCCACCAGGAGTCGTCCCATGCGGAGGGTGATGGTCCCAGGATGAGGACTTCTGTCTTGTCCGTGTTCAGTTTCAGGCGGCTGATGTTCATCCATTCAGCGACGTCTGTCATCCCTTCGTGCAGGCTGGCTTTGGCGGTGTCGGGGTCTCTGGTGAGGGAGAGAATTAGCTGGGTGTCATCGGCGTAGGAAATGATGTTGAGGTTGTGTTGGCGTGCGATGGCAGCGAGGGGTTTCATGTAGATGTTGAAGAGAGTGGGGCTGAGCGACGATCCTTGCGGGACGCCGCAGATGACTTCGGTGGCCTCGGAGCGGAACGGAGGGAGGCGTACTCTCTGTGTTCTGCCGGAGAGGTATGAGATGATCCATTCCAGAGCCTTCCCTTGGATGCCGGTGTCGTTGAGGCGTTGGACTAGTGTGCGGTGGCAGACAGTGTCAAATGCTGCGGAGAGGTCTAGGAGGATGAGTGCCGCTGTTTCGCCGTTGTCGAGCAGGGCTCGGATGTCGTCGGTGGCTGCGATGAGGGCGGTCTCGGTGCTGTGGTTGGCTCTGAATCCGGACTGTGATGGGTCGAGGGATCCGTTCGTCTCGAGGAAGGCTGCCAGTTGCTTGTTGACGACCTTCTCGATGACTTTGGCGGGGAAAGGAAGGAGCGAGATGGGGCGGAAGTTCTTGAGGTCGGTCGGGTCCGCTGTTGGTTTCTTCAGCAGAGCGCTGAGTTCGGCGTGCTTCCAGCTCTCCGGGAAAGTTGCTGTGTTGAAGGAGGTGTTGATGATGTCTCGGAGGTGGGGTGCGATGGTAGAGGCTGCCTTGTTGAAAACATGATGGGGGCACGGGTCGGTCGGAGATCCGGAGTGGATGGTGTTCATCATGCGTGACGTGTCTTCGGGGGTCACCTCGGTCCATGTCTGGAGGGTGGCGGCGGGGTGCGAAGGTACGACCGATGGGTGCGGGGGTGAAATGTCGAAGCTGTTGTGGATGTTGGCGATCTTGCGGTGGAAGTACGAGGCGAGGGAGTCGCAGAGGTCCTGTGAGGGAGTGATGTCGTTGTTGCCGGTGCTGGGGTTGGAGAACTCCTTGACGATGTTGAAGAGCTCCTTGCTGTCATGGGCGTTCTTGTCCAGTCGTTCCCGCAGAGATTTCTTCTTGGTGGTGCGGATGAGCTGGTGATGTCTGCGAGTGGCGAGTTTGAGTGCTGTTCTGTTGTCGGCGGTCTTGTTGAGGAGCCAGGCCTTCTCGAGGGTGCGGCAGGCCTTCTTGGAGTCCTTAAGTTCGTCGGTGAACCAGGGGGCCTTCTTGCTTCTGGGCCTGGTGAGGGGGTTCTTCAGTGGCGCGAGGTCGTCGGCGCAGGAGGTCAGCCACTGCGTGAGGTCGAGGGCAGCTGTGTTAGGGTCCGTGGTCCTGACAGGTGGGCTCTGGCTGAGGGAGGTGGCGAGCTGGTCGGCGGTGATCTTGCTCCAGTTTCTGTGGGGAGCCTGCTTCGGGTGATGGTGGACCGTGTTCTTTCTGAAGCTGAAATGGACGCAGCTGTGGTCGGTCCAGTGAAGTCCGGTGGAGTGGCTGAAGGTGACGTGCTTGCTGGACGAGAAGAGTGGGTCGAGCGTGTGGCCGGCGAAGTGGGTGGGGGTGTTGACCAGTTGCTGAAGTCCGAGGTTGGCGAGGTTATCCAGCAGGGCGGTGGTGTTGCGGTCATTGTTGCTCTCCAGGTGGAAGTTGAGGTCCCCGAGGAGGATGTAGTCGGCGGAGGGGAGGGCGTGAGGGCTGATGAAGTCGGCGATGTCTTCGCAGAACTGTGCGCGTGGTCCCGGGGGTCTGTAGATGAGGGTGCCTCTGAGGGTAGTCTTGGGGTCGGTGTGGATCTGGAAGTGCAGGTATTCGGCGGCGTTGAATACGTCGATGGAGTCAGTCGAGATGCGAATGGTGCTCTTGTGTACGATGGCGATGCCTCCTCCGGTCTGGTTGACGCGATCCTTCCTGATGATCTTGTAGCCGTCCGGGATGGCAATGGCGATGTCGGGGGCTGAAGAGTCGTTCATCCAGGTTTCCGTGAGGAAGGCGACGTCTGGAGATGCAGTGTCGAGGAGGTTCCAGAGTTCCACGGCGTGTCTGTGGACGGAGCGGGTGTTGAGCAGGATGCACTTGAGGTGGTTGCTGTTGTCCGTCTTGGTGGGCGTGGTGCTTGTTTGGAGGCAAGAGAAGTTGCAGGATCGGCAGGCGAAGGGTCCATGGGTGCGTCGCGGGGACGCTCGGTAGCAACCGGGGGCTCGGGCGGTTTTGAGTGCGATGAGCGTAGCGAAGTCGTAGGTCCTGCGGGGGGGCTGGCGGGCGCGGGGACCAGGGGGTCTGGCGCTGGGCGCGGTCCAGGCGCGGACGGGCGCAGACGGGCTTACCTTCGGCGCTCAGTCGGCGCTCCCGCTGCGCGCGTCCGCTGCGCGGTCGCTGAGGGGGCGTCATAAATAAGGAGCCGGGAGGGAGGGTCAGCGGGAGGCGGGAGCGGGGTGGCCAATGGGCAGGGAGGGGGGGCGGGACTGAAGGAGGAGGCGGGAGTGGGAGTGTGCGCCTGGGGCAGCGGCGCCGAGAAAACGGCGGGAAAATCGGCGGGAAGCGACGGAGCCCATGGAGTGACCCGGAAGTGGCGGTGGTCAGCGGGCGTGAGGAGTGAAGGTAGCGGCGTGGGTGGCGACCAGGAAGCAGCAGGCGGTACCTGGGAGGCGGCGGAGGCGAGATGCAGGCAGCGGCGTCAGGTAGGTGGTGAGGAGCGGCAAACAGGCGTCAGGCAGCGGAGGCAGGTAGGTAGCAGCAGTGGGAGGGAGCGTCCGTCTGTGCAGGCACAGGGGGCACATCTGGACCTGTGGACAAAGAGAACCCAGGTTTTAGCAGGTGGGCCCCTCTGAGTTAACGAGGGGGAGGAGCTCTGACCTACCATACTTGCACATAATAAATGCCCTACCTGAGCACTCTCACAAAGGGTTTGACACTAGTTTGTTGTGACCCCAGACAATCTAGGGGCAGGGCATAGAGGCAGTAACCTCTAAGCACTCCTGGTTGGTGGAAGCCTCTAGAAACGTCTCTTACTTCAAACTGGGCACCAGGGATAAATATTGAACCTCAGACCCCCAACTCTTCAGTACACATCTGGATGACTCAGAAGGAGATGCTGCACTGCTCTGCTGCAAGGACTGCTACTGTGCTGCCTGAGTGAGGACTGGTCCTGCATCTTGAAGCCAGGACCACCAGAGTGACCCCCATGGGCCAGTTGCCCTGCCTCCTGATCAGAGCTTCAGGTACAGAAAAAGCTCCAACCACTTTGAACCCTGTATCTGGACTGTACCTGCTGTAAGTCCTACCCCTCATGTGGTGCCATCCCAGTCCTGGACCCTTGGAAGTGCTCCTGAAGGTGCTCTGCAAGCCCAGCTGTGATCCTGGCAGAACTGACGCCGCACAACGCATTGTCTCGCTCCCTTGCAGGACCTTGCAGCTCATCGGTACTGCTGCTGCATGACATCTCAGCGACGCAGGACCCCGCATAGCAGCCCCGCTGCTCCTCAGAACTGCCACTGTGTGACGCATCCTCAAAGCAGAACCTCGCATGGCAGCCCTGCCACTCCTCAATCACTGCTGCGCAACGCATCCTCAACACGGCACCATGCAGCGCTCTGCAACCAGAATTTAGGGTACTTTGTTCAGCCGGCCTAACTCGGTCCTTGTATCTATCTGACTTGTGACTTTGCACGTGTCAGATGCGACCAGATAACTACAGTTGACGCTTTGTGTTTTTAAGCACTATTTCTATTTAAATCTTTATAATTGCATATCTCTGGTTCTACTGGTTGCTTTTTCGTCGTTTTGGTGTCAAATGTTTTATTAACATTTTATTTTTCTAAATTGGTGTGGGATTTTTCTGGTATTGTGTTTACTACTGTGCATGAGCTGTATAAATACATTACACATTGCCTCCAAGTTAAGCCTGACTGCTCTTGTGCCAAGCTACCAGAGGGTTGAGCACAGGTTAATTTGGGGGTTTCCGACAAGAATTGTGGTTGCTACTTGAGTAGGATTACACCGCCCTCAACCAGTAACCCAATTTCCTGCATTTACCTGCATGTATTGCTTAGATTTTGGGTGGCATGTCCCCAACAGAATTACAGGAAGATGGTAGGGGGGGATTCATTCAGATTTTCAGTCCCAAACTGAGGAGTGCTTAGGAGCAAACTGCCATTTTAATTGGCCATTTGCAGCTGCTATTTAAACGCCTTTCCCCACCACATTATTATTTGGGTTTTTTAAATGCTCTTGCATTTTTGGGGGGTCTGGCAGCTGCAATTTGCAGTCAGGCTGCCCCTTTCTACCGAAGCACTTTTGTATGCATCTGCCATATTGGAATGGTAAATTATGAAAAAGAAAATGGGTGCCACAGCGTAATGATGTATACATCATCACACTGAGGCTGCAGTTGTATTATGAAGCATATGTGCTCAAATGCGTGAATAAGCATGCACACTTATACATCATTGCACTATTGTTGGTCTTTTTTTTTTTTTTTGCTGATGCATCACCAATACCGATTTTATCATTTTTTTTCCCCTCTTCTTTTTGACAAAATTGGCAAAACATCATTTGTTAAGCCAAAGTCGAGACTAGTTTGTTATATCTATGATATAACATGCACCATTCACAGCTGTTGCAGAGGTTTTCAATCAGAACAAATGTTTCATTCCTTCATTGACATCCTTTGTCTCCATCTCCATTAGTTTTTTCAGGCAGGTCAATACAATATAAGGTCAGTCTTCTTTGTCCCTGTCCTCATATGCAGCTTGCCAACTTCCTAATCAACTTAAGGCAAGTCCCTTTCTTATCACATGCATAAACAGCCCCATTTTCATCTGAGACATTACCAGAGTTCATGTGTTGGTATGTGATGTATTCAAATCAAAAGTGCACTATACCAGTGATTGGGAAACCTCAATGTCTAACCATGGTGCCCCCCCCCCCCACCCCCCAAGCCATACGCTACAGTAAATTAAATTTGCTGGCCAACTGAACTGGGATCCTCCCCTACCCCATCCCCCTCCGCAAAACATCTTGGTGTAACAGTAAACAATGACCTAACAATGAAGACCCAAACTGGCTCCGTGATCTCAACCTGCTTCTTCCAGCTAAGGAAGATCAGAAAGATGAGCAGACTCCTCATACAGGAAGCACTGATACAGGTTGTTCTAGCCATGGTCATGCCTCACATAGGTTATGCCAATTCCCTATACTTTGGATTTCCACTATATTTAACCAAACGACTACAACTGGTGCAGAATCAAGCGGGTAGACTGATTTTCCAGCAACCGAGATGGCAACATGTCTCTCCGCTCATGAGGATGCTGCATAGGCTCCCCATCCCCCAGCGCTGTGCCTTTAAGGTAGGCTGCCTGATTTTCAAATCCCTGCATGTCTGGAGCCCCAAATTCATTGATAGCCTTATTCAAAGGTATACATTGATAGCCTTATTCAAAGGTATACTCCTTCGCGCAACCTGCGCTCTGCTCACCTGCACCTCCCGACAAATCCCTCGTTCAAACCGAAGCGGCAGGGGGCTGTAGGTTTGCAAATACTGCCACCTAGATTTTGGAACTCCCTCCACCACGAAATCAGATCCTGTACTGACTTGCTGAGCTTCAGAAAATCCCTTAAGACAAGGGTGTTTAGACAAGCATACGAATAATTCCTACAGGGTTCGGCACCTCCTAGAACAGTGCCATGAAATCAATCGGTGAACGTGCGCTCTATAAGAACTTTATAACATAACATGATTTCTTCAACTTTGTTTATGATCTTATTCACCAAAATCCTTGGCTAGACATTATTTACTGTAAGCATTTTCCAGCGATCATTTCAGAATTGCTAGCCGGAGCCAATGGGAAAACATCAGGATAAATGGTTCCTTGAGTCCTTGGTCAGAGTAATATCCCGGGCATGCATGTAGCCCCTGGGACTACTTTTCCTTCATAGTCTTTCTTTTACGAGAGACAACCCACCATACAGTGTATACAAGTGCCGAAGCAAATACACCTCGAGGTTCTCCGCACATTCGGGAGCACGTTGATCCCGCTGCCTCTCGAGGTCTACCAAAGTTTGATGTAATAGTAGATCATCTGCATATATACGCTCATTAATATGGTGTAGCCCAACATTCAGTGGCATTGCGCTGGTTTCAGATGGGCAAGTTGGTGGAGGTCTGTTGAATACAAACTAAACAATAGGGCAAGGGCAGACATCTACTTATATCTAACGCTAAACAGCCCATAGTGGGATCCATAGTGGTGTGTGTTGCTTCACGTAATCAGATGGAAAACAGACTCCTCAGATTAGCCCGAGAGCCCATCACACAAAAAGTAAAGCAGCCACTACTGGCCCTTTGAGGAATATTTCCATCAATGAAATGTGTAGTGACCACTTGGAGATCATTTCATACTTTTGTGCGGCAATATTTTTGTGTTTCTCTCTGCAGAACAAAGACCCAAGTGGGCCAGAACTAACTGGGGCGAAATAAAGCATTTTTTTCTAAGTGACTTGTTTAAGCTTGTTTTGAAATTCTAGTTGCAGCTGTTAAAAAGGAAGCAGAAAATATGGTCTTTAAATAGATAATGCTTGCCAGAGAAACCAAACATAGGTGGATCATTTCTATATTTTAATGGATAAATGATTATAAGTAAATGACTTTTCCTTTTTCTCCTTTTGCTTTGAATTGAACACGAGTCCTTCTGCGAAGATTCTTGCCCTCCAAGGATTTCTATCATATTTGTGCTTTTAACAGTAGCGATTCAGCACAGCCTTCATACTGTTGCCATATGTGACACTTAAGGACTGCATTTACTGTGGCTGGCAACACTGTGTAACATTTTATTTTGGTGCCACCTCCCTGTTTCAGACTCACTATTTTCACTATTACTGTTTTTTTTCGGTGACAGTGGACTATCCAGGATAGTCTTTGTTACTATGTACATAAGGAGATGTAGAGTTGCACTTGCCTTGGAAGGCTGTATTAATGAGTTTCAGTTGGGCATACCCAACGGTTCGCATCTATAATCTTGCTTCCATTTTGTAGCACTACAAGGTGCCTTACCTTGTACATTCCACACTGGGCCTTCCCCTTTCAAAGGACTGCTTTGGATAAACGAGGCATTTGCTGCAAAACTATTCTGTGCAAGCTCGACGGTGAGGGATGTGAGGCTTGTGTTGCAAGGCTGACGTTCTATTAAATTCTTAAGAAAAAATGGATGAGATGGTTTTCTTATTTGTGACCAGCCATCCTGATGTTTGTAAAACAAGAGCGCTTTGTCTCTATATTGCGGTCTACGTTTGACTCATGGTTACAGGTATTGGCTGTGCTCAGTTCAGAAGTTCCTACAATGGCTATTTCACTGCATTGGATATTGAGCCGACAGATCCTTGAGCTACAGCTTTGTAATTTGTTTAAGAAAGACAGACTATGAGAGTCTCTACTTTCTTCCAAGTTTTCTGTGTCCTCTTTATCTCCCTGTCCCTTCCCCTACACTGCTAGACACTCATTCTTGTCTATTTCCCCATTTCTTATCCCCCCTACTCCTACAATGTATCTACTGTTCTTCAACCAAATTCTTGCAACCTGTTCTTTTCGCCCGTCTATAAAATCTGTTCATCTTATCCCCACGTGTAATGTTGGACATGCTGCTTCCGTTTGTGGTGCATCCTGTGCTTTCAACTTCCACATTCACCTTCTAGTCCATTCCCTGTCAACTATTCTTTCTAATGCACACGTCTTTTGTCACCCAAAGGTGGGCAATGGTAAACACACTATCCATGTGGTGAACATCTCGACTGGAAAAAAAGTGAAAGGGGGATCCAGCAAGCTGACAGGCCGGGTACTCTCCCTATCCTTCGACTCTCCGGGGCGCATCCTATGGGCTGGGGATGATCGGGGGAGCATCTTCTCTTTCCTGTTCGACATGGCTACAGGTGAGGTTTGGAAGCATCTACCCGGTCAGGTACTTGGGAACATAGACCATGCTGGGAAAGCCCTGCAGTAGTGCTGTTGCACTGTGGATGTATTTTGCTTAGTGTACGTTGATGGCTGTGTTTTCTGTTCTTTCTTTTGTAGGAAAGCTCACCAAAGCCAAGCGCTTGGTGGTGAATGAAGGTAGCTGCATCACCAACATATCTGCCCGTTCCTGGATCAGTCGGGAGGCTAGGGATCCCTCCCTGCTTGTGAATGCATGTGTAAATAAACTGCTGCTCTACAGGTGAGGTTGCCTAAATTCCCCCATAGTAGAGTGCATGCAAACAGACGCATTGGGGGGAGGAGACACTCCAGTCAGTGGCAATAAACACCAGCAACCAGCCGGATGGAGATACCGTCCTTCATCATCCAACCTATAGTTTTTTAAAATCTCATCTGGGATATGCTAACAATTGTTGAAAGTATAATTTCAAAAATCTGTATTGAATGTGACATGAAATCCTTATTTAAAATTGCCATTAGTTTATGGTGACCATGTCCCTCCGGGTAATTGCGGACACCGTTTGCAGTCCTAAACATTTGTATGAAAACCTAATGCCATCTGGGTGTAGTCTTGTTAGCTTCAGTTGAACTAATTAGACCAACACACCTAAAATCCTTGATTTGTAGACGGAAAGTTCAGGACTGGAGATGGAGTCCGTAATCACCTGGAGCGAGGTGATCACTCTATATTAATTAAAATAAAGGGGCCAATTTATGTTTTGGCGGATAGTTCATCGGGGTGGAGGAGGACATTACCTATGCCACCCAACAGACTACATTCTGCCAAATTTAAAGATGACCGCCGACCTAGCAGTCATCTCTGTACGTTGAAAGAAACAGACATCATAACAGTTCCCTTTCAGGAACAAAAGGTTCGGAAGATGGCCGCCCTCGATTTTGATGGCTACTCACCAAACCTTTAGACTTTTTTGTTTTTCAGAAAAAGACTCACAAAGTGTCAGTTTTTTCCTGGGGGAAAAACGAATTACCCCCCTGACCCTTGGAGTTTTCTCTCAGGGTGTGGGACATCATTGATTGTTTTTTTTTTTCCTCTACCCCCCAACAAGCATTACCTGTCGGTGGAGGACAGAAAAAAATCCTCAAAAATATTACACCATCCACCCTAAACAAAGTAGAAGGTGTAATGCCCGTCCTCCAACGACATACCCTATGCCATCATAGGAAGCTTTCCCTCAGTGGAGACAATAGGGGCTCCGTCGATGGAAACCTTACATCCGAGAGTTT
The DNA here is from genome assembly GCF_964204655.1 of Triturus cristatus. Taxonomy (NCBI): domain Eukaryota; kingdom Metazoa; phylum Chordata; class Amphibia; order Caudata; family Salamandridae; genus Triturus; species Triturus cristatus. The sequence goes on from NC_140593.1 coordinate 1,195,902,482, forward strand.
GGCAGACAGGGTATTCTGTTGCGTTTGCCACAGAGTACCGTATACGCCAAACTTTAAATCAGGCCCAAAGTCTTTTCAGCTTGTTTTGCTTGTGACCGGCGTTTTACCTTTTTAGAGGTAAAAACTATGTGTACGTGCTGTTCTATCTGCACGTTGCTGCTAAGAAATTGTTCAAACCCCCCAGCATAATCTCGCTTGGTAAAATGTAGGCATGCTGCCAAAGCTTTCCATCCTCATTTGCCAGTTGCTGTTTACAGGGGAGAGCGTTCTTTCCTGTGCTGGTATGCGCATGGCCTCTGCTATGGCACTTTTTGTCGCTTCTGTTATCAAGGAAAGCCGCTGCTTACTGCAAGACTACGCGGCCCTTTGTAATTAATAGAGGGGAGAACAGAAGAATGAATCTGTGTTATGAGTGCATAGAGTGTGGGTTGTCTTGACATTGTAATGGATATTTCAATACAATACGCTGCAGATATTGTAAACAAGTGGTGGCCCTTGAATCACTCCCCTTCCTGAATATCAATCTTTAGCCCATCTGTTCTGCTTCAGAAGGTTGGATCTATATGGAAATCAGTCGAGCCTAGGCCAAACTGCAAGGCATTGCCTTCCCAGAAGAGGAACACAAGTAACTGCAGATGTTTTTTAGCCATGTAGGCGCCATCTGTAAAGCGCATCTTTAATTCTGACATAAAGAAGCTCAAGACCCAAATGGGAACCCACCAAACCCTTCAGGATGACCCGCTGAGAGCAACAAAAAGCAGGGCTTAGAAATGATGCCTGCATCGGGTGTAGATCTTGCATTGCTGTGTCGTAGTGGCTTAGGTTGGACCTCAGTGTGAGGTCAATTGCTTGTGATTTCATTCATCAAGATGAAGTGACCTTGATGTTCGGGCTGGATTTCTCCTTTAGAGTGAAAGGCCAAGACTGATTTGGTTGGCTCCTTTCGACTGTGGTTTAAAAAAGCTGACAACGACGGGATAGAGTACCATACAGGGGATTTCAGATCACTAAGTTTGATTTACTCATTTCCATCACGTTTGTTATTGCCTAAAACCAGTTTGCATTTATGATAGAGCTCTGTGGGGGAAACTATAAAGTCTTGCAATTGTACCACAGGATTTTGACAAATTTCTGCAAATTTACATACAGGGGCTGGAGGTAGGCGGTAAGCTGTAGTTCACACTGCTTTGAGACTGTACACCCACAGGCACGGCTCCTCCACAATGGCGGAGGAGCATCGCCCCATTGGCTCCGATATACTATAATCGGTTTATTTTTCATTTGCCAGCTCGGAGCCAGCGTGTGCACAGAGAGGGGGTAGGAGGCCTGGTTGTTGCACTTATAAGTGTGCATGTGTGTTTCTCCAGCCCAGCTGTATCTAACAGCCGGGTTGGAGAAACAGCATAGACTCCTGTGCCTGAGCAGAGCGTCAAAGGAGCCCACTCAGGCCAATCCCTGAACTGCTCTCACAGCATGAGAGCAGCGCAGTAATTGCACCGGGAGTCTGTGATGCTGCCCCAGTGCCTACTGGGACAAGGAAGAAGAGCACTGAGGTGCGGCGCGGCAGGCGGCCGGCAGCTTTAGGTAAGTTTTCCTTTTATTATTATTATTAAACTCCCCCGTTCGTGCCTCCCATCCCATGCTCCCCCCCCCCCCCCGCACACCCTCCACCTGCCTCGCCACCTCCACCCGCCTCACCACCTTTTGTTTGTGGCAGCCACCACTGTACACCCACAAACTAACATCGTTAAGGGTATCCACCAAATCTTTTCTGGTCAATTTTAACAGTTAGGAGTAAATGTCCAACTCTTATGACAAAAACAGAAGGAAATCTTTCTTCGGTTGGAAAATAAAGGTAGGTGTATGGAAAGTGAATTTGCAATTAGTCAGGAGATTTTTGCATGAGCAAATACACAAAGGTGTATGTGTTCACACTAACACAAAATCCACAAACGTTTGCCTGGATTACAGTTTCGAGGCATGCATCTGTAAACTCCTGTGAATTCCTGAAAGTTGTAAATCCGCACATATGTAAGGATATATGCAAGGATATATTCATGCAGGTGCAGGGCAGTGATTTTCATTACGATTTGTGACCCTATTTATTTTCATGTTGACATAGCATTGGCTATAACAGTTTTACACAGATTTAACTATTGTTAATCTTTTTTTCAAATATTGGAACACATCAACCATGTTTAACTAAATGATGCCTTAGAGAATTGCATATGTGTATTTGCATTAAATCAGGGTTCGTTGAGGGAGTGTTCTAAATTGCTTCAAACTATTATAATGTTTGCAAACGTGTACACATTTTAAACGGCAACCGATGTCAGTAACGCAGTCTGAGCGCACAGTATTTCCTTAGAAGGCTCGCCCTAAAAGTAAAAGCTTTGCAATAATGCATATATACACATTTGAAAAAAACAAGCTACTAGATATGAGTACTTATCTTGCCTTAATAGCAGACAATCAATTTTCACAGATCCATACTTGGGACTGTAAATTGGCAGACTAAAGGGTTTGTGCTGTAGGTGGTTGTGCCTACTTCCACTAAAACTAAACACAAAAACCCCTTGTCCTAGACCACAAACAATATGTCTCGCTGAACTGATTGTTGTCCACCATTTACTCTTTGCAGAAGGTCCGGGGATTATGTTTATGTAAACACTGTGAGCCTACAGCACTTTGTGGTCTGGGTTTTCCAGTTGGAACCTTTTCGTGAGGTCGCATGGTGACATTGACTAGTTCTGGAGTTAGGGTCACATGGTGTGCTGCAGCAGCCTGAGCGGGGCCTGCATCTTTATTGCAGGTAAGTAATGGGGTGAGAGCAGTGCATGAGGCCCAGTCACGTGTGTAGAGACTGCTTCCAACAAGGTGAAAAGTGGGAACTACGAGACAGGTATTTTAGAAAAATGCAGAAAAAAAGAAAATTGGCAGATTGGCTTTCTTCTTAAAGAATTTTATAAAATTGGCCCGTGATTCTTCCTTCTGATGACATACGCATGACATCTTATCTCTGTAGACAGTTGGATATATAGTACATCAAGGTGTAACGTTGTGCCTGTCTAGTCCTGCCTTGAAGAGCATCTTAAAAGTGTTTAATTCCCTAAAATGTGCTATTTAAGCATACTACTTAACGCGGACTCCACAAGTCTTTGGAGGTGTGGTTGGTTTGAAATCATAATTGTATATAGATGCTTGTCTGTCACGGAGAGGCTGCAGTGCTGCCTGAAACCATAGCAATATGGCTTGTACGCTCTGCTAAACACAAATATCACCTACTCAAGGTGTCGTTGGAGTCTTACTTCAGAGATTTCTACATGATTTGCGCTCTCCTGGTTTTCAGCTGAACAGTTATCTGCCTGGTATGGGTGCTGACTCAACAGACCGGTCCATGCGGAATGTTGACCCAAAAGTCCTTGTAAACGCTGGCTGGCCTGTCCTCAGTAAGTGTGAACCGTAAAGCTGGCCGGCCTGTCCTCAGTAAGTGTGAACCGTAAAGCTGGCCGGCCTGTCCTCAGTAAGTGTGAACCGTAAAGCTGGCTGGCCTGTCCTCAGTAAGTGTGAACCATAAAGCTGGCTGGCCTGTCCTCAGTAAGTGTGAACCGTAAAGCTGGCCGGCCTGTCCTCAGTAAGTGTGAACCGTAAAGCTGGCCGGCCTGTCCTCAGTAAGTGTGAACCGTAAAGCTGGCTGGCCTGTCCTCAGTAAGTGTGAACCGTAAAGCTGGCCGGCCTGTCCTCAGTAAGTGTGAACCGTAAAGCTGGCCGGCCTGTCCTCAGTAAGTGTGAACCGTAAAGCTGGCTGGCTTGTCCTCAGTAAGTGTGAACCGTAAAGTTGGCTGGCCTGTCCTCAGTAAGTGTGAACCGTAAAGTTGGCTGGCCTGTCCTCAGTAAGTGTGAACCGTAAAGCTGGCTGGCCTGTCCTCAGTAAGTGTGAATTGCTGGAGATTTGCTGTGCATAGAATCTGTGGGGTGATGCTTCACTCTCATTGAGTGTCAGAGGTCCTTCACCTAGTTTGAGGTAAAGATGGACGTGTCCTTTTACCTAGCAGATAAGGGAACGTCTAACACATTTTTCCAACTTGTTTTCTTTAATTTGACCTTTTATAAACTACATTCTCTTCTCTCTAGGGTGGTGGACAATGAAGGTACACTACAGCTAAAGCGCAGCTTCCAGATCCAGCAGAACTCCCACCCACTGCGGAGTATTTTCTGCCCTCTCATGTCCTTCCGTCAGGGCGCCTGCGTAGGTGAGTATGAGCATCACCACACTTTGTGCTTGACTTTCTGCTTGAGATGTCAGGGTGAGGATCCCTGGATGACCCTGGTCTACGGTTTGGAGCAACACACACATAGATGTCTGTATCGGCACCCGAGTACAGTAGTCATCTGCTTTATTGATGATCTCTTATCGGCCAATCATGTCCTCTTGATTTGCATGCACAAGCACTGAAGACTTTTTATAAAAACAAAATATCTTTCTCCAAACAGTAACTGTGCCTGCTTTAATTTTAAACATTTAGAAATAAACTAGCCAGTTAATACTCTAATGCAGATCCAAGAAATGCAACTTTTTAATTTGCCCCTTTTGCATTTCAGTCTTTTTTATTCAATGTTTAGTAAAATATACACTGAAAAGAAGAAAATATTAACTGTTCAAATAAATAAAATAGTTTAGTGGGAGGGGGTACTACTTGCAGGAAAACTTTACATAACGTATTTGTAAAGTGCACGTTCAACCATGCATATCTTGGCGCTGAATAACAGATGTTTATTGTTATCCAACTTAATGGTACTCATTTTATCAACCTCAGAAGGATGAAAGGCTGAGTAGACCCGCTGGGATTTGAACCTGTGACCATGAGGTTGAACACAGGCCCCTACTATGGACGCATTAGTCCACTAGACCCGGAAAACGAACCCAGCTAATAATATACACACATAGGCCATTCGTTCTCGGAACTTCCCCATCTCCGTGGGATTAAAGAAAAGGAGGAGCGTGAAAAAGGTAGACCTGGTACCTGCTGCAGGGCATCTGTTTTCAGCTCGACAAGACAGAACAATGTGGAGGGTCTCATGGAACTTCCATAGCAATATCCAATAATGGAATTGTCTACCACTACATATTTTAGGACATTTTTAAATAAACTTTTCTCTAATCTGTCAAGAGCATCTATTGGGTCCTACAGCAATGTAATTGGCCCAAAAGTGAGGCATTAGCAAAGTTTCCAACAGTTTTATTCCACATAGCATCTATCCATTGTATGTCCTTGTTGAATTGCACAATAGAAGTGGAAAATAATCGAAACTTCATGTGGGCCACACAATCACAAACTGTGTGCAGTCTCACACAGTGTCAGGATACCTTCAAGGGTGATGGCGCACTTTACAAATTTCATAACCTAGCTGTGAAAGTAAAACTGTTTGTTATGGAAAAGGCCCAGCATGGAGTCAAACATTCTTCTTGTATCTCGTTTTGTATGCAGAATTCATGGAAACAGGTGTGAGGAAAACCTCCATTGCTGAGTCTTAAAATTTGATTTGAGTACTAGTGGAAAAAAAATACATTGGTTCAAGCCTGTTGTATACTGAGTCAAACATGTTTTAAGTTTGCCATATGCATTGGTTGAAAGACCATATTAGAAAGACGAAAATAAGTTACTTACCTGTAATTGTAGTTCTCCAGTATTGGAATATTTCATAGATTCACATGCTTGAACCATTCCCCATCGTCGAGATGGGAGTCCTCGGTACCATACAATAGCAATGCAATGTTGAGAGTATGGAGGCCCTAGGCCGTTCAATTTTGCAAAGCACTATAGTCTATTTAAAAGCGAGACCAAACTTAGATTCCAGCCAATCAGGCTGTTTTGCCCTCTGGAGCATCCCAGAGAGAATCTCCAGTCCCTCAGGTTTTCCATAGCACAAGTGCAGGAGAACCACTTAACCCCTTTGCTGCTAGGACTTTTCCCACTACTGTGCTAAGCGTTTTTTGGCTATTTGGGGTAGCTTGCGCTTAGGCCCCTGTAACTTTTTGTCCACATAAGGTATCCATACCAACTTTGTGTCCTTTTCTTTTAACATCTTGAGGATTCTAAAGGTACCCAGGCTTTGTGGATTCCCCTGGAGGGGACCCAGAAATTAGCCAAAATACAACAACTTTTTTTTTTTAAATGCGGAAACAGTGCTGCAGAAGAAAGCATCTGTTTTTTTTCCTGCAAATGGTATCAACAAACCTCAGCTTTCAAGGACAGGCAGATGTTTGTCAGAAAACCAACATTTCTACACAGTTCTTGGCATTTTATTGGGACATAGCCCTTTTTAGCTATTGTTTGTGCTTTCAACCTCCTTCCAATTAGTGGTAGAAATGGGTGTGAAAGCAATAATTGTTCCCAGAAAGCTATACATTTCTGTAAAGGAGACAAAAGTCTGAATTCAGCAAAGGGTCATTTGTGTAGATCCTTCAAGGTTTTTATTTAATAGAAACTAACAGTTGAAAATAAAAAATATTGAAATGTAGTTAAAAAAAACAGCCATTTGTGCCAACCTTTTCATTGTAGGTGTGACAGATTTCTTAAAGCAATACACAGTTACATCTGCTGGACCCTTCAGGTTGCGGGGATATATAAGATTTGTAGGTTCACCAACAGCCCGAGGAAACCAGAGCCAATAACTGAGCTGCGTCTTGCAATGGTGTTTCATTGTTTACCGGGTATATAGCAATTCATTTGGTAAAATATAAAGAGTGAAAAATGGGTACCAAGGAAACCTATACATTTCCAAAATGGGAACAAAATATAGAGTTTAGAAGTAGTGGTTATTTGCACATCTCCAAAATTGTGGATACCCATACAAGCATGTGAATTAGAGGTCATTCTTCAAAATAACTTCCTTTTTTTTTTTTTTTTACAAATTGTCTTACATTTTGAAGGTAGTTTGCGTTTTTGATCCCAAGCTCGGCAGCCATCTAGGGGAACCAACCAATTCCAGACAATTCTGAAAACTAGACACCCTAAAGAGTCCAGGAAGGTGTTACTTGTGTGGATCCCCAACGTTTTCGTACCCATAATCCCCTGCAGACCTCAAATTTAGCTGGAAAAATCAATTTTTTCTCACATTCCTGTGTGGGAATGTTCTAGGATCACCGTCTGACACAAATTTCTACCACTCAGTGTTCCTCCAGGTCATCTGATAAAAATTGTACTTCACTTGTGAGGGTGGGCCAAGTACCCAGAGCAGGGAAGGGCCCAAAACGTATTGTGGAGACTTTAAAATGATCTATCACAAAACGTCCTGGTCCTGCTTATAAGGAATGACATTGTGATATTAATTGAAAACTACAACAAATGTGAGCAAAAATATTAAATAGATACTAGACACATCTGTTTTCTGTCTTCCTTTCTGTTTTCTATTTTGTTCTCCTTTTTACATTTTCAGACTTGTTTCAATGTTGGTTTCGCTTTCTGGTTTCCATAACTTTCTTACTTGCTTTCACTGTAACGTGTCCATTATTCTTTATTTCCAGTGTGTTCCTCTTCTCTAATTGACTGGCTTTCTTTGTTTGTTTTTCTTTATCCATCATGCTTTTCTATTCCCCTAGCCCACTTATATCCGCACATTGTTCAATTTTCTTTCTCTTTTTATCTTGTTCCATCCACTGCGTCTTTTACTCCATGTCTTATGAATTTCCGTTGCTCTTACTTCCCTGGTTTATTATTATGTCTGTATCACTTATCTTTCCATTTTTCTTTATTCACTGTACCCTACTTTCACTTTTTCCATGTTTTTCCATTATGCTTTGTTGGCTTACTTGACTTTCCACGTCATATTTCTTCACCAATTCTTGTCATTGTCCTCTTTTTATTTTTGTTTATATTACACTGTTTTGTATTTTCCTTTATTCTTCTATTCATTTGTTCCCATTGCTTCTGTATCCCCCTCATTCTGGTATGCTTTTCTTTTTAGCCATTACCCCTTTTTCAATCTTTTCATTCTCTGATTCTCTGATTTGTAACTGTTCTTATCTCAATACTTGATTTAAATATCTTTTTCCCCACCTCCCTTCCTTTTATCCTGCACTGTTCCTTCCCACCAGTGACCGGCAGCGAGGACATGTGCGTGTACTTCTTTGATGTGGAGAGGGCTACCAAGGCCATTGTAAACAAGCTTCAGGGACACAGTGCGGCTGTCCTTGATGTCAGTTTCAACTGCGACGAGAGTTTGCTGGCCTCCAGCGATGCTAAGGGCATGGTCATCATTTGGAGAAGGGAGCAGAAGTAACGCACCATAAGCCCTCTTTGGGCATCCAAACCTGTAAGGAACATTCTGAGTTCATGGAGCTGAACAGTATTCATGCCAGTCCTGTCGGATTGCCTCCCCAGCAGGTCTTGATTTTTTTGACAATTTAAGATTTGTGCAATTGGCCGCCTTTACAGGGGACTTGACTTTGGTTGCTGCTGCTGCCACGATTGAGCCAGGAGAACAACTTTGCTTTTTCTCTACCTGTAGGTCTAATACTGAATTGAAACCTTAGTTCCATGCTTCCTTTTACTTTGACTCTCCATCTGACATTTTCTGCTGTGCTTTTTTTGTGTGTTTTGCTCAGGCATGAAGTCATTGTGTTGACCCCACTGTACCAAAATGGAGAGATATGCATTGTGGAAACTGGGGCCACTTAGCCAGCTGAGGTTGGGCATCATTTTGATCTGGGCTGGTTGCTGCTGACCTAACAGGAGGTTAGTTGACCTGTTACTCTAGTGGGTTGGGGCTAGGAGGAGAAGTTGAGAGTCCACAATTTCGTTGCACAATCTAAGAAGGTTTTCCCTGGACGATATGCTGAAGAACAACACTACAGTCTAATAATATTTAAGATTGATAGAATTGTGTGAATAGCAAGTTGTGAGATCCCAATGCAGTTGGGTTTGTATGGCAAGAGTGATTTCACACAATGTTGTGGTGGTGGTGACTTTGTGAACTTCTGTGGGATTTGTTCTGCGGTTGTTTGACCAATGAAACGTTTAAGCACTCCTAAAGCACATTATGAAAACAGGACCAGTGGATTTCCGGGAGGTGAAATGTCATCCAGCATCTGCTGAAGTTACAGGTTGGGAGTGACTGATAGAATTTATAAAGCACACACTAGAGACTAAACACCTTTTGGCTTTTGTGACTTGCAAAAAATTGATTTTCCAAGCTGTTTGTGAGTAATCCCTTGTATGGCTGTTCTCAGAGTTCTTTGTGCCCAAATATTATGAAGGTTTTTGCTCCATAGAAGTGCGTGCCTGTTTTGGCCGTAGAGTCACCATAGCTCGGCCTGAGGGCTGTTTATTTTGCACTGTCAGTAGGGTGACCCACTCCACACTTGTTCTATTACTGGATATGGACACTCCCTGTTGAAACATCTTAGGGACTGCCATTCAACGGTAAATGTCCACGGAGGTATTTTGGCCTTGCTAGTAAGTTGGTACATTTCTGAGAGAGTTCACTGCTGGACTAGGTTCACCCTAAAGTAAACGTTTTAACATTGTTAGTTTAACTGCAATTGGTTCCTTGGAAGGCCAATCAAGGAATGAGCTCCCAGATGGCAAAGTACATTGAGGAACGAAGCGGAAAATGGTACCAATCACATCTGTGCTTGGTCACAAGCACCAACTCTCATTCTGTACTGTCAAATCCCTATAGCAAGCTGTTCCATTCCTATTGACTAAGTTTAGGACCTTGTAATGTCCACATCAGTAGGTGTGAAGACATATCATATAGAGGGCTTGCCCTGCAGTTGCACATGCTTGAGCACCATGGTATGGTCCATACTTTCGTTCCCTTTTGCAGTACTCCTGCCGGGGGACATTTTGGTGCTTGAAAGGTAGGTCTTGAGCTACCCAAGGTCTCCCTGTTGTTCACTGCCCCTCTTGCCAGCAGCAGGGGACTCATGACACTCCACTAAAAAAAGCCTGAATACGAATATACTCTGCTCTAGTGAGCTCCTCTGTTTTATCAAAACCCCATAATTCTGACCCATACAAAGCAGAACTAACTTATTTTGCGTCATAAACTAGCAGGGCAGCGGCTACCGGTTTGCTTGACGAATATGACTGTTCGTGCTGGAAGCTTGACGGCATGCAGGAAAGCACTACTTAATGCTCAGGGAGAAAGTGGATTAGTGAAGCTTGCTTGGGGTGTCAGATGCACTGAGAAAGAACAGGTGGCCTCTTAATTTATAAAGCAGAGCCCATTCGTATTCTCCAAGTCGGCCATTCTTAACATTGCTGTTTGTGAAGTCTTCTGGTTACAATTTGTAAGAATAAAAAACATGTAAATAACCAAACAGGAAGTAAAACTTCACTCCCCTCTTTCCCAGAGGGTCATGGTGAGGGGAAGCTGACAAATAAGCATAGGTTGTTTTAAAGAAAGTGTGAAGAGTGATTTTATATTTAACCCATATCCTCAGATAAACAGAACTGCTCGGGCCCTATGTACTGCATGTGCTGATGAAGGAATGAGTTTTCCATTTGTACCTGTGTCTTGTTTGTGATCATGTGAATAAAGCTTGGTGTACCCAATTCCTGCTTTTATCATAAAAATGCATCTTAATGAAGTCAGTCCATTTTATTTAGTTTCTTTAAACACATTTCCCAGTGCATGTCCCATACAAACCTACAGTGAACGTGCAGTATTTTAGTTGAACTGCCACATTCATCCTGTCTGCGTGCACCCTGGGTCTTTCTGCTCTGTAACGTGCCCCTCACCCCTGCTCTAACTCTACTGGGATCCAATTCCAATGTATTTCAAACCTGTGGCTCCCTGAACCTTTCTTCATCATTTGATGTTTTAAATAACAGATGCATGTCATCTTGCGGAGCCAGTGCTTTTATTAGGATAAGTGATTGTGTTAGGCAATGTATCAAAGGGAAATGTATATTTTTGTAGTATGTACCTGTTGCAGATTCCCTCTCCTGTCTTCTGCTGTTAGGTCCAGAGTAGTAATTTTCTTTCTTTTGGGAAATATTTTTGTTTCAGCTTCAAGCATGTGTGCAATGGCTTGTGATCCCATTCCCCCAAAGCCCACAATGCGTAGGGACACAGACATCAACCTTGATTGTGTTTTTCTACTATCTTGTTTGAAAGTATCATATTTGTACTCTGGATTTAATGACTGTAGGAGTTGATAGTTATGATTCTGAAAGTAGACATACCATCAAAAATAATGGGGTTCCCCTGGGCCCCTCAGAACCTGGGAATATAATGATAAAAGCTACAGTGTGTTATGTCGTGTGTCCGAATTGCTTTGTGTAATTGAAATGGTGTCTAGAATATATCACCAATTTGTGCAGATCAGTCAATGGTTTTAAGAACGGACAATTGCCACAACATAAATGGAGTTTGGTCCTATACTTGACCAATGTTTAACATGCCATAGTACAAATCAATGAAGGAATAGACCACACAACATAACCAGACAGGCTGAAATTTGGTATGCAGGAGGTGTACACCCCCAGAAGGCTAGCCACGTCTCTAGGGTGGCTGCCTGGTCTGTACAGCTAAGGAACATTTTTAAAATTGGTAGAAATAGTGGGTTCTGGGTTGAAAAGGTGACCTACACCCCCGGATGTGGTCACCTCTGGGCAAACTAGCCACTGGGGCAAGCAGCCCATTAGCCACTTGCACCCACACCCCTAAATCTAGGTTTTAGGGACTACCCCTGACACCAGAACCTCAGTTCTGAACAACCTGGATCAAAGAGGACAAAGAAAAGACCCCTATCTGTGACAACAGGACTTGCACACAGCAAAAGAGAGATACTCTGTCCATGAGGCAAGACTCCTGGAACTGCCTGATCAAGACTCGTCCAAGGCCAACTTTTGGTTCCCCCAGACAGAGGGACCCCTGTGACAGCCTGAACCACCCTCAGACTTCCCTCAACTAGTGGCACAAGTCCCCTGCAAACTGCACATAAAACAACACTCGGCATCCAAAGAGTCACTGGCCTGCGGGCCGTCTTAGGGATCGCCCAAATCCAGGTGGTCTAATGCATTGTGGGAACTCAAGTCCTGCCTTCCACGAAGTTATAGGCAGCTACCATGTTCCCCGCGACCACCGGACGCCGAAGTACCTTTATCCAAGGATTACCACTGCCAAGGCTTGTTGGTCGCCAGTCCACCTACCGACCCCTGCACTCAACGCTACATCTACAGGAACCTTCGACCGGCATCAGCAACTACCTTGTTGCTGTGTTTTTACATCTTGTTCCCTGCAGCACAGTGTAAGTGGTAAAGCAGCTCTCTCACAGATCCGTTCAGCACCAGGGACAGCCAGGACAAATCGTGACATGGTCCTGCGACCTGCATCACCTTTACCCTGCAAGGGTTCCACACAACGCGATCTGCAAGTGACGGATTGTCACCAGTGTTTTTTCCCATTGATCGCAATGATAAAGTGTGTGTGTGTATATGTATATATATATACTATTCCTTTGTTTTGGTGTCTAAATTAGAATAAAAACACTTTATTTTTATAAATTGGTGGCGTATTTCTCGAGTTGTCAATTACTTATCCATGTTGGTACTCAAAGCCTGTCTGCTCTTCGCCAGACTACCAGGATTGAGATAAGGATTTATTATTGGGAATCCAAGGACCATCTTTGGAGTCTGTGAGACTATTGCATGGTGAAGTCTAACCAGCATCATCACTTAAATGACCTGCAGCCATTGGATTTCGGCTGCGAATTATGGCAAAAGACCAACACTAATCACAAAGACAAATATTTTTAGCACTGATTTTTCCAATCTGACGTCTTCTGGAAGCAGTAGGATGATGTGTATCAAGGTAAAGCTCCAACAGAACTTTTTTCGAAGACTCGCGGAAACCCACAGTAATCTCACGGGGTCCACTTTAGAGACTGAAGAGTATATTACAATAGAAAGCCTTATTGTTATCACTGCCCTCAAGGCAACTTCAGTTGTTTGCCCCATCAGTGTTTGAAGCAATAGAAGTACCCAAAGAGAAAACAAATGGTTTTGAAAAGAGACCGTTTAGAAGGGGTATAAGATTCTGTTTCATGGCCCATCCTGCTAAATGAGGACAAATAAAAGGTAACTTAGCCTTGATAAATGGGGAGACCTCTTTCCCATTTATATCATAAAATAGTTTAAGTGAATCAAGGCAAGTTGGATGAATTTATAATTAATTGGTAAATTCCATTGAATGATGACTTAAAATATATTTATTGAGTCCATGATCCACAGTGATTCTTAAGGGACCGTCCCGTCTCTCCACGTATCACATCTGTCCTCTCTGTTGACTGAGAGCACACTGGTAATTACGTGTGTTACCATGAAAAACCTCGATTACTAGGGGCCTAACGGGTTGATGATCCAGAAGGTTGGGAAATTGTATAGTGATTAAAAATATCCAGGTTCCATCTCCAATTATTAATTCTTACCTCATCTTTCCTTCATACTTCTTTTTGGATTACCTCATTTTTCTGAATATATATATATGCTGTATGTATTTTGAACTTTTGTATTTTATCACTAACTTGAATTTTTGTTAATGTTTTGTTATATATGTCAAGGGGTCATACAATATTGATGTTTAGGTCTCGCCTACGCAGCGCGCATGCCCTGCGTAGGAGAAGACCTTTAGGAATCGATTCACTTTTTGGGTCAAAAACGTGCACGCTTTGCATTGCTTTCAATGGCAACGCGTGCACGTTTGGTGATTCCCTTGCGAGAGCGAGCTTTGAAACCATCTGTTTGTAATTAACTTGCAACCAGATGGTGCCCCTGCTCGCTCCCGCAAGGGAAACGCTGTGAGCGCTCTCGGCTGCACTCCCCCACCCTCAGCTGCATTCCTCGCATCCCACGGCATTTTGCCTGCAGGAGCGAGCAGTGCCTCCTGGTTTACATAGAAAGGGTCAGCTTGCCTGCATTACTGAGTATATTGTATGTGTTTTAATTAATCACCCAATGAAGTATTAAACATAAACCCGCAGCTTTGTGGCCTAAAAACTGATCCTGGCACCTGAGCATTTTGATGAGCTGCTCTACCTCTCTCTTTACCTCTCCCTCTCTACCTCTCCCTCTCTACCTTTCTCTCTCTCTATCTCTCCCTCTATACATCTCTCTCTACCTCTATACCTCTCTCTCTGTACCCCTCTCTCTCTACCTCTCTCAAAGATGGTTGCAGCATCTACGTGGGATACGGTGGACTAAGCGGCAGCCGGAGCCTGACAGCACTGCTTGTCCTTTAAAAAAACGAACCGGCATTGGCATAGCCAATAGGTCTCCCCTTTGGAACCTTATAAGTGTTTAGTTATCCAGTACAATATCCTTGGCGCAACAACATCAAGTGTTGCATGGCTAAACACTTATAAGGTCCCAAAGGCCAGACCTATTGGCTATGCCAATGCTTGTTTTATTGTTATGATTGTTAATGGAATTGAATTTGTATAAATACTACGTGGATGTTTTCCTCTCTTGTTTTACACTTCTATTTATTTCTTACGTGATTTTTGTTCTTATGTGGTTTTTGGCTTTTTTTTTTATGCCATATTGATGTTTCATTTATATATCAGCCTTGAGAAAGCCCAAGGCCTGTATGCCAGAAGGGGGCGAAACACGTGTTGGCTGTTTTGGTTTCTTTTACCCAATAACAGTGATTCTGATCCCTTAAGAATCACTTTGGACTATGGACTCTTCAATCAATAAATATATTTTGAATCATCATTGAATGGAATTTAGAAATGAATTATAACTGCATCCAACTAGCCTTGATTCACCGAAATGTTCTTGAAAAGAGGACCAACCTCAAAAAGAGAACCGAACTAGAGTGGATGACTGGTCTTGCAGCACATGCCAGCTTCATACTAAAAATCAAACTCACTATAATGTCACAGGAATAAGGATAGTGGAATCAGTTTAGACAGTGCTGAGACTAATTGTGCCTAACTCAGAGAGAAGACCAGACAAAACGTCATTCCCATTGACCCAACATCAAGCCATCTAATCGAAACCACCCTCCAAAACAGTGTTGGGGCTGCGGTGTAAGCCGAAGCGGTGCATTGTGCTCTTTATATATCACCTAAAGCTTTATCGCGTAATGGTCCTTTTGCTTTCCCATCTCTAATCAATTCTTGATGTCCAGTCTGGACTTTATGTTCAACTTTCAGAGGCCTTGTCACTACAACTAGCATGGAAAAAAAAACATTTTGCGTGGTGAGCTTTCATTCTCTTGTTTCTATGCCAAACCTTGGTATACTCTTCCTCCGATTGCCTCATCAGCACCCCACCATGCTCTTTCCTTATCCAATGCTCTCTGGCATTCTTTCTGCTTCTCTACTTGTTTATTCAATAGGTCACACCTCTGTCAATAAAAGTACACTGGAGTCTTCAGGCAGGATTTATCTTCCTTGTTGTCGAACTTGATAAGTGGTCAGTTGCTACAATCACAGATCAACAATAATGGGTCAAGTGCTGCCATTCAAACCAAAATTGGAAAAAGACAAACATGGTATCAGGGTACTGAATACTGTTAGAAATTGGGTTTTTGGTTGGCTAGGGTATGCACCTAAGCCAGGCGGTATGCACCTAAGCCAGGCAGAACCCACTACTCTGGTCAGGGTACGTTACACACCTAAGATAACCCCTACTCACTCCCATGGTAGCTTGGCACAGAGCAGTCGGGCTTATCCCAGTGGCAATGTGTAACATATTTATGTGTGTTGGTGTGTGTGTATATACACACACACACACACACATATATATACATACACACACACTTATATATATATACACATATATATATACACACACACACATATATATATACACACACACACACATATATATATATATATATATATGCACACACACACACATTTAGAATAGCCAATATTTATCTGGATAAAACTGCAAAAATCAAACATACACAAAGATGGAGCGAGGGCTGGTTACGGAGTCGGGCAGACCCCATTACGGTACCTTGGCGGCATCAAGAAAACAAAGATGTTCCACAACACGAGAGGTGAGGTGTCGCAGAGGCCAGTGCGGGTCACTTCTTTACTGCTGCAGGGAAGGTGAGGCATTGGTTACCTACTGCTGGGCAGGGAAGGTGATGTGTTGGTTCCTTACTGCTGCAGGGGAAGTGATGCTGTGGTTGCAGGTGCGGTACATCGCTGTGAAGCAGCATCGAGGAAGTGTTGAAGGTCAAGCCGCAATGTTTCGGCTCCACAATGTCAATGCAGAAACGCTGGTGTCAGCTTGGTCTGGGGTGCGGTGTAAGTCGGAGCAGTGTGTTGTGCTCTTCACAAGTGTTGCCCTTGGCTCCAGGGCAGGCCTTGATGACGTCGGAGTGGATAAGATGCTTTCATCAGCAACCTTGGCTTGGTGTAAGTCGGGGCGATGCGTCGTGCTCTCGGCTTCGGTGCAGGCAGTGGCATCGATAATGGTGTCGGGGTTGCTGTACTTGAGTTGGAACACAAACTACTAGATTCCAAGGGCCCCGGAACGGGATTTGGCACCACTTGGCAAGACGGGAACCTAAGCAGAAGAGCTCAAGTGCTGTTGGCAAGAACAGGTGATGTCTTTGTTGGCCCTGACACTTCTTAACAGGAGGCAATCTCAACTCAAGCCCTTGGAAGCAGGATGTAGAAAGCAAAGTCCAGTACTTTTATGCCCAGGACAGAAGCAGCAGGCCAACATAGCAAAGCAAACAGCAAAGTGCCAGTCCCTCTCTATCCAGCTCTTCATCCTGGCAGAATGTCCTTAACCAAGAAGTGTTCTGAGCATATGGTATCACAAGTTCCCTGTCCTTGCCCCAGACATACTAAAGGGGGTGTGAGTATTTCACTGTCAAGACATGTATAACATAACAGTACATATCCTACCTCTTAAATACACTTCACCCTGCCATGGGGCTACCGAGGGGGGGGGGGGGGGGGGGGGGATGGAGGAATAAAAGGGAACGCCTGGGCCTGGCCAGTGGGTGCACTTGCCAAGTCTAAAATGGCAGTTTAAAATGACAGACACTGCAGTGGCAGGTCTGAGACATGTTTGTAGGGTTACTCATGTGGGTGGCACAATCAGTGCTCCAGGCCTAATGGTAGCATTTGATTTACAGGCCCTGGGCGCACCCCTGGTGCACTGTACTAGGGACTCCCTAGTAAATTAAATATGCCGATCATGGAGAACTCAATTATCTGTACATTTTAGACAGAAGACATTTGCCCTTTAGCACTGGTCAGCATTGGTAAAGTGCCCAGAGTCCTAACACCAGCAAACAAGCATTTGCAACGCAATAGGTCTTGTGTTTGCGAGAGTTTAAGCTATTGACATTGTAAATTACAATGCCCTTTATTTATCAGGTTTGCTGATTAACACATAAATAAAAAGGAATTGTCATTTACAATGCCAATAGCTCAAACTCTTGTAAATGAGACATATTTCCTTCCAAAGAAGAGGCCACCATTGTCCCGGGCTGCTTAGCAAGTGAAAGCACGCATGGCTGGCTGAATATTGCAGGAAATAATGTCATGCCTGCAGTAGGAGAAACTCATTTAAGAAAATAGTGCTCACAGACTAAATAAGACATACTGTGTAACATCAGAAGTAAAATGGGCCGTCCGCATGGGGGGATACAAATGAAGACAAGGAAGTACTAAGGAGGGACTAGCAAGCCTATTAACTAATCAGAAGCCAACATTTACAAAGGAGAAAGGCACAAGCCAATGAAAAATATGGACAGAGCTTCAAGTCCATACTCTAATACAGCATGCCTTACAGAGCAGTGCATGTGCTGCCCAGGCTCAAACTAAATATTAGCACCCCCCTCATATCCATTAAAAGGTAATTGAGCTGCGGAAGGTTGTTGTTGTAAAACGTTGAGTTGAGGGTCGTAGAAATTTGGGAACCACGGCTCTACGGTCCGGGCCACTGAAATTATGTGATTGTGCGGCTGCAGTGTTTTCCCAGGAATAATATGGATCATTTGCTGCATGATCTGCAGATTTTAAGACAAAAAATTGTTTCTAGTTCAAACGGTTCAAGTTACTGAAAAGCAGCGACACATACTGGTATGCAGTGGAAGACCCTTTGCAAAGATTGAACGGGCACCTTTATGTTGCTTACTGCTACTGCAACCTAAGCCCATACAATGTAACAAGTGCAAAATGACAAAATATTCAAGTAATATTATCATACAATGTGCCTCATTACACCAAATAATTTGCCTTTTCATGCCGCATAATTTGGCCGTCCCCAGCCACATAATTCCAGTGACCCCGACTATAGCTTATATCCTATGAACAACCATCATTCGCTCCATTTATTTCACTTAATGTTCCCTCACGTACTACTTACAAAATAAAAATCCATGCTTTCAAAATCGCTTCCCAACCCACTTCCTCGTCTCCTCCCCGCCACAGATTTTAAATGATACAATGCAAAACAACGACCGGTGTTCAGCTCTAGTTTTGTAATATAATGGTTGCCCTTACAACAAATTAGTAACAACAAGCATTGACATAGCCAATAGGTCTCGCCTTTGGGACCTTATAAGTGTTTTGCCATGCAACAGTTGTTGTACCAAGGATATTGTGCTGCATAACTTGATATTTATAAGTTCTCAAAAGCGAGACCTGTTGGCTATGCCAATGCTTGTTGTTTAGGTTTCCGGTCGGTCATCACATCCTGTTCACGGTTCCTCCTGGACACAGATACGCATTTCATGTTTTCGGAGTGCTCCAAACAACGGCGGTGATATGACCAGCCACGTCGTTATTTTAAAGAGGGGGCTCATTCAAGCCCTTTTTCACAGGCCAAGGGCCACCGCATAACCGGTTTAAAAAAAAAAAAAAATAACGCATTCCCGTACATGTTCCTGCTTCACCTTGCACTCCTACTTCCTCCTGCCTTTTGGGGACAAAGTGTCATGCCATCCCTCGAGAATATCACAATTTCCAACGGTAACGCTAAACCTCTAACTTATGGTAATCTCTTCTTATTGTGGATTTTTCATGGCAGTAAAATACATCTGTGGTTATAAATGCACAAGATGCATCTTCTCTGCAAAAATGAACACAGGGCTTTAAACTGAATTTTTAAACAAGCAGGAAGTGGGATAAGGGAGGGGGGTAGGGCACGTCGCGCGCACTAAGGCGGAGAGAGGCATGCAGGCTGGCAAATGGTGTGCACTTTCACGGCCGCTTTTGCTAAACCTCTAACTTATGGTAATCTCTTCTTATTGTGGATTTTTCATGGCAGTAAAATACATCTGTGGTTATAAATGCACAAGGTGCATCTTCTCTGCAAAAATGAAAGCAGGGCTTTAAACGGAATTTTTAAAAAAGCAGGAAGAGGGATAAGGAAGGGGGTAGGGCACGTCACGCGCACTAAGGCGGAGAGAGGCACGCAGGCTGGCAAATGGTGTGCACTTTCGCGGCTGCTTTGATGTTCTCAGTGGCTGCGCGGCTCACTGAGAACATCAAAGCGGCCGCGAAAGTGATCACGCAGGCTGACAAATGGTGCGCGCGCCCGGCGCACATGCACTGTAGCTGGAGGCCTGAAAAAAGCCACTAGTTAGCACTTCCAAAACCCGCTTACTAAAACTCTCGCCTGGGCAGCGCTAAAGCGCTGGCTCAGGTGAGATCTAAAAAGTGAAGTTATGACGTACCGTGCTGGTCTGAATCGTCGGTTAGCACACCCACCTCGTAGGAGGTCCCACCCTCTAATTTAGACTACACTTACTAACCACGTCCCACAACAGCTGCCATCTTTCGCGCCTGAGCGCTCCCATTGAATCCAGACTGCTGCGCGCACCTACTATGCCGGAGCGCCTGTGTCTTGCCCCGCCATCACATGTGATGCCTTACACTGGTCGTGCTCAGTTATTCTCCCAGCTCATTCACCTGTCTCCCACTGCGTTTTTTGCGCACAGCTGCAGCTCAGATGCCTTAAAAGGGTGGCTGACGAAGTTTTCAACCTTGCCTACCATGGCGCACGGTAGTTAGGCTCACTGCAGTTCAAAGAACGAGAAAATAATGGGGCACCTCTTGCCTCTGCCGCCATGCTTGATCTAACAATCAGACGGTTTACAGTGCATAAACGTACCCGGGAGTGTAAGATGTTGGACATATTGAAAAAACATTTGCAATACAATAGGTCTCGCATTTACGAGAGTTTAACCCCTTCGCTGCGGCGCAAATTCCGCCGCAGCGCTGGGGGGGTTGACGGCGCCGCTGTGCTCATGACGGAACCACGCCGTCATGAGTCACGGGTGAGCTGTGCTCATGACGGCGTGGTTCCGTCATGACTCCCCCCACTGCGCTAATCGCCCGCACAGGCGGGGAATTAGCGTCGCGTGGGAGAAGCGGCCGCCAACGGCCGCAGCATGACGGAACCACTCCGTCATGAGCACAGCGCACCCGTGGCTCATGACAGAGTGGTTCCGTCATGAGCGAGGAAGGGGTTAAGCTATCGGCACTGTAAATGACAATGCGTTTTATTTATGTTTTAAAAACCAAAACACAAATAAAAGGCATACTCATTTACAATGCCAATAGCTCAAACTAACTTATGTAAATGCGAGACCTATTGCAAATGATAGACATCGCGGACGGCGGGGGGGGGGTCGAGAAGGAGAAGGCATGGACAATGGGAGTGGTAAAGCACGACAACGGGAAGGAGGGCAGGGCTGTAAAGAAGGCACCAAAGCACGTCGTGCCTGCAGTAAGAGAGACTGGAACAAAAAAATACGCCTCACAGTCTAAATAACACATACCATGTGACAACCGAAGTAATGGGGCCAGTCGCCATGGGAGGTGACAAATGAAGAGGGGGCGGTCCTAAGGAGGGACTAAGAAGCCCATTTACAAATCTGAAGCCAGTATTTAGTACGGACAATGACAAGCCAATGGCAAATATGGGCAGAGTGGGCAGGGCTTCTATTCCAGTACAGCAGATCGCCAGAGCAGCGCATGCGCGCTTGCTCAGGCTGGCCTAACAACGAAATGCAGCACATTTAGAAACAGGATGTCAAAGGCAAAAAGGCAGGGTAAAACCACGCCTGAAGATGCCAGGTCTAACCATTATGTTATGCATGTATGTATGGAGAAGCTTCAAAATCTACTCAAGTTCACAAAAAGCCCCCAAGTGATTGTTGCACCGTCTCAGTAGCTATGTTCTTTGGACCCAATCCCATACCAAACCTGGAAGGATAGGACCAACATTTGTCTAGCTGTTTGAAGGTGTGAGGAAAAGGCCAGGCTGAAGAACTGGATGTTGGTCATGTCAGAAGAAACAACATCAATGCTTTGTGTATTGCCGTAAGACACACATAGACACGTAATTTTTATCATATATGGCTGCATTTACTAATGTTTTGCTCTGGATAAAGTAAACGCAACGGGTTTTGCTGGGATGTACATCCAACACAAATCATTGTTTGCGCTGGATAGTTTTCCAGACTAACGCAAAGTTGCGCAAAGCACTGCGTTCAACTACTTCGTGTCAAGGGGGGCCTTCCATGGATGGTGCACGGGTGTTCTCATGCAAACACCCATAGGCTTTGAGGCAAATCTCTATCTACAATCATTCGTAGATCGGTAATTGTGTTATAAGCTTTTCGAGGCAGGTGTAACAATTTAAAATCTTTTTATTTCTCCTACTCTGTATGTGCGCTGCATTGTACAGCACACAAACCTAGCAGAAAATGTGTTAAATTATATTTTTTGTCGTAGAAGGGGCATGTCCCAGTACAAAAAATATTCCTTGCAGAACACACACACTATTGCACAAGAAAATATGCATTAGCGTACTAAACAGCGCAATGCGAAAGGAAAACAGCACACATATCTTAGTAGATATGGACTGTTCGCTATTGCACTTTCACACAACGCAGCAACTTTAGTGACATTTTCATAAATCTGGGCCACCATCTCTTTGCAGGACCAACACTTAAATGTACTGCGTGGTTTACATCACACTTATGTTATGGTCAATACAGTTGTTGCCTGAGTGGTACCGGAGCAAGAAGCACTATGATAAGGCAGATGTATAGGGCCTGATAATACTCATATCCTACAGATCTTTAGTTTTTTTTTTATAGCTTTTATCAATGTGTATCATTTAAATAAAATGACAATTTGTCTTATATTAGTGAGTTTAATGAAGTATAGCACCGAATAAACTAGTCGTTGATTGGTTAAAGCTACGTAGTGATTTAGACAAATTTCAGAGAGGACTGTAAAATATTTTCCATATTTCACCACTCCCTGCAATATATAGGTTTAAATACCACTGCATTGTATGCAACAAAATCACCAAAAATACTATACATATTCTGTTTAGCACAACTCCCCACGTTCACTAGGAGAGTCAAACCACAAAACCATTCTTACAGGTAAGAAAAGGTTATATGCCTGTAGTCCTGGTTGTGTATCATAGGAATCTTCATAGAAGTCCTTAACGCTTGAATAGTTCCCTTTCGCACGCACGGATGCCACAACAAATTTCTCTATAGTTCATTCATGGTAACAAAACAGCAACAAAATGTCTATTTTTGGCCAGGATGGAAAACAACAGTTGTCTAATTAATCATGTTGAAGATGACTGTGCGCCATTTTGTTTATTTTGTCCATTCCGAACCATAACATTTCCTAGCCGGCGGTTTACTAGTGTCCTTATAATATTGAGTAGGTTTTGGGAAGACACAAATGACTTCCTTAGGAATAGGATTGAAACACTGACTGCTTTAATTCCCACATCGAATGACGCGCGTGTTGGTCTGCTTAATTTGTTTGTAGGATTTTTTTTTTTTTTTTTACTCTGCGTCATGCAAATGTCCAGATCGTTTGTGCCAGTTTTGAAAATGAGTATAAAATTGTGAGATAATACATTGGTACTTTGTGTTACATATGCCAACTCAATTGCAAACAAAATAAAACAATGGGGGTGTCTACATGAGATGCATCTGAAACCACGAAAGCCAGAAAACCACCCTTACGGCCAGGTAATGTTCTTCTCCAGTGCTGGATAATTGATAAATGTTATGTTACTTAGCCTGTGAGCATCTGTTCTTGACATGTAGTGCTGTAGATTCATATGTTTTGCATAAGTCCGCCATCTAGTGTTGGGCTTGGATGATTAGAAGTTGTTTTTGTTCCAAGACATTTTCTTCGAGTCACAAGGCCGTGTGACACCTTGTGAGAAGTTGGCCTGGCATATGCTGGTCACTAGTTATAGTGGCCACCTTGCACCAGTCCAATTCGACTCTTGGTAGATAGGTTTAAAGACAACCTTTTAAAGAAAGCTATCCTAGTGGTAGCTGTGGAGAGCAGCCTTCAGGCTAAGTCTCTGAGGAATGTAAAGCAGCTTGTTTTACCTTATAATCTCTTGAATTACCAAATGAAAAGACACCACACAGGTATATATATCAAATATATATGTATTTATTTCTAAATATACTCTACTAATCTCTTTATGAGATTAGAGCCAGGTAAACATTCAAAAGACCAACAGTTCTCAATAAATTAAGCCAGTCAGTCAGTCAAAGGCTTTATTTCGATAAAAACATATCATAAAAGCTTTACAATTAAAAAAGAGTTTAAATTCATTTAGGTTAAAATCCAAATATTACAATAAGAATAAGACATATCATAAATAGATGTTAAGAACGGATTAAACAATTTCTTTAAGCCTTTTGCTTCTAATGCGCCATGCCCAAGATAGAAATTTTGATAGGGCGCAAGCATACAGAGGGCGGGAGTCAGACATTAAAATACGTAACGCCTCAATGTAGTGCCTAGTGCCTAAGGAACGGCACAATTGCTTGAGCCATCTTCTTCTTGGGTAAACATACTGTGGGCATTCAAATAAAAAGTGGGCCACAGACTCTTGTCTGAATATACAAAAAGGACAAAATTCAGTGGTCTGGGCAGGGGGATTCCACCGGGAAGTAAAAACATAAAGTGGGAGAGTCCCGGTCCTAAATTTGAAGTAAAGAGATCTATCATGAGGTCTCTCAATAATGTCGAGGTACAGTTCCCGGATCGGCTGTTCCTTGAATTCCAGAAAGTCCTCCGTAAGTCTACCCAATGTACAGTTCGTTTTTCTTTGGGTCGCAATCCAATTCCAATATAG
Source organism: Triturus cristatus (assembly GCF_964204655.1). Lineage (NCBI taxonomy): Eukaryota > Metazoa > Chordata > Amphibia > Caudata > Salamandridae > Triturus > Triturus cristatus. The sequence goes on from NC_140593.1 coordinate 1,195,926,616, forward strand.
AGACTTAAGCGTAGCTTTCGGGGGGGAAGACCTGTTTTCCCATGCTGCGCTTAGCCCAAGATTGCACAAGAGGATTTTCATGTCGCTCAGCCACTTTATCTTGTGCCATCCCGGGAGGGACATAACTTCTGAAAGGCCTTTGGCATATTTAGCTAGTTCCGGGACACGCCATAGTCGGGCCCATAGCAGTAGAGGGCGAATTAAGCACAAATATGGCTGTAGCCCTAGGGGCGTACCAGACCATATACTAAAATAGTGGTTTAACAAACTCGACTTGCAAAAGTAAGAGGCCTAGGGCCTTGGGAATCGCTGGGGCTTCACTTCTGCAGTGTTAGCAGGTAAGTAATCAGCCCACAGGAGACGCGTGCAGTGTCTAAACACACACGTGGGTTTCAATGGCAAATGTTGCGGTTTGTATTTTACAGTTCTAGGGCACTTCAGAATGGACAACAAGCAAACAACTTACAGGGTAAGTACTTCGAGAGCCAATGCACACTTGGGCACCGTAATGCAAGAGTTACCTCACCCAGGGAAGCCGGGTGCATACGTGTCCTTTGGTGTCGGGTCGCGATGCTGTTTTCAATGGAGATCGCTGAAGACTTGCTGCTTGCGTCGTCGAGAGAAGTGTCCGCTGGAATCCGAAGATGGATTGGAGTTGCAGAAGACCTAGAAATTGAGGGGACAGAGTTCAAAGTCACTTGCCAGTGACCGGTGGCCAGCAAGATGGATGACCACAGCTGTCGCGTCTCTTCAGGTCGCTGATGTCGTTTTCTCTCTTCGCTCACGAGGACCAGGAGGGATCGAGGAAGACCAGCAGCTGGATTCGGAGGGTCCCACGACGTCTGCAGCTGTTGACGGTGTCGGCACTCGGTTTGGAGCCAACAAGCCTTGGCAACTGCAAGTCTCGTGTGGATGGAAGATTGTCGATGGAGCAGTCCAGCAAGGTCTGATGGACTTACCCAGCGAGGGTAAGTGAGGGCAGGCCCAGAGCAACCAGGCGAGCCCTTGAAGGTGATGTGGAAGTCTTCTGGAGAGTCGCTAGCCAACGGGCAAGCAACCGTGAAGACGCCTTTGCAGGTAAAGTTCACCAACAGCCCATGGTCATCCGGGACGAGGTAGGTCGCTGATCTTCGGTACTAGACCTGCTCGGGACTTGGATAACAAGTGGTCCAAAGCACAACTTCGTTGGACGTAGTTTAGGGCTTGCACTCGAAATCAATGCACGGTTCCCTGGTATTGCTGTTCCTCGTCACTCGTGGGGTCCAGATGCCACAGCTTCGCTGGGGACTCAAAATGGCCGTCAAGAGGTCAGGAAATCCGCTTCAGGGGACGCAGGGACTTCGGGCTCCGGCGGGAGCGGTAAAGTTTGCAACCGTAGTTCAGTAGTTTTGGTGCCTGCCAAGCAGGGGAGTCACTCCTTGACTCCAAGGGAGATCCTTCGGTCTTCTAGAGATAGTAGAAAGTTGAAGGGCCAGGATTCTTCTTCGTAGAGCGTCGTCCAGGTGTAATCTAACTTGCATTGGCAATGTGTGGTATCTTATAGTGAAAAGATGGGAGGGACTAGCTCTATGACCACTCCTCTAGGAGGGTCAGGGTAGTGGGCGGTTACACCCACTTCCCTTTGTCCAGTTTCGCGCCAGAGCAGGGGCAGGTAGCCCCTGAACCGGTTTGAGCTGGCATATGCACAGAGGAGCCTACTGCTCCCCCAGTGCAGGACTTCAAAGCACTCTAAGAGTGCACCCACCCAGCTCCAAAACACTAAATCCTGTCTGGAAGGTGGTGACACCTCCCTGTGACAGGAAACCCTTTGTTGGGCTCCCTCCACTGCGAGTTTCGGTCAGCAGCAGGAGGGCAGCCCGGTGTCTGTGCTGGTGGCATCCATTTTGTGATGCCAGCGCTCTAGATGATTTCTACCGTGTAGTACAGTGTGTACATGTCGTCCCCTCTAGAAGGGTGGGATCCTACTCCCACACCAGTTACTGGTGTGGGGGTAGGATTCCAAGTTGTTTGACACCTAACACGACATGTTTTGATGCAGTCATTCCAAAGTTAGCATTTACCGCGAGGTTATAATGCACTTAAGAGTATATGGTTTAACCGCATCCACAAACAGCAGCAGAGAATAGACTCTGCCAGCTGCAGAGGGGTCCTGCTCAGGCAGAAGCACCCCCTCACATAGTAAACCAAGCACCCTGCCCTTGGGATTGATAGGGCCTACCATAGGGGTGACTGATAGGTTTATATGTGTGTGTATGGTGAGATATAGGAACCTATACCTCAGTGAGGAGTGCTAACACTACCTCACACAGGCTGCAGTAGCAGGCCTGTGGTGTCAGATTGTGAGTGCTTCCCAGGGGTGGCATAATACATGCTGCAGCCCCTGGTAGGCCTGTGAAGTACCAATGCCCTAGGTACCTAAGGTACCATATACTAGGGGCTCATAAGGTACCACAGTATCCAATCACTAGTGCATCTAATATGCACACCAAGTTGTTTAGAGAGATCAGTTAGACTGGGGCCCTGATTAGCAGGGACCCAGCCAGACTATAGCCAGAAACCAGTGTATACATCAGAAAAAAAGTGGGGGCAGCAAAAGTGCAGATCCTACTCTCCTCCTCTTGGGAATACTGCACATGGTGTTGGACGCCATCTTCAGATTGGTTTGCCGTAGGTAGGTGACAATGTAATAGTGAAAAGTATAGCAAAGTGATGGGCATGCAATAGTATAATGTAAGTATGTGAACTGCAACCTACACCGGGCTCTTCTGAGGAGGAGGGGGGATGGCACTTGTGAATATACATCACTATATGCCAAGAACAGATGCTAACAGGGTAACATAATCCATTTGAGGCATGTGTGCTGTAGATACACATGCTTTGCATAGACTGTAGAGCAGTCCATCTTCCTAGGTAGTGGTTAAACTGTGGGGGTTGCAGTTGTTTGAGAATCCTTAAAACTGCTTGGCCAACATTGGCTTTTTTGTGTGCAATACATCCAAATAATAATGTTTTGTAAATGTGTGTGGAGTGGACCATGTACCTGCTTTGCAAATGTCAGCAATATGAATGTTCCCATAAACAGCCATAGAAGCTCCTATTTTCCTAGTGGATGAGCTTTAGGGAAACATGTAAAATTATTTTAGATTTTGTATAGCACGTTTGGATGCATTTAACGATCCATCTTGAAATTCCTGATTTTTAAATCACCTTTCCTTTATGAGGTTGTGTAAATGCAATGAATTATTGGTTTGTCTTTCTGAATGTTTTAGCTCTGTTGATATAAAACATTAGGGCTATTTTAACATTTAATGTAGGTAATGATCTCTTAGCAATAGAATCTGGTTGCGGGTAGAAACAAAGGTAATTCAATGGATTGATTAATATGGAAACTACTTTTGGAAGGAACTTAGGGGCATATTATCAAGGCCAGGCGATAATTATCGCTCAGCGCTCTTAGCGCGAGGATAATTATCGCTGGCCAACTCAGAATTTTATCGCTGAGATAGCGTGCTATCAGCAATGCTCATCTCCAAAGCGATAAAATTCAGAGCGCAAGCTGCCAACTGTGCGATTATCGCTGGAAATACAGCGATAATCGCACAGGGTTCGGCGATAGCTTGCTGATAGGGCAAGGCATACTTAGCCATGAGATCCACCTTCCATAGGATATCATGGCTAAGTCAGTTTCAAAGCAGGCACAAGGAAAGTAGCGATAACAGAGGTTATCGCTACTTTTCTTGCCGCTATGCTTCTTAGCGTGAGGCTTGATAATAGGAGAAATGTCGCTTAGCGACATTTCTCCCATTACTCTGGGGAGGAACGCCCACTTTGCATCTCATTAGAGATGCAAAGCTGGGCGTTAAGGGAAAGGGCGAAGGAGCATGGATTCATGCGTCAGCGTGTCCTTGCTAATAGGGCGTTAAAATTGTCGCCGCTTTTCGTCCAAAAACGGACGCTAAAGCGGAGATAATTTTAACTCCGGGCCTTGCTGATATGCCCCTTAGGATTTCTTCCGTTTACCACTTTGTCTCTACGTAGCTGGAAGAAAGATTCCTCAAGTGTTAATGCCTGAATTTCACTGACCCTTCTAGGAGAAGTGGTAGCAATTAAAAAGGCAAGTTTCCATGATAAGTATTGTAATGGACAGGAATGAAGAGGTTCGAAGGGAGGACCAATGAGTCATGTTACTACAATGTTTAAGTTCCATGCTGGTGCAAGGAATGAGTATTTTGAGTCCCTCCATAAAAGCTTTAATAACAGGAATCTTAAATATTAAGTGCTGTCTATTTTGAAAATAGGCTGCAATAGCCACCAGGTGTAAACATATAGATGTATATGATAGCCCTGTAGTTTGTAAATGCAATAAATAAGTAATGGGTGTCTGCACCCTTGCATTAAGAGGGTTGATGTTCTGTTGACAGTAAATAACATTTTCCACTTGGCTGCATAACATTGCCTTGTGGTAGGTTTACAAGCTTCCTTAGAATGTCCATACATTCTTGTGCCAAGTTTAGATATCCAAATTCTAAGACCTGAGAAGCCAAATTGCAGGGTTAATTGATTAGGGTCTCTTAGTGTCCCATTGTTTTCTGTGAGAAGTTTTGGCTTGAGGTGAAGCTTATTGTGTGGAACTAGGGATAGTTCCAAGAGGGTCAAGAACCAGGGCTGGCGAGCCAATGTTGGTACAATGAGTATCATAGTAAGATGTGTTTGCAGGATTTTCCTAACCACTAATGGAAGAAGTGGGAGAGGCAGAAAAGCATAGGCAAATATCCCTGATCAACTGATCCATAGTTCATTGCCCTTGGACTGTTGGTGTGGGTACCTGCTTGCAAAGTTTGGGCATTTTTAATTTTCTTTGAATTGCAAACAGATCTATTTGTGGAAACCCCCACCTTTGGAAGTATGGTAGGATTGTGTTGTAGAGTTCCAATTTGTGGACTTATACAGTGTCCTGCTTAGGTCCTCAACTTGCCTGCTTGTCCCTGGGACATGTTCTGCTAAGAGATTAATGCTGTGGTGTATTGCTATGCTCTATATTATTTTTTGTGCTAACAGAGATAATTGGAGAGTGCGTGCCCCCCCCCCCCCCCGTTTTTTTAGTTGTCATATTGTCTGTTCAAATGAGGACAACTTTGTGCAGTAGGTGAGGTAGGAAAGCTTTCACTGCTAGGTGAGCAGCTTGTAGCTCTAGGTGATTGATATGGAGATCCTAGTGTTTGGAATCCCATACTCCCTGGATTGTGAGGTTCTGGAGATGAGCTCGCCAACCTGTAAGGGAAGCATCTGCTGTGAGAATTGTTAGTGGAAATGGATCCTGAAACAGACGCCCTTGGATAGATTTTGTGGATTCCACCATTGCAGAGTGGTGTGTGCGGCTGTCTACCAACACTAGATTGAGTAGTTTACCCAGTGATTGTGTTCACTGACGAGAGACATTCCTGGAGAGGTCTCATATGTAGTCTGGTATGTGAGACTATTGAGATACAGGATGCCATCATGTCCAAAAGCAGTAGAAATGTTTATGCTGGGATACAAGTACCTGCTTGAAACTGTTGAATTAATGATATTATGTGGTTGATTCTTTCTGGACTTGGAAATACCAATACTGAATGTGGGTTGAGTATGGCTACTAGATACGGTTGTACGGTACATGGTTCTAGGGTTGACTTTTTTAGAGTGATGGTGAACCCTAACTGATGTAGAAGAGTTAGGGTTTGTTTAGTATTGTGGTTGCGACTGCTTGCTTTTATTAAGAAGTAATCTAGATAAAGATACACATGCAAGTTTTGTTTTCGAAGAGGAGCTACTGCTAGACATTTTGTGAATACCCTGAGTGCAGTGATATTCCCAAATGGAAGAACTTTGAATTGAGAATGGTTGCACCGGAATTGAAACCTGAGATACTTTGGGTGCAGGTGAATGGATATGTGGAAAATATACATCCTTTAGATCCAGGGTGGTCATGCAATCTCCCTTTTGTAATAATGGAAGAATCTCCTGAAGAGTGACCATATGGAAGTGTTTTGATGTAATGTAATTGTTTAGTGATCTGAGAATGAGGCGTAAGGACCTAGCTCTATTGCTCCTTTTTGTAATAGACCTGCTATTTCCTGTTGAAGGAGAATGTTTGAGGTAGGATATTCGGAGGAGTTGTAACTAGTTCCAGAGAGTAGCCATGTTGGATAATATCCAACACCCATCGATTTGTTGTGATTGAGGTCCAGATTGGTAGAAAGTTTTGAAGATAACTCCAGACGGGTGTTAAGTGGTCTGGGGTAATGGTAAGGGAGTCATTGTTTATTGCCATTGTTTGAGGTACAGGTATTATTTTCCTGACACTCCAGACAGAAGCGGAATGAAGTTCGTTCCATCAGCAGGTGAACGCTGAACAGGAGAAAGGAAGCCCAGTCGGGCGTAAGCCTCAAAAGTGAGACAAAGACCTGCCACACAGAAAGGGTGAGTTCTCGGACGCAACAACCTACACAATATAGACAATACCATTGAGTGGAGATCTACTAGAGAACCCAAAGCAGAGCACAAAAGATCACATCCGAACCCGTTGGCAGAAGTAAAAAAAAACAATCTGAAGATGGCATCAATGACCATGCGCTGTATTCCCAAGAGGAGGAGTCACACAACCGTGTGAATCGAAGTAAACTTCTTGGAACAAAAATAACTTATCATCCAAGCCCAGAACTAGATGGCAGACTTATGCAAAGCATTTGTATCTACAGCACACATGCCTCAAACACTTACATTCATTATGAATATTTTACCAAGCAATAATCCTCACAGGTCCATTACCTCTTTCATACGGTTGATTTGTATTGGTCTCGAAGCAGATTATCCATGACCACTGCAGCTCTCAATCAATCAATCAGGGGAATTATAAGCGCGCTACTCACCCGTGAAAGTCTCAAGGCGTGGAGGAATGGGGCGTGCAGATCTGTTCCACCGAAGAGCCAGGTCTTGAGGGCCTTCCTGAAGGTGTTCAGGGAGGGGGCGAGTCTGATGTCTGCCGGTAGTTCCTTACAGGTCTTGGATGCAATGTGGGAGAACGGCCAGTGAGAGGTTGGAGGATCAGGTTTCTTTTGGATACATGGAAGTTGATTCTGTCGTTGAGGTATTTGGGTCCGGTGTTGTGTAGGCATTTGTAGGCGTGAGTGAGGATTTTGAAGGTGACTCTTCTCTACGGGGAGCCAGTCGAGTCTCCGTAGGTGTAGACTGATGTGTCCGTGCCGGGGGATACCGAGGACGAGTCTGGCGTGGTGTTCTGATTTGTCTGGAGCTTGCGGAGTAGGGCCTTGTTTATGCCGGCGTAAAGTGCGTTTCCGTAGTCCAGTCTGCTGGTGATGAGTGCATGGGTGACTGTCTTTCTTGATTCAAGGGGGATCCACTTGAAGGTTTTGCGGAGGGTGTTGAAGCAGCTGGAAGTGACAGCATTGATCTGTTGGTTCATGGTGAGTGATGAGTCGAGTACGATGCCAAAGTTTTTGGCGTGGTCTGAGGGGATGGGTGGGGTTCCGAGGGTGGTGGGCCACCAGGTGTTGTCCCACCAGGTGTTGTCCCATGCTGAAGGGGTGGTTCCAAGGATGAGGACCTCTGATTTATCAGCGTTGAGTTTGAGGCACCTGTTGGTCATCCAGACTGCTACGTCCTGCATACCTTTCTGGAAGTTTAGTTTTGCGGTGGTGGGGGGGGGTCTCTGGTGAGGGAGAGGATGAGCTGGGTGGCGTAGGATACGGTGTTGAGGCCGTGTTGTTGGACGATGGATGCGAGGGGGGCCATGTAGATGCTGAAGAGGGTCGGGCTCAGTGATGAACCCTGTGGGACTCCGCAGTCGATTTCCGTGGGGGCGGAGAGGAAGGGTGGTAGTCTGATCCTTTGACTTCTTCCGGTGAGAAATGATTGGATCCAGTCCAGGGCTGTACCATGTATGCCGGCGTCATGTAGTCTGGAGACTAATGTGCGGTGAGAGATAGTGTCGAAGGCCGCCGACATGTCGATTAGGATGAGGGCCACGGAGTGGCCTTGGTCAAGGAGGGTGTGGATATCGTATGTGACAGCGAGTAGGGTGGTCTCTGTGCTGTGGTTGCTTGGGAATCCGGATTGGGAGGGGTCGAGGACGGCGTTCTCTTCGATGAACCGTGTCAGCTCCCTATTGACTGTTTTCTCTGCCACTTTGGCCGTGACGGGGAGGAGCGAGATCTGCTGGTAGTTTTTTAGGTCAGTGGGGTCAGCCATGGGCTTCTTGAGCAGGGGCCTTACTTCTGCCTCTTTCCAGTCGTCTGGGAAGGTGCCTGTGTTGATGGTGTGTTGTAGTTCGGGTGCGATGGCGTCCGCGGCTCCGTGGTAGGTGTTCGGGGAGTAGGGGTTGGTGGCAACCCCCCCGCGGTGGATGCCTTTCATGGTCGTGGCGGTGTCATCGGTTGTGATCGGTGTCCATTGAGAGATGCTGGGCTGGTTGGCGCCTCTGGGTGGCGGGGGGCTGGGTGTGGCGATGAAGTTGTCATAGAGTGTTTTGATCTTGAGGTGGAAGTAGGTTCCAAGCTTGTCGCAGAGGTCTTGGGACGGGGTGATGTCTGTGTCTCGGCTGCGAGGGTTTGTGAATTTCTGAATGACAATGAAGAGTTCCTTTGAATTGGTGGCGATTTTGTTGTGGATGAAGTTCCTCTTGGTGGTTCTGATTTAGTTGTCCTTGTCGAGGGAGTAGTTTCCGTATGTCTTATTGTTCCTCCAGTTCTTCTCCAGGCATCTGCAGGTGCGTCTGGTTTTTTGGAGATCGGTGGTGAACCAGGCCGCTTTCCTGGGGCGCTGTTTGCCGGGGTTGCGTAGTGGTGCGAGTTTGTCTGCGCAGTTGGAGATCCAGGTGTGGAGTCCTCTGGCTGCAGTCAGATGCCCAGATGTGGTTGTCCCGGGTGAGGGTGGAGTACAGCTGCTCGTCCGTCACCTTGCTCCAGTTTCTTCGTTGTGGGAGAGGGGCCGGTTTTGGTGCCTTGGGTTTATCGACGGTGAAGTGTACGCAGTGGTGGTCGGTCCATGGCGGCTGCGTTGTGTGGCTGAAGTGAACACTGTCACCAGCAGCGAAGATGGGGTCATGGGTGTGTCCTGCTCTGTTGGTCGGGGTGGTGATGAGTTGGTTGAGTCCGATGCTGGTGAAGTTGTCATGGAGTGTGAAGGAGTTGGGGTCGCTGGGGCTGTCGAGGTGGAAGTTGAGGTCTCCGATGAGTATGTAGTTCATCAATGCGATGGCGTGGAGTGTGATGAAGTCTGGAATAGCGGTGGTGAAGGGTGTCCGGGGAGTCTGTAGATGAGGGTTCCTCGGAGTGTGGTGTCGGGGCTGGTCAGGATCTGGAAGTACAGGTGTTCGGCGGAGGGGAAGGTTCCGATGGAGGTGGTGAGGCAGAGGGTGCTCCTTTTTTTTTTTGTATGCAGTTTTATATAGTGCGAACTTGACCCGAATCCAATCAGGTATCAGAGCGCTTTACATAGCACCAGTTACGTTACATGAGGACACACATTCATTTTTTTTTTTTTTTGTTAGGCATGGGGAGATTAAGTAATTTGCCCAGAATCACAGAATGTTTTAGCGTCATTACCGAGACTCGAATCCAGTTCCCCCATGTCCGAGGTCGAGCGCCCTAGCTGTTAGGCCAACTCCTTGTGGGCGATGGCGAGGCCTCCTCCAGGGCGGTCCTTTCTTTGGATCTTGTATCCATCCAGGATGGCGGTGTGGATGTTGGGAGCGGAGGTGGCGTTGGTCCAGGTCTCTGTGAAGAAGGCGATGTCGGGCAAGAGGGAGTCGAGTAGGTTCCAGATTTCCACGGCATGTTTGTGTACGGAGCGCAGGTTGAGGAGGATGCATTTGAGGGCGTGGTCGGTATTGGGGTTGGTTGAGGAGGATGCATTTGAGGGCGTGGTCGGTATTGGGGTTGGTTGTTTTGGAGCCCAGGTTGTTTTGGAGCCCAGGTTGGTGGTGAAGGTCCGGCGGCAGTGGAGGCAGGCGAACTGGCTGTGAGTGGTGTTGGGCGAGGCCTGTTAGCAGTCTCTGTTTGTTCTGGGGTTGAGTGCGCGGAGTGTGGCAGAGCCGTAGTGGTGGACGGTTGTAGATCCAGAGTTCCTGACACTGGCCGGGTGCAGACGGGCTTGCCTTAGGCGCGCCAGCTGCACGATTGCCATTAAGTAGGGGAGGGGGCGGGAACGAGCAGCTGGGAGGCAGCAGTGGGGGCGGTGGAAAAATGACAACGCAGCAGAAACATAAGGGCACAATTATAATGAGAATGGACACAATTACAAGGAAATGAATAACAATGAATGGGCAGAAGTGGGAACAGATATCACAGAGTGGGGGGTCACAAGAATACACGACACAACAAGCGGGCTAAAAAGCTGTCACAGTGTGCCAGAAGCGAGGAGTGGTGTGGTCTCGAACCTTACCTGGGTATCTGCGGCAGGGCAGGGCAGCGCAGCTGCTGGGGAGAAGAGCAGGCCTCAGACCGGGGTCGGAGGTCTTGCTCTCCCTTTCATTGGCAGGCAGCCACTCTACTGGGCAGTTGTCAGTCCACCTTTTAGCAGGCACAGGTGATGCAGCAATCTATCATTATGTAAATCACGCTGTTATTGCCTTAAACTGCAAACAGTTTAGGTAAAGTACAGAGTCCTATTAATTCTAGAGTCTGAAAACAGTACTGCCTAACATCCAGGCTGCACAGCACTCCATCGTAAACTTTAGCAACTTGAACACATTTGGTTGAAGTGTTAACACTGCCAACTTCAGCATGAACCTCAAGTGGGTCGGAAGCAATACCTTTTCAGTTAACTTTGAAATATGGCTCCTCAGAGATCATCTATAACTACTTACCTGGCCTAAGTGAACCACTAAGAAGGTAGTATGCCAACATAATATGGTCAACATCATGCATTGTTTGAAAGAGCTTCAAGCTAATACACCACCAGCACATTAATTTACCTCTTTGGTACTGCTCTTCAGAAAGAAACATCAATACCCCTGAGAAAATTGAGTGGTATGGGTGAGCAAAATCTGTCAGATGCATACTCTGAAGCGTTCTACTGGATAGGCTTAGACCAGTGTCCAACTCAAAAATCCTACAAGAGTCAAACCAAGTGGTTAAGAGAAAAGACTAGCACAGAATTCTACAAACATCCCTAATCAGGAGACTAGTCACTGAAAGTGAAGATGTACCAACGTACAGAGCAGTTAGAGGGAACCAGGTGTGCTACACTGAATCCAGGGTCACTCGAATCATCCTGCAGCTACTGGAGAAGCATGAATATGTACAAGATCCTTTCCCAGTCCATGGGAAAACAAAACCAGCACCGAACAGAAATTAAGTGCACTTGTGTCTTTGGAATAGGAGGCTTCTCAACATCGTGGAGTGCCTTTTTGTAGTACCATCCACCTTGCCTACCTGGAGATGCCAACATTCTTCCAGCTCTTTAACCAATCTTCAATCTCTGCATCATCTCCCATGACTGTAGCAAATTGCTTTTTCAGCTACTAACATAGGCCTATGGCACACAGAGAAACGCTAAAACAAGACACAACAGGTGCCATCATAGGTATTGAGGGGCTTGGTCAGCACTCATGACTTCTGCTCTGCTACAGCCAAGCGGTGCTAATGCTTGTGATATTGAACTGGGGCCGTGAACTCTAGAAAAGGGACTACACAAAGGTATCAACCTGTTATCACTGTCCTGTCAAATTGAAGATGCAAGCTGTGCACACTTGTAGCGTGGGATGATTTTTGGACATGTTCCTTCAAACACTGGGCACCAGTTTTTAATAAACTCAGTAAGATCCACGTTACGACACACCTAATGGCTGATACAAGAATGGCCAGACACACATTGAGCAACTAGTCCTTTGAAATTCAGGAAGCCAATGAAGATTCACTAGCAGACCTCCAAGTACATCTTTTAATATCAGAAATAGTGAGGTGGTATAGATGGTATTGCTTTAGCTATGGAAGGTATGAGTAAGAAAACTGAAATTACTAGAAAAATGCTGCTTGCATGGCTTTTGATAAAAGACTTAACATGTTACACGCCAAATTTACCAAAGGACGCCAAGCTTAACCTGGGACAGTAGTCAAACAGCATGTGACTTCAAAAATATAAACCAACATTGAGGGAGAGGGGTGTTCTTTCTCATTCCAATGGCAATGCTGAAACATGTACTCCCACTGATCACAAATGGAACATAAGAGATAGTCGGCACTCTAGAAAACGTTAGCTCCACTGGGGTAGCAAATCTGCCTTCAAAATCACAAACATCTTATGGCTTGCAGTAGATTCCTGCATGTGATGGACAAACTCACCAGTTGAAGATTTGTCTTCTTTTTTTGTTGTGAGCTTTTTTCTCCTTCTTTCTTTCCCATTGTTTCTTTCATATATATCTTTACTGTTATTTCCCTTGGCTTGAAGTGTTGTTCGCCTCACCTGTTTGCTTTTCCCACCATTTCTAGGGAGGCAGGAAGGTTGCATGTGAATCTAGAAAATTCTTCAGGTTCAAAAAAACTATTACTGGTAAGTAACCCTTTCACTTTGCAGCATGAATCCTTTTCTGGATTCACATGCTGTGCATCTGATTACAGGGACATTTTCGTTTCTTGGGTAGGCCAGGTTGAATTGAAATGTGGGTGTGTTGCAGTACTCTGTGCAATCTGTACTTCCTTGTTCACCTGGAAGGTACACACAGTAGTGTTTCGTGAAGGTTTGTGGGGATGACCAAGACACAGCCATGCAGATGTCATCAATGGGTACATTTGCTGGAACATATGGGTTGCACCCTTCTTTCATGGCTTGGCGGTTCGGGCTGGACTGTTCCCATGTGGCACAGGGTCAGACTGATTTGCATATGGCCATGTCTGAACTGGGGTGGTGGAGTGAGCTAAAGAATGATGATGGATTAAACCCAGATCAGTTGACTGGGGGCGAGTGTTTGATTTGCTCAAACGCTCCGTCCATCATCCCCTTTGGTATCGCTTTGCTCGCCCTAAGTTGGCAGGGTATGCCCAGACGTGGGTCCCTTGCTCACTTTGCCACTGGATTCAAGATAGCCTTGCTGATGAGGGTTATGAACCCGAAACCGGTCCCAGGATGCTTGTTTCCAGGCAAGGGAAGACATGGCTTGGCAGTTTTGGCTGGACTGTTCCCATGAGGCACAGGGTCAGACTGATTTGCATATGGCCATGTCTGAACTGGGATGGTGGAGTGAGCTAAAGGATGATGATGGATTAAACCCAGATCAGTTGACTGGGGCGAGTGTTTGATTTGCTCAAACGCTCCGTCCATCATCCCCTTCGGTATCGCACCCTTCTTTCTGGCAGAGTGCACCCTGGCCCTAGTGTAGCAGGTTTGTATTGCACGGTCGTTCACTTGGTCACCGGTGTTCCTTGCGTGCCCTCACAAAGTAGACAGAGTTGGTTTCCTTTCCTCAATGTCTGTCTCCTGTCGTAATACATTAGTTCTTTTCACACATCCATTGTGTGAGGCACCTTCTTAGCCCACAACTCTGATTCCCCAGAAAAAAAACAGCAGCTGGATGCTTTGGTTGACATGAAATTGAGATACCACCTTTGTTAAAAATTGTGGGTCGATTTGTAGGACAACCTTGTTCTTGTGAATTTGAAGGTATGGTTCTTCTATTGTCAATGCTCGTTTGCTGGTAGTGTGCCGACTCTGCCTAGGGACTTAATCACTATTAGGCAAGCTGTCTTTAGGATCAAAGATTTCAAATCCACCTTTTGCTCAGGTTCCACACTCTGTTGGGCTACTCTTTTTACCACCAGGAGCACGAAGAAACTGTCCCCTGTGGTACCTCTAGTGTACACCACTATTGCAGCCAGGTGGACCTTTAGTGATGCCACTGTCGGGTAGGTGGGCGAGCTAGGTTAGTACAGTATTGGGTCTGTCCTTGCTTCTATCTTCTTGTCCCTGCACCTGTGACTGTACCTGTTTCACTTATCTGTGTAGCACTTTGGGTTTGGTTTTCTATCCTACCTCAGAATTCCAATTGTCTTGGGAGGTAGCTGTAGGTGTACAAATTCTAGGTATTCAGGAACTACACTGCTAGGTGGAGTGTGGCTGCATCTAGATGGCACACTTCTCCATTTTGTATGGTTAGTAGGTCCTATGTTGCCCTCTGGACATTTCCAGCAGGTCTGACTAACATGTCTGTCTGGCCTACTGTGGGTTTATGAGAACAAGTGAGGTCCATGGTTGTCTGGCTTTGTCCTGTATGCTTGAGATTAGAGATAATTAGTGGAAAGGCACATCCAAATCTCCCTGATGAACAAGTTACTTACCTGGGTAGAGACACTAGCCACAGATTCCTTACCTTTGAAATTCCCCAGGCATCAGACTGGAGCCGGAAGCTTTTCTCAAGCAATACACCCCACACCACACCAGTAGGTGGCATCAGTCAGCTCTGCATGATTTAATCAGTGCTGTAGTGACATCTGCATCATCTATATAGGCACTACCTCAGCACGCAGATGTCCGATACTTTTCCAACTTTCCACACCAGAAGCGCGGAGCCATGAGGTGCACTGACAGTATGTCTTGAACTAGGGCCCTAAAAGTGATCAGCCCTGACATAGAAACCTGTCCACAATGCAGGAGGGGTGGGTCGGTAATGAATCAGCAGCTCTCTACCAGATAAGAGATTTCCAAAGGTAAGTCACTTAATTCATCTGAGCAAGACATCTAGCCGCAGATTCCTTACCTTTGAATTGCTACCCAAGCAATACCATCCCTGGAGGAGGGACTGCTGACAAGTTGATGCTAGGAAGTCCTGCAAGACAGAACAACCAAAGAGGCATTACCTACAGACCTGACCATCGAGGCAGTAATGCTGGGTAAATATGTGCAGGAATGCCCACGTTGCTGCCTGACCAATGTCGAGACGTGAAACTCCACGATGCAACAATGCGGATGCAGCCTTAGATTTGGTGCAATGAGCTCTTAACCTTCAGGCAGATGTTTCTAGCCAGAGTGTAGCAAGTCTATATGCAGAGATAGTCTTCTGCACCGCACAACCTTTCTTTGCCCCAACGAAGAGTTTGTCTTCCACCTAGAACTCTTTTGTGCAGTCAATGTACAACAACAATGCTCTTTTGATCCAGGAAGCAAGTCGCTCCTCTTCCTTAGAGGGATGCGGCAGAGCATAGTAGGTGGACAAGGAGACAGATTGCCCCACATGGAATGGTGTTACCAATTTTGGAAGGAAAGAGGCCCTAGTACAAAGCACCAACTTGTTAGGGAACATGGACAGTTGAGGCGGTTTGGATGACAGAGCCTGCAATTCGCTCACTTCCTGGCAGATGTGACCGCTAGTAAAAGGGCTGTTTTGATGGTAAGCAACCAGAGGGGGCAATTAGACAGAGGTTCAAAATGCACGCACTTCAGGAAGGTGAGAACAAAATTAAGGTCCTAATAAGGCATAGGTAAAGGGGAAGGTGTACAAGTCCTTTGAGGAATCTATTTACAATGGGAAATGTAATTAATGAGGGTTGGTCTGGCAGCCTCAAAAAAGGCAGACCTGGCCGGAAGTTACCCTTTTAGAGTGTCCAAAGCAGAGCCCTGCTGGGCAAGGGTTAGAATAAAAAGCAAATCATCAGAGAGAGAAAGTGGGTTAGACTTTTCTATACAATGTACTGCAAATGTGAGCCATCAGCAGGCATATACCATCTTGGTGCAGGGTCACCTGGCTGCCAAAATAACATTACAGACTTCAGGAGGAAGGTCAAATGCTATCAACAGCTGCCACTCAATCGCCACACAAGGCATAGAGTTGACAGGTTCATGTGGAGGACCCTCCCTTGCTGCTGCAACAGAAGATCCTCCAGAAAGGGTAGCCTGATCGGAGGATCGATGCTCAGTTGGGGAAGATCAGCGTACCAGACTCTCCATGCCCAGTCTGGAGCCACACGAATGACTTGGACCCGGTCACTCACAATTTTCTTGAGAACTGGGCAGGAGTGGCATGGGCAGAAACACGTACAGGAGGCCTGAGCTCCACTCGAGACAAAAAGAGTCTCTAAAAGAGCTTCCTTGGAAACTCCAGTGCACAAAACTGCTGCCATTGCACATTCTCAGCAGAGGCGAACATATCGAACCAAGGCTTTACCCACTGCCAAAAGAGACCTTGCGCCACCTGTGGATGGAGGCGCCACCTGTGATCCGCTAGGCATCGATGGCTGAGTTTGTCCGGCCTGGCGTTCAGAGAAATGCCCTGCTGTTCCAGCCAAGTCCAGCGACTTAGGGCCTCTTGACAGTGGGTCTACGACTTCACTCTGCCCTGTGGAGTAGTGTTGTCCGTGAACACTTGTACTAGCCTGCCCATGATACAAGATAGAAAGGCTTTCACCAAGGAGTTCCACCAGAGACCAGAGTCCTCTGATCTCAACATTTCCCAGATGGCGGTCCCCCACCCCTGAAGTAACACATCTGTCACTACTGTGAGATCTGGTTGGGTAAGGGAAAGGTCTGCCTGTGACCCAATCGCAGTTTGTCAACCACCTCTGCAGTTCCTGTGCTGTTTCCACTGAGAGCTGGACCACGTATGAGAGATTACCCTGATGCTGTGCCCGCTAGAACTTCAGGTCCCACTACAGAGCCCACATATGCCATCTAACATGTCACTAACAGAATGCAGGAGGCCCAGCACCTTCAGTCATTCTCACTAAAATCCAGGAAAGAGGCTGAAACATCAGTATCATAACCTGGATTCGCCACTTGGGAGGATAAGTCCGAAACTGCACGGTGTCCAGAACAGCTCTGATGACAGACAACGTCTGAGAGGGAGTCCGGTGTCACTTCAGCACATGGATAGTGAACCCTAGCGAATACAGTACGTCGGGGAGCATGGTGAACTGAAAATGCTTGTGGCCTAACGTAAACCAGAGGTAGCACCAATGAACAGCAGGACAGGAATGTGGCATTAGGGACCCTGCCAGTCCAACACTACCATCCAGTCTCAGGGATCCAGGGCAGACAGAACCAGAGCATCTTAATTTTTTCCTTTTTGAGGAAGTACTTGAGCGCTAGTAGGGGGGACCTCTGGTCATGCAACCCATGGGGTTGGAACAAGCCACGCCCTCACCACGTGGTGGTTGTGGAACTTGCACTGCTCTGTGGCTGGCCAAGCTGAAATAACCTTCCGTAGCCACGAAAGGGGCAAAAGGCAGACTGGGGACATGGGACCACAGAGGCCCAAGATCTTAACCGTAGCCCACGAGTCCTAAAAACACTCCAGCACCAGGTCTGCCTGGTCTCCAAAAAGACAGGTGCCATAAAAGGGAATGAGCAAGGCCTGGACATCCCCTGGCAAGCCAGTTGTTCTCAACCAGGCGTGAAGGCAAACAGCCACCATCGATGAAATCGCTCTGCCCAGCAAGTCAGTCATGTTGAGACCACAGCGAATGGTGAACTTTGCTGTATCTCTCCCATCAGATACTGCTTGGGAAAGGATGGCCCAGGCCTTCTCTAGGACCTGTAGCAACACTTGCACAACCTTTTCCCACGGTGTGGGAATAATCGCCCAATATGCAAGCAGTGTTCAACAACCGCAATGCAAGGCAGTCTGAAGAAAAAATTCTCACCAACTGTCCAGCCTCTTGGATTCCCTGTCTGGAGGAAGACGGGAACACGCCATGGGAGGTAGAGGCTTGGACTACCAAGCTCTCCAGGATAGGGTTGGCATGAGTAAGTTTGGTTTGCCCAGAGCAGGGAGATGGCAGCAGGCAATTGTCCTATTCACAGAAGCCCCTGTGCTGGCCTTCGACCAGGTTCCCAGTAGGACATCTGTACTGGGCACATTAAAGGGCAGCAAGCATTCCGAAGAGGAGACACCTGGCAGTAAGAGCTCTGTCAAGATATTAGTCTTGACCGCCCCTGAAGGGAGCTGGCGGTCTACGACCTCAGCCGCCCTTCGCACCACTACAGCATAAGAAGCTCTCTCCTCCGTAGCCACGGTAGGGGGAGGAAGCAGGCCAAAATCTGGAGAGGTATCCAGTCCGCCGACCTCACCCAATTTCTCATACCCGTCTGTCTTGGTAAGGCTGGTCTTCTAAAGGGTCCAATGATCCCCTCCCAATCTTAATCCTTTCCAAGCCTTCAAAATAAGGCTATGGAAACAACCTAGGACCTGTAAGTCCTGTCGGCACCAGCGTCAGTAGTAGCCGATCCGGGTCTTCTGAAATTAGAATAGGGCTGGCACTGCCAGCAGCATCAGGAGCCTCTGTGTCTGGACCAGTGTGAGGGAAGGTCACAATGGCACGACCGGTGATGGATCCATGTGTTGGGGACCATTGGTGCCAGGGCAGAACCCAATGGAGCCTCATCTGACTCCACTTGATCCAAAGGCACGCCAGTGGCGTCAGGCCACCCAAAAATGAGGCGCATGGCCTCAAATTTCGAGAAAATCAGGGAGGCGCGGAGCCAACCCAGGTGCCAGTTCTGAAGAATGAGGCTAGAACGCAGAGCAGCTCCCTCCCCCCCACGTCACATAAGCCAACTTTGATTTCTTGAAATTTTTGGGCCTCCAGGTGTCCAGATGATTGAGTGGGAAGTAGAGTACTGGGGCCTTCTAGAACAGGACGAACTCTGAGGAGTCATCCGATGCGGTGCAGACTGCAGGGCCGCAAATAGGTTTAGGGACGCTCCTTCAAAACCTTCAGTCTAAGCACGACTCCGTTGTGGTTGCGCTCCAGGCACCACAGGCACACCAGATATGGGTTCATCACAGACATGGCGCAATGACATGCACCGCACAGCTTGAACCCAGAAGTCTTTCTGGACAGGAGGTAAAAAAAAAAAAAAAAAAGGGTCAACAAAACTAAAAAAAAGAAAAAATATGTCAAAGTGTGACAGGGGGTAGCACACTTCACAGATCAGCGCATGACTGCCACGAAAAGAAACAGGCGTTAGTGCACCGAGGTGGTGCCTAAATAGGCTATGCAGACATCACTACAGTGCACCCAACGGCACACAGAACCGGCCATCACCACCTACCCGCACACAGGTGTATTGCTCGAATAGAAATCTTCTGGATCAAGTCTGACACCCGAGAAACTCACAATGAATCTGCAGATAGAAGCCTCTATCCGATCAGTCAATTGACAGGGCATTCCCCAATGGATTGATGGTGTGGGAACATGGACGCAAAGTCTTGGTATTTTGCATTTGATGAGCCTGTGAATAGGTCTATGCTTAGTATGTCCCCCAACATCAGAATACATTGTACAGTACCTCCTGTTTTATCTCCCAATTGTGGTAGGTGACTGCTCAATCTGTCTTCCTCTGTTCTGCTTCCCCCCGAAGGTGGATTGCCATTAGTGGACTCCTCCTTTGGATTGGCCCATCTCCATATCGCCTGTGCTAGTCTTGGCAGAGGTAAAGCTCTTAGTCTTCTACCTCAAGGAACGGGGAAAACATAGTTGTACTCAGTCTGGATTAGTACAGTCTATCACCTTACATGTGCATGAAAAGCTTTCGGGGATAAGACAATGGTCTTTAGTTCCAGGTTTATTTTATTTATTTACGTAATTTTTATAGCGCAACAAATACCCTGGGGTGCTGTGGAGCTACTGGGGTCAGTCATCCTCTTACTGGTTAAATAACCACGTTTTTAAGAGCCTGCGAAAGCTCATCAAATTCGGGGCAGTTTTGATGGAATGTGGCAAAAGATTCCAGAGTTTTGGGGTGGCCACCAAGAAACGTCTATCTCCCCAGGTGGCCGTTCTTGTGCGTGGAACAGTGAGGAGGTTGGTATTGGCCGATCTTAATTGCCGTCTAGGAGTGTATGGCTGAAAGGCTTCCGTCAGGAACCTGGGTCCTATGCCGTGTACTGCCTTATATGCAATGCAGAGGGCCTTGAATTTAATGCGGCTCTACTCTCAGCCAGTGGAGTTGACGAATGCCAAGAGTGGTGGAGTTGCGGCGAGGAATGCTCAGGAGAATCCTGGCTGCCGCATTCTGGATGGATTGCAGCTTTGTTATGACACGCTTCTGGGTATGGAGAAAGAGAGCGTTTCCATAATCCATTTTGGAGAAGACTAAGGTAGAGACCAGAGTCTTCCCAGTTGAGGGAGGGAGATAAGGGAGCAGCTTCTTAATCTTTTTCAGAATAAAGAATGAAGACGACACAACCTTGTTTGTATGAAGGTCAAATACCAACTTGCTGTCAAAAATGACTCCCAGGTTTCTGGCTTTTTCCACTGGGACAGGTGGATAGCAGAGCTTTTCCGGCCACCAGTTGGAAGACCATTCTGGAGAGAGTTTTCCAAAGGTCATAACCTCGGTCTTGTCTGAGTTGAGCCTAAGACAATTAGAGGCCATCCAGGTACTGACCTCAAGCATAGCTCTCTGGAAGTTGGCTGCCACAGTGCAGCCGTCCTTATGGATGCCCAGGACCAGCTGGGTGTCATCTGCATAGGATGTTAGCCGTACTCCATGTGCCTTTATTACCCTCGCTAAGTCCGCTATATAAATGTTAAATAGCATAGGACTTAGCGAGGAACCTTGTGGAACTCCACAAGGGAGTGCAGAGGTGGGTGAATAGAAATCTCCCAGCCTTACAGTCTGGGTACGGTCTGCCAGGAAAGATGAAATGAGATCCTTGGCCAGACCGCTTATGCCCAGAGCTGTGACACGGTCGACTAAAGTGGCATGGTCGACCGTGTTAAAGGCCGCTGACAAATCCAAAAGGATGAGGACAGCCGCCCCCCCTGATCCATGATTGCCATGATCTCGTCAGAGGCCTTAATCAGGGCGGTCTCTGTCCCATGCCCTTTCCTAAAGCCAAACTGCGTTTCATCGAGAAGTTGGTGGGTCTCGACGAACTGTGAAAGCTGTCTATTCATCATGGATTCACATACTTTGGCGGCAAAGGGTAGACACGCAATGGGTCTAAAGCTGGCAACGGCTGTGGGGTCTAGGGAGGGTTTTTTCAGAAGGGGTTTTATAACAGCCTTCTTCCATATACTAGGAAATTGGCCTGTCTGAAATGCAGTGTTGCAGATCTCCATAAGGGGGCTTGAAATCACCTCTGTGAGTTTTTGCATCACAGAAGGAGGGCAAGGGTCCAAAGGGGAACCCGATTTAGTGGATGAGATGAGGGTGATAACGTCATCAAGTGAGGCAGGTGAAAAACATAAGAAAGAGTCATAATTATGATGAGAAGGTACCTCATTCACACTACCGCCTCTGTGTTCAGTTTTGGTATCCCCTTCAAATGAAGCATATATATCTGCCAACTTTGTGGTGAAGAAGGTGGATAAATCATTACAAAAGGTCTGTGAGGGCTCTACCCCAGGGCCAGAGGGGGGGTGGACAGGGTCGTAACAACGGAGAACAGCTCTCTGGAGGAGTTGGCAGCGGTTTCAATTTGTGCCGAAAAAAAGACTGTTTTTCAGGCCACAATTGCCTTTTTGTAAATCATAAGGGCATCTTTATAAATTTGTCTGGCTGTGGGGCAATAAACTTTTCTCCATCGCCTTTCTAAATTCCTACAGTGTTGGCGATGGAGTCTTAAATCTTCATTATACCAGGCAGCCGAAGGAGATGCTCTGTTAGGTCTTGTGAGTTTTTCTGGGGCCACTAGATCGGCGGCACTTCGGATCCAATCTTGGAAATCTATAGCTGATAATGCTGAAGAATTTCCTCCCTGAGGATAGGAGGAGGTAAGGGAGTCTAGCATCTGAGGAATGTCAGCGTTTTTCCAAGCACGTGTCCCCACCCTAGTTCGGGGTCTCGGAAGAGAAGAATGTAGGGCCCGTATATTTTGCTGAAATATACTAGCCCTGTGGTCTGACCACGTGATGGGAATAATGTCCAACACAGAGATGTCAGGATCATTGGTGAACAGACCATCAAGGGTATGTCCAGCTTGATGTGTAATGCCCTTGACTAATTGGTGAAGTCCTAAATTAGCGAGGTCAGTCGTTAGTTGAATTGTATCAAGATTATCCTTCTCTTCCAAATGAAAATTAAAGTCTCCAAGTATCATGTAGTTTTCTGAGCCAACAACATTGTCATTTAGGTCATAGAGAGTGGAGAGGAAGGCGCTACGAGGGCCAGGGGGTCGGTATAATATTATACCCTTTAGGGCTTGTTTGGGGTTAATGCTGATCGCAAAGGCAGCTGACTCACAATTAGCAGAGTTTATAGGATCGAGTGTGGTCCGGTATTTGTCCTTGTAGATAATTGCAAGGCCACCGCCTCTTCCTATGGGCCTATCATGTCTAGCAACGCTATATCCATCTGGGATAGCGTCGCAAAAATCCGGACCAGAGCCGGCATCTGCCCATGTCTCAGTAGCGAACAGTAAATCTAGGTTATGAGCGATGATAAACTCCTTGATGTGAAAACTGTGGCAAGGAAGTGAGCGCGTGTTGATAAGCGCGGCTCGACAGCCATGCGAAGGAGCATTGTCTGGAACGTGTGACGAGATATAATTAGGATCTAGATGGGCTAGAGGGGGGGAATGAGGAAGTTGGTAGCCACAGCCTGGACATGGGGGGTGGCTAGTGTCCCTCCCAACAGTGAGAGGGACGGGGGTACAATCCTTAAGAGAGCTGAATCCTGGTAAAACTCATAAGTACAGAGATGAGTACAGCGGTCGGGGACCAGGGGTTATGGCCCTGGGCCGCGGACGGGCGCAGACGGGCTTGGCTTTGGCGCGGCTTCGGCGCGCGCCCGCTGCGCCGTCTGTTATTAGTGCCCATTTATAGGCTGTGAGGAGGGTGGGAGGCCAGCGCGACTAGAGCGCACCCCCAGCCCTCACCCAAGATGGCACCCGCCGCCGCCTGCAATCAATGAAAGCGGCTGGCTAGCGAAGGAAAGGTAGGATAGCGTGTTAGAGGGGTGTTAGAGTGCCTCTGACTAATTCCCAGTTAATCTAATACAATAAAAATGCCCCCAGAAAGATTTTCAGCACGATTTAAAAATGATGATAAAAACAAGTGCAGTCACGTTTAAAAGCAGCAATGACAGGTACTGGTCTCAGGTAGCTCGCAGCCCTAGTGCTCACACAGGGAGAGCTCAAAAAGGCCTCCCTGTGTTACTTACCTTTGGTAACGACATATCTGTAAGAAACATAGGTTAGTTATAGGATCCTTACCTTAGAATTACCCCCAGGCATCAGACGGGATCCAGAAAGTTTTTCCTCAGCAGTACCCCTGCGTGTCGGAAGGTGGTGTCGGTCGACTTCGCATTCGTCGTCTGCATTGTGGTCGCCTGGATGATGTCGCGGTAGCTACATAGACACCGCCCTCGCACGCTGACATCAGTTCTGTACACGACTTTCCATGCCAGAGGTGCAGAGCCCTGCAAGCCACTGACCACTGTTGCACAAAACTAGGGCCCTGAAAGGAAGGTCTTAACCTTAGAAGTCAGTTCGCAGAACAGGGAGGATGAGTGGTGCGGTAAGGAATTTATAACTGACCTAAGTTTCTTACAGATACATCGTTGCCGAAGGTAAGTGACTTGTTCCTCTGAAAGAAACAGTTAGTTATAGATTCCTTACCTTAGAATAGATACCCCAGCAATACCAACCCCGGAGGTGGGTCTGCGAACTAAGTTCACACCAGAAAGACCGGAATTGTTTGGTGCGATCCAAGTAGAAGGAAAGCGCACGTTTTAGATCCAGAAGGTGGGGCTTCTCTTCCTCTTTCGAAGGATGCAGAAAGAAGGTGGGCACAGGGATGGTTTAGCCAACGTGGAGAGAAGTAACCACCGTGGGAAGAAAGGAAGGTCTAGTTCTAAGGACGACCTTGTCCGGATGGCCAGCCAGAAAGGGAGGCTTGGAAGAAAGAGCTGGTAGCTCACTCAACCTGTGTGCAGAGGTGATGGCCACCAGAAACGCAATTTTCAAAGTGAGAAGTCTGAGAGGAAAAATATGTAGTGGCTCACAGGGAGCGCACATAAGATATGTAAGAACGAAGTTCAAGTCCCACTGGGGCATTACGAAGGGAACAGAATGGAAAAAGATGAGTAATGCCCTTAAATAATCTATATACAACAGGGGACTTGAAAAAAGAAGGCTGATCAGGAAGCCTAAGGAAGGCTGAAATGGGCAAGAGGTAGAGTGCCCAGAGCAGAGCCCTGCTGGGCCAAAGAAAGGAGCAACAAGCGAACCTCAGAAAGAGGGACAGAAAGTGGATCCACAGCCTTTGCTGTGCACCCTGCCACAAATTTGTTCCATCTGCAGGTGAATACTGTCTTAGTGAAGGGACGCCTGGCTGCCAAGATAACATCGCAGACTTCAGGAGGCAGGTCGAATGACGTCAACTGCTGCCGCTCAATCTCCACGCAAGGAGGGGGAGGCTGGACAGGTTCGGGTGGTGGATCGTCCCCTGCTGCCGTGGCAGAAGATCCTCCCGAAGAGGCAGTTGGATCGGAGGATTGATGGCCTTGCTGAGCAGCTCGGGATACCAGACTCTTCGTGCCCAATCCGGAGCCACAAGAATGACATGGGCCCTGTCGCGCTTGATCTTCTTCAGCACTCTGGGCAGAAGTGATATAGGCGGAAAGGCATATAGAAGACCGCAACTCCACTCGCAACAAAAAGCGTCGCCTAGCGAGTGCCGCCTTGGAAATTCCAACACGCAGAACTGCTGACATGGTGCGTTCTCTTCGGTGGGAATAGATCTAATCAAGCCTCTCCCCACTGCTGAAAGAGACCTTGCACCACCTTCAAGTGAAGACGCCATTCGTGATCAGTCATGCACCTGCGGCTAAGTTCATCCGCCCTGGCGTTTAGGGAACCCGCCAGGTGTTGAACCACCAGGGATATGCCCTGATGTTCCAGCCATGTCCAGAGGCGGTGGGCCTCCTGACATAGGGTCCACAAACCCACCCAGTTTGTTGCAGTACCACATGGTGGTGGTGTTGTCCGTGAACATCTGCACTACTCTTCCCCAGACAGGGGGAAGGACGGCTTTGCGTGAAAGACCAATCGCCCGAAGATCTAGAAGGTTGATATGGAGCCCGGACTCCGCCAGAGGCCTCTGAACTCCGCCTCCCCCATATGACCGTCCCTTCCCAGAAGTGATGCATCGGTCACCACTGTGAACTCTGGTTGGGGAAGGGAGAGGGATCTGCCGTCGACCCAGAGCTGGTTCGAGAGCCACGAGTGCAGTTAGCGTGCAGTGCCCTTCGAGTTCTGAACGCAATCGGACATGTTACCCTGATGCTGTGCCCACTGGAACTTCAGGTCCCACTGCAGAGCCCGCAAATGCCATCTGGCACGATCCACCAGCAGGATGCAGGAGGCAATCAGGCTCAGAAGCTGGAGGGTCATCCAGACTGAAACCCGGGATAGAGGCTGAAATATCGGACTCCTAGCCCAAATATACCGGACTCGCTGTTTGGGAGGATAGACCCGAAACTGCATTGTGTCCAGAACCGCTCCAATGAAGAGGAGCTTCTGAGAGGCGGTCAGGTGTGACTTCGGCACATTGATGGAGAACCCCAGCGAATGCAGGAGGTCGGCCGTAGCCTGGAGATGGGAGATGACTGCTTGGGGCAAGCCCTCCAACAACCAGTCGTCGAGAAAGGGAAAGACTGGAAACCCTGATCTGCGCAGATGAGCTGCGACCACCGCCATCACTTTCGTGAACACCCAAGGGGTGCAGGTAAGGCCAAAGGGGAGCACGGAAAACTGAAAGTACTCGTGGCCTACCGTGAACCGCAGGTAACGCCGGTGGGCCGGCAATGTGAAAAAAAGCATCCTGCAAGTCCAACACTACCATATAGTCTCCAGGGTTGAGGGCAGACAGGACCTGGGCCAGGGTCAACAATTTGAACTTCTCCTTCTGAGGGAAGCGGTTGAAGTTCCTGAGATCAAAGATAGGACGCAGGCCCTTGTCCTTCTTGGCACCAGAAAGTAGTGGGAATAGCAACCATGACCTACTTCTGGGGCAGGAATTCATTCAATGGCTCCCTCAGGTGTTTGTTTGTTAAGCGCGACTACTCACCCATAAGGGTCTCAAGGCGCGGAAGGGGGGGGGGGGGGTTGTCGCAGGTTCCAGTCCATCAAGGAGGGGGTCTGTCGAAGAGCCAGGTTTTGAGGTTGCTTGCGAAGACGGGGAGCGATGTTATCTGTCTGAGGTGGAGCGGAAGGTCGTTCCAGGCTCTGGCCGTGAGGAAGGAGAATGAGCGGCCTCCCGATCTGATCTTTCTGGTGCGGGGGACCCCTGCGTAGGAGAGCTGGGCTGATCGTAGGGTCCTTTTGGGTGTGTGGAATTTGAGTCGGCTGTTCAGGTATGCTGGTCCGGTGTCGTGGGGGCCTTGTGAGCGTGGGTTAGTATCTCTAAGGTGACTCTAGCTTCGATGGGGAGCCAGTGGAGTGTTCACAGGTGCTGGGAGATGTGGCAGTGTCTTGGCAGGATGAGGCCCAGTCTTGCGGCGGCGTTTGGATGTTCTGTAGCTTGCGGGCAAGGTTTTTGTTTATTCCGGCATAGAGTGCATTGCCGTAGTCAAGCCTGCTGGTGACCAGGGCGTGAGTGACGGTCTGTGTTCAAGGGGGATCCATTTGAAGGTCTTACGTAGGAGGCGGAGCGTGTGGAAGCAGGAGTACGAGACGGAGTTGATCTGGCGGTCCATTTTGAGTTCCGAGTCCAGGATGATTTCCAGGTTGCATGCGTGGTCCGTGGGGGTAGGCGGGCTTCCGAGGGCGGGGGGCCACCAGGTGTCATTCCAGGCGTCTGGGTTTGGGCCAATGATGAGTACTTCCGTTTTGTTGGTGTTTAGTTGTAGGCAGCTGTTTTTCATCCATTTGGCGACGGCTTCCATGCCTTCTCGAAAGATGTATCTGGCGGTGTTGGGTTCGTTGGATAGGGAGGGGAGGAGTTGGGTGTCGTCTGCGTATGACACAATGTTGAGTCCGTAGGTTCCGACGACAGGGGCGAGCGGAGCCATGTAGATGTTGAAGAGCATAGGGCTGAGGGAGGACCCCTGGGGGACTCCGCAGGTGGTAGGTGTAGGGTCTGAGAGGAGGGGGAGGGGGGGGTCTGACCCGCTGTGTTGTGCCGGAGAGGAAGGAGCGGTTACAGTCGAGGCCCGTGTCTTCGATCCCTGCATCTTGGAGTCTGCGTATTAGGGAGAGGTGAGAGACTATGTCGAACGCCGCTGAGAGGTCGAGGAGGATGAGGGCTGCTGTTTCTCCTTTGTCCAGTAAGGTACGGATGTTCTGTTGCGGCGAGGAGGGGGGTTTCTGTACTGTGGTTTTTTCTGAAGCCGGATTGGGAGGAATCGAGGATGTTGTGCTCTTCGATGAATGTGGGGAGTTGGCTGTTGATGGCTTTCTTGATGACTTTTGCTGGGAACGGGAGTAGGGAGATGGGTCTGTCGTTTTTGAGGTCGGTGGGGTCCGCAGAGGGTTTCTTCTGGAGGGGGTTGATCTCAGCGTGTTTCCAGTCGTCAAGGAATGAGGTGGTTGCCAGGGAGCAGTTGACGGTGTGGCAGAGTATGGGTGCGATGGTGTCGGCGGCTGTTGAAAATGTGGTGGGGGCAGGGGTCCGTGGGGGCCATGGAGTGGGTTGACTTCATCGTCTTCAGTGTGTCTTCGGTGGCGAGGGCTGTCCAGTTGTCGATCGCTGGCTTTAGGGTGTCGGGGTGGTTGGTGAGGGTTCAGTGTGTTGGTTGTCTTCGTCGAAGTTGTCGTAGATGCTCTTGATTTTGTGGTGGAAAAAGGTGCTGAGTTTGTCGCAGAGGTCTTCTGAGGGAAGGATGTCGGTGGACTCGCTAGTGGGTTGGGCGAACTCCTTGAAGTTCTTTGTTGTTGTGTGCATGAGTGGAGATTCTGTCTTCAATCGTTTTTCTGATGAGTTGGTGGTGAGCGTTGGTGGCGGCTCTGAAGTTGTTGTGGGCTTCTGTGGATTTGGTGTTCCTCCAGGCCTTTGAGGCGGCGGCAAGTGCGTCTGGACTCTCGTAGTTCAGTGGTGAACCATCTAGCTTTCTTGGCGTGGGTGTTGTTGTTTTTCTTGAGGGGGACTATGGTGTTGGCGCTGTCGGAGAGCCATCTGTGCAGGGTTCAGGCTGCGGTGTTGGCGTCGTTTTCCGCGATGGTTGGGGTGGAGTTGCTGAGTGATGAGTGCTGGTCTTCGGTGATTCTGGTCCAGTTTCTTCGTGGGAGCAGGTGCTGGTGTCTGTGGATGGTGGGTGTCCCTTGGCCAAGAGAGCCGTAACTTCCTGTTGGAAAAGGGCCAGATGATCCCCGACATTTGATGGTACTGAGGTGGCATGGCTGGAGGGGGTAGTCTCGAAGGGGAGGGAGTAGGCCCTTCGGACTATTTGCAAAACCCACCTGTCTGACGTGATGGTACGCCAGTGGGGGAAGATGATGGCGAATCCTGCCACCCACTGGCGTGTGATGGGCCTGAAAGGTTGGACTAGGAGGATTTGGAGGCTGCTGCAGAGGGGGCGGTGGTGGACTTGCTCGCCCGCTGGCCCCCAGAACCACTGCGATGGTTCCCACGTCCCCAGCCGCGCTTGCGCCAGTCTGTGGCCCTGGAGGGACATGGTGAGGCACTCCTTCCGCAGCCACGAACGGGGCGAAAAGCAGACTGTGCAGGGCGTGTGGTGGAGAGGCCCAAAGACTTGGCCGTAGCCCGAGAGTCCTTGAAGCACTCTAGCCCACTGTCTGCTTTGTCGCCAAACAGGCGACGACCATCAAAGGGCATGTCCATTAGGGTGTTCTGGACAACGCCAGAAAAGCCAGTCGACCTCAGCCAGGTGTAGCGTCGAAGGGCTAAAGACATTGAAATAGTCCTACCCAGCGAGTCGGCGGTGTCCAGTCCACAGCAGATGGTAAACTTTGCTGCGTCTCTCTCCTTGGGCAACTGCACGGAGAGCACGGCCCAGGCCTCCCCCGGGCACTGGGGCAGCACTTGCGCAACCGTATCCCACACAGAGAGGGAATAACGGCCCAACAGACATGCAGTGTTACCCGACCGCAGTCCCAAGCTGGAGGAAGAAAACATCTTGCGAAGTTGGTCCAGCTTTTTGGATTCCCTATCAGGTGGCGCGTTAGGGAATGCGCCTTTGGATGTCGAGGGTTGGACCACCAAGCTCTCAGGGGTGGGGTGTTGGGAGAGGAAAGTGGGGTCACCTGGGGCTGGGTGGAGGCCTCTGGCAATCATCCTATCCACAGGACCTCCTGAGTTGGGCCTGGACCAGGTGCCCAAAAGGATGTCGGTTAGGGCTTCAATGAACAGCAGCAGGGGCTCCGAAGAGCTCGCTGCCGGCTGAAGCACCTGTCATGTTAATCCCAACGGCCACCGTAGGTAGAACGAGGTGGATCGCCTCGGCCGCCCTACACAACACCACAGCGTAAGACGCTCCCTTCTCCGTAGCCACCATAGGAGGAAACAATATGCCACAGTCTGGTGAAGTATCCAGGCCACTGGCATCCCCCAGTTCCTCTCTCCAGTCAGGATCATAATCCAACTGGTCGGTCAAAGGGGCTCCAGACCCCTCCCAGTCTTCCTCACCCTCCTCTGGCTGTCAATCTGGCTGTTAAGGGCCAGGGTGGAACACAGGCACAAAAATAGCCATCAGCGCCGGTCCGGCTCAGTTTCCACATCGGGCAGAAGCCGGGGTCCAGCCAAGTCCGCAGGGCCCGAAGGTGCACAGGCAGAGTCGAACTGCCCAAAGATGGCATGCATCGCAGAACTGACGAAGCTAGGCAGGGGGTCGCTGTCGCTCCCGCGAAGGGAGGAAAGCCTGGAGTCGACCCTGTGGGCTCTGCAAGCAGAGTCACGAGAGGGGCACCACCCTTACCCTTCATCGCGTCAGGAAGTCGAAGAGAGACTATGCTTCTGTAACTTCTTATTGTGCTTCGACTTACCGGACTCAGAGTGCGAAGACTTGGAAGAGGTATGATGATGGCTCAGCAACCGGTCCCTGGACCTCCCACGGGACCGGGAGCAACGCAGAGCCGACTGCTGGGCCTCGAGTAGCTTTCGTGACCGCTCCCGCAAAGACTTCGGGGCCATGGTCCGGCAGTAGGAGCACGACTTGGGGTCGTGGTCGCGCTCCAGTCACTAGAGGCCCACGCGGTGCAGATCCATCACCAGTCGGTTACAGGAACCACAGGCCTTGAAGCCAGGCATCCCTCGTGCACCAGGAGTCGATGGACTCAAAAAAACGATGTCGACAAAAGTCAGTCAAAAAGTGACTTGATGTACTGCTCTCTCCGGATCTGCGCTTGCTGGCACGGAGAATGAAAGAACTGACATCACATGAGGGCGGCGTCTATGTAGCTACCGCGAAGTCATCTCGGCGACCATGACAACGAACACAGAGTCGATGGACGCCACCTTCCGACACGTCTTTTATTTCTATTTCTGCTCCTTATAGTTCTCTTCCTTGGTGAAGAGGGTGAGTTTGTTAGTGAATCCAGAAAATTCTTCAAGCAGCAAAACTACACCGACAGGTAAAAAACGATTAGTTTAGGAGCGTGAATCTTTTCTGGATTCAATATGCTGTACATAGACTTTGTAGCGGTTTGCTAGTCTTGTGGTAGCTGGGTGGAAGATGAACTTTGGTTTGTAAATAGATGATGCAAGACCTTTTGTCCTACTTGTGCTTCCTTGTTCATTTGAATGTCCACACAGTAATGTTTTGTGAATGTGTGTACCAAAGACCATGTGGCAGCCATGCAAATGTCTTGACTAAGAGTGTTAGCAAGCAATTGTTGCTCCTTTCTTTCTGTGGAGATTCTTGTAAAATTTGTCCTGCATGCTTGTGACACAGTTGTATGGCTTTTGCTATCCATCTTGCGATTGTGTTTTTGGTTACTGGCCTTCCCAGGAAGCTTTTTGCAAAGGATACAAATAATTGTGTTGTCTTCCTGTATTCTTTAGTCTTTTCCACGTAATACATAATTGCTCTTCTTGCGTCAAGTGTGTGCAAAGCTCTTTCCGCTTTGTCCTTTGGATTTTGAAAGAAACTTGGTATCTGTATACTTTGATACCACCTTTGGCATGAATTGTGGATCTATCCTCATGACAATTCTGTTACTATGTATTTGAAAGTAGGGTCACTATAGTGTTAGCGCTTGTAGTTAGCCAACTCTACGTAGCGATTTTATTGCCACTAAAAATGCTGTTTTTATTGTGAACATTTGTAGCGTTGCCTCGTGCAGTGGTTCGAAAGGTGCCTTCATTAATTGTGCTAGAACAAGGTTTCGGTTCCATGTTAGTGCTTGTACCACTTTTGGAGGTGCAATTCTTTTTGCCCCTTCCAGGAATCATTTGACCACATGTGAGGTGAAGAAACTCTTCCCGGTTTCTCCTCTTGTGTACGCGACAATTGCTGCGAAGTGTACTTTTAGTGAGGTAAAACATAATTTACTTTGTAGTAAATGTGAGGTATTTCAGCACTGTTCTTTCTCTTGTGATCTTTGATGACAGACTTTAAGACACCATTGTGTGTATCTTTTCCATTTTGCTGTGTATCATTTTTTTGTTGCTGGTTTCCTAGCTTCTTTTAGAACAGCCATTGTGCTTTCGGGTAGTTTGAGGTGTGCAAATTCTAAGTCTTCAGGAGCCATGCTGCTAAGCCTAAGCTCTCTGGTTCAAGTACTTTCCCGTTTTGCATTGTTAGCAAATCTTTTCTTCTTGGGATTTTGTACATTGACCCCTGTGAAATTTCCATTAGTTCCGGGAACCAAGTCTGTCTGGCCCATTGTGGTGCTATGAGAATCATTGTCATCTTGCAGATTCTGCATTTACAGATTACCTTTTTCAGTAATGGTATTGGGGTGAAAAGCGTATGCAAATATCCCTGACTAGTCTATCCATAGCACATTTCCCAGGGACTGGTTGCAGGGTCGCCTAGATGCGAAGCGTTGGCATTTTGCATTCTGGGGTGTTGCAAATAGGTCGATTTGTGGAGTTCCCCATTTTTTATAAAATGTTTTGCACTTCGGTTTGGTTCAGTTCCCACTCGTGGGATGCTGCTGTCTGCTTCTAGATTGTCCTTCCCTGGTAGGTGTAGTGCTAACATACCTATTCCTTTTGTAATTGCCCATCTCCGCGTCTGCTGTGCTAGATGCGAGAGTGCTACAGTGAGAGTCCCTCCTTGTTGGTTTATGTAAAACATAGTTGTGGTGTTGTCTGTTTGTATCAACACCTTTTCCCCATATAGCTCTTTCTGAATGGCTTTTAAGGATAAGAACACCGTTTTTAGTTCCAAGATATTGATGTGCTTCACCGCATCTTGAGATAACCATAATCCCCTTATTTTGAGATTGTCCATTTGTGCTCCCCATCCCATTAGGGACGCATCGGTTATGGTCATTGTTGGAGGTGTGAAAGGTCTTCCCTGTGGTGTTTGCTCTGTTCCACCATGCCATCTCCTGATGAACTTCGTTGGTGACACCTACTAGATCCTCCCAACTCCCTGTAGCTTGTGACCATTGTGTTTGGAGCCATTCTTGAAATGGTCTCATGTGTAGACGGATATTGGGAACTAAGTGAATGCATGAGGCCATCATTCCTAGTAATTTCCCCACTGTCCTCACGGTCAGGTGATGCCGCCTTCTGGTATAGGAGAGTCTCTTTTAGTAGGAGGTGTTATCCTTTTCTCGTTAGTGAATGCTTTCCCAAACAGTGTTTATTTCTGCACCCAGACAGGGATCCTTATTGGATATAGTGCTACATATATCAAAGTATTGTTTTACCCTAATTATTCCCTCTCCTTCCTCCCTTTTTCCTTCTTCTTGCCTTTCCTTTCTATACGTTTCACAGTTTTACACTATCACAGTACTTGTTAAGACAATTTTCATGTATTATTTTTCTCACATTGGGTGCAAGTAGAATTTCGGTGTAGCTACTCATTATTGGGATTTATTTGGCAATACACGCTAAAAGAACCAATCACATAATTATGGAACTCAGTGTGGCCTCTTTTAAGGTCTTTTTAAGAATTGTGTTTTAGTTTTTAATCTGTTCTGTAGGATAAGGTCGTGGCCCTCCTGATTAAGACAGTGCCGAAATGCACGTTGAGAAGATCCATCTCTTAGCCACCAATTTTGACTTTAGATTTATATTTAAATGTATGGATGTTTGTCCAACCTTTCACTGATCAAATTGTGTTTTATATGATTTGTCGACACCATGTTGTATTGTAATTATGTATTGTCTTAATATTCTTGAAAAAAATCCCTTTTAAAACAAACCAAATAAAATGTATATATGTTTTAATATAGTTAACATGTGTTCACACTGAGTTCTCTCTATCATGTCTTCCTGTTTTCTAAGATTTGCTAAATTCAGTGACCGTTTTTTTGACCTAGGGTTTTTACCTTCAATTGTACTATTGCCCAGCCTAAGGAGCTCTAGAGCATTTGCAGGGGGGTATATATATATATATATATATATATATATATATATATATATATATACACACACACACACACACACACACCTGTTGAGCAATGCATTCGAATTTGCAATGCACCACTGGTTTGCTGCGCTGCTCTCCACCTTTCTTCTCACAAAGTCCATCCTCTTACTTTCCTTGTCAGGAGGTGGTCCCACAGTAGAAAGCACATTTGCCCTCTTCCTTGCTGTTAAGGCAATGATAGAGTCAGCTGGCACTGATCCCCTGATATATAAAGGGTCTTTAGAGGAGTGTTCATACTTTTTCTCTGATCTTGGTGTTATAGCCTTGCAAACAGCAGGCTCCTTGAATGCCTCTTTCCCGGGTCTAAGACACTAGGTAGCATTGGTAGGAATTGGTTCCTAGATTGTGTAGGCATCAAAGTCTGCAATTAAAAAAACAGGATTGAGGTTTTTCTTCCTCTAGCTGAACCCCATAAGTTTCTGAAGCCCTTTTTATCATCTGGTTATACATGCCAGTGTCATCTGGGGGTGATGGCCTCGAAGGATATGATTCTACAGACTCTTCGGTGTCGAGATCTTGCCATTGGAACTCTTGAGTCTGAGTTCGACGTTTCCGCGTATGCTTGTACATCGAGTTCTTCCCTGAAGTAGTAAGAACCTTCCTCCTACTCTTCGATTATTTCTGGGGGTTTTGGTGGTATTGTATCTCTGGTAACCCCTTGGGTTTCGGTTTCCCTTGTTTTCGCCAGTATCCTGAATTGCTTCAAGCTTTCGACTGAGTCTTTTTTGCACTGAAGGATATTCGCTATTTCAGCTTTGAGCCTTCTCAATCTCTGCTTCTTGTGTTCCAGGCGCCAAGATTGTCCGCTTTCTGACTGATGAAGCATCCTTTTCAAGACAGTCCTTCAACGTCTTGGTCTTTGAGGACCTTTGCCGCTCCGGAGTCATTACCCAAGGATCCTACGGTCTGTTTGGATGCAGCTACGGTCGCCGAATGCTTAGACCCAGAGGATCCCCTTTGTGGTGTAAGAGTTCAATTTTCAAGACTCTTCTGTTTTTTTCGAGGTCGACTACTCTTACCTCCTTCGAAGTCTTCTTCTCTACTTCCACGACCAAAACTTCTGTCTCCTCGTCGCCTTCTGGTCCTTCTGCGACGTCGTTTTCCTCCTCACTGGAGAGGCCCAGGTCTTGCAGCGGTGGTCCTTGGCCTTGCATGTTGTAATTGGCTCGTCGCTGCCTTTCTCTTACCCTCAACGTCTTCGGGGTGAAGACTGAGCAGGCGTTAGTCATCGCTTCGATGATCCAGCGGCAGGTACAGGTTACAGACTGTGTGCTGATCCTTTTGAGCGTATTTGTGGTGGCAGTTCTTACAAAACTTGAATGGCATTTTGTCCATTACTGCGCCCGTGGAGCCCCCTGCATGCGCATTCTCCGGTCGTCGACAAAGTTCTGGATTTCTTCTTTTCATCAAACTGCGGCGGTCACAGATTTAAAGATAATGGAAGATAACGCTCTACCAGTTTGCCAACGATTTTTCTCAGTTTTTCGACGATTCTTCTCTCCAATCTCAGGAGCTTCTCCGTATCAATCCAGACCCAACGGCAGAAAAAAATAATCTGAAGATTGTTACCAAAGGTGGGGCTTCCGGAGGAAGTCAGTCAACTTCATAGAAGGGCACCAAATAGTACTACGTCATCAACACCCACCAACAACAAAAATACAATTACGGACCCAACCACTAGATGGCGGAATAATGCACAGCATAGCGAATCCAGAAAAGATTCACGCTGCAAAACTATAACTAACAGTTTCTTTGATAGTTTGCTTCATGGCATTCGTGGGACTCCAGAGTCCTGACTTTCAGGTTGTCCATGTACACTCCAACCCTTGTTGGATGAATCAGTCACTGTCATCACCATGGGGGCTGCTGATCTGAACAGTCTACCCATCCCCACATTTGTCAGGTTCCACCATTCCATTTCCTTTTGCACGCTTGCTGTGACAACCACCAAATCCCATCCATTGCAGATCCATTCTTGTATGGGGCACATGTGTAGTCTTGCATGTGGTATAGGGAAATACACGATACCATTATGCCCATCAATTTAACAACAGTCCTCACTGTCAGATTGACCCTACTGGTAAAGGGAATTTGCTCTATAATTGCTGCTGTTCTGTTAGTGTCTGGGTATACCCATTCAGTTCTTACATTTGGGTCACTACTAGGAAGACTTTCACCTGTCCTGGTGAAGATTTCTCATGGCGAACCCAAGGTAGTGTACCGTTGCAATTACTGTTTATATGTCTTGGTAGCATTTTGGACTTTGCTTTTACCAGCCAGTCATCTAGGTATGGGTAGACATGGATGTCCTATCCTCAGTTATGATGCCAATGCTGCTAGACATTTTGTAAATACTTGGTGCAGATTTTATGCCAAATGGTAGCACTCTGAATTGGTAGTTTACCCTGTCCAGGACATATCGGAGGTACTTCTTGAGGCTCTGGTTTATTGATACACGCAGGTAGGCATCCTTTAGATCCAAGGTGGCCATGTAATCTCTTCCTTAGGAGTGGTGTTACCTCTTGTTGTGATGTCATTTTGAAGTGTTGAGTCAATATGAACTTGTTTAGATACCTACGGTCAGCTTCCCTTTTAAGTCTGGTTTTAGTACTGGGCAGTATGTGAGGCGATCCCACTGCCTGCCTCCCTCAGGGCAGGAGGCCTTCCCTATATGCTCATTTTCTGGATGTCTGACTTGTGCGATTTCCTGCACCCTTTAGGGTTTTGTTTTACTCTTGGAGGGGCGTGTGGCAGAGGTTTGGGGAGTCCTATTTAGCAAACACAAAAAGTGACAGAGGAATGATTGCACTTGGTCTAACCACTGGCAATTACACAGTGTAGCAATCCATCACTCTTACTCATCATGCCACCTCAGTGTGGACCAATCCATACTCAATCAGGCTTGACCCTTCTCTGCAAAAGAGCAATCCAGTATGAACTGCCGCCAGGCCCTCCCTGAACTGGAACACAAGCAACCCAGGACTGGTTTTGCCCTAGTTATGGTCTCATCACCCGGGTACAGCTTGGTTCCAGTGAGCACGGGACTCATGTCAGGGCATACCGATGCCACTTAGGGCAAGGTGCGAAACAAAAAGTGATGGAATTAATGCTTGCAATTGGTCTAACTATTGGCATTCGCTCAGGGTAGCATCCAAACTTACTCTTCTTTTGCTCACCATACTACCTGAGTTTGGACTCTGGCATGGTGAGCAAAAGAAAGCTGGGTTGGGATTCTACCTAGAGACATTGCAAGTGGTTAGACAAATGCAAGTATTCCTCTCATCGTCTGTTGTGTTTCGAGTCCCTATGCAGTAGCCAGGTCTTATGAATACGAGACAATTGCCTGAGACGATTGACTGCCACTTCTGGAAAAACCCTCCTATTCAGCCCCCACCCCTCCCCCCTCTGGTTTTTCGTGGTGGGGCTGTGTGGCAAATGAGTCACGTATTGTTGATCCACCATCCAAGGTTGGGTGTGGCCTCTCCTCAAAAGGGCTGCCTTGCTGGATGCTGCCCCTGCTGGTGTGCCTGTTGTGATGAGTGAGGCTTTGTTGTTACTGGCACTGTTCGGTTGGAAAGCCTGCCCTGCCTGTTGAGTGTTCTGGCAGTCGTTCCTCTTCTAAAAGATCTTTTGCACTGCCCCTTTTGCAGCCTTTTTATTATTTGTTGCAACGCCTCATCTGCTTGTCCAAATAGGGTTTCAACAGTGAAAGGTGTATGGATGACTGAAGTCTACACTTCGTTTGAAGTGCGAGACTCTCAACCAGGTGTGCCCCCTGAATGGGGTGCCTGTAAACATCTGTCTGCTGCATCCAGCAGTTGAGGCAGGAGTGGCTGGTTTTTTAACTTTCTGGACCACTGCCATGTACCTCTTGCGGAACTCCTCCCATCAGCCCTTCCATCTCATCCCACTGCTGGTGCACATAGCAGTTAAGGAGCACATTGGAGTTGGCTATCCTCCATTGTGTGGTCACCTTTTCATCTTTCTGCCTACCAGGTCCACTCTTGCTCTCCTCTGGTGGTGGAGGCCCGGTGATGTGGGGACAATGTTTCTCTTCCTTGCAGCAGTCATAATGATCGAATGAGCAGGGACATTCCCTTTGATGTACTTGGGGGTCCTGTCAGGAATGCTTGCACTTTTCCACACAAGGGGTTATTGCTCTTGCTATGGCAGGTTCTCTGAAAGCCTTTCCCCTGGTCCAGGTAGCTGGGAAGCATGGGCAGATAGAGGTTTGCTTTCTAGCCATGCAAATTGTACCCCATACATGGCTGCGTTTTTGATAATACTGTTGTACAGGGACAGGTCACCCGGGGGGGGGGGGGGGGGGGTCGAAGGCATAGAGGGGTAGTTATCCATGCCCTCAGGGGACTCAGCATAGTTTGTTGTACTCCTCCTGTTCTCCCTCATGCGGGTCTAGGGTCCTCAATGTCTGGTTGCTACTTATCCTCAGATCCAGACGGCCTGGATTGGATGCAAAACTCCGGGGTTGAAACTCCTTCCTACTCTATAGAAGTGCTGCCATTTCGGCTTCGAGCCTTTGCTTTTTCCACTCCACCTAGAGCACTCTTTGACAGCATGGGTGGAGTCTTACTTTTCAGAATCAGCAGCTCCCCATACCTCATGTCTTTCCTCTTCTTTGTTTGCTCTAGAGTACCAATTTGCGTCACAGGTTTCGAAGGTTTGCCCAATCGGTGTCCTTTGGTCAGGATCCTTCACAGCTCCCTATGCTAGTGCTGTCCTTCAGCCATCAGGTGCGGATGCTGCTCTCAAGGAATTTAAGTCTGAGCATGTAACACCCAAGTCTTTCAGCAGTTTAATTACCTTTTGCAGTCTTTCAGCATCTTTTGCTGCCTTCTGACGCTTCTCTCCTGTCAGCGTCTTAGATGTCGGATTAGCGCCGGTTCAGCATCCAACATTCTTAGTCTTTGCTGGATAGGCCAAGGTCGTTCAGGGAATCCTGCATCTTGTGGGTGCAAGTCGTGGTGTGCTAGTCTTTGTCCGCATCGTACCTAGTCGCTCTTTAGCACAGGCTTCACAATCTTGGTCCTTGTGGTCTTTCGGCAGGCTCAGATTGCAGACCTTGTGTGGATCCCTCTGCGCAAACCTGGGGTGACTGTTTGGGCAAAATTTTAAATGGGTTTTTCTGTGACGCATTGCGGTCTCTCTCCTCTTCATTCTCTGGCCACATGGGTTTCACCGGCAGGTCCCAAAGGCTCCTCTTTTCTGTTAATTCTTCCAGTGGCTTTAGGTGTTCAGTGCTATTCTGGTCCCCCCCCCCCATTACTAGGAAGTCTTCTGTGCTCATCCGTCGTACTTCCAGACTTGAGGAAAAAAAAAAAAAAAAAATAATCTTAAGATGGCAACCACGCACTGGAACTTCCGCGGCACTGTCTGACGTCACACAGGGGATGGACTTGCCCTCAAATAGTGGTCGACAACCCAAACACACACACGAGAGAAGCATGTTTTCAGACCCAATCACTAGATGGCGGAATAGATGCACAGCATGTGAATCCAGAAAATGAATCATGCAGCAAAACACCAATTGAGTTTTAAAAACACAGAAGTAAAGATGAATAATCCAGAAGTCAATTCCTCCTCCACCTTTCATTCATCTTGCCACGGTAACCTGCTGGTCTAACTGCTTGACATTTAATAGAAAATGGGACTGACGGGAAGCAAGCGTGCAGACCAAGACACTTTCCTGCTCCAGTCCTCCCCTACAGTTAAACACACTCCTGATGATTTACTTATGTCCTGCTCCGACGTAATTTAACCCCACAGTCTATAGCTACAGCATCAGTTTTTGCAAGTTTAACATTTTGTACAGCATGATACGAGCTTCGAAGCACCACAGAAAGTAGGAGTAGTCATAGCTGCTCAAATGAAATGGGGAGTGATTGTCAGAACTTGGATCAAATTCCTTGCAGGATTATTATAATGGACATACCAAGAACACATCTTAAGGGCAAGAGAAAAAATGCAAAAAAAACATGTCACGTTTGAGTGCACTTTATGACTAATAAAGAATACGACACATTAGAAAAAAATTCAGTATAGTTTATTCAAAATAAAAATAAACGGAAACGGAGACTGGCAATTGTATGGCTTTTAGGTGCGCTACCCAAAAGCTTGTTTGTGGAAAGGGACAACCAAGGGGTCCGTGCTCCTTTTGTTAAGTCAGGTTCCTTAACATGAATGGGATTAAGATAATTTTCAAATAACTGTCATTTTAGTTGCCTTTAAAACAAACTAACTGCTCCCATTGAGAGCAACTCAATCTTCTTGCAAAGCCTCCCAAGTTTGTAAATTAATCTGGCCGGTGTTAATCTTCAGGCATCTATTTTGTGTACCTATCAGTAGCGTTACACACTAGTGGCACATCCGATAATGTATAAATAGAAAACAAAAAAAACATACCAGCCTACGTGGGAGGGCACAAGCCATCTACTCGCTTCAAATTAAGAGCACTTGAAGAGGTAATTATAGAAAAAAAAAAAAAAAACATGGCATAGAAGGATGGGAGGAGAGAAAACCTCTACCTCAAAGAAGGAAAAAATATAAAATCAAAAAAAACACCTCTGCTCCTAATTCCTGTTCAAGTCTTAAATTTGTAAAAATTTTATATACAAAAATGAGGTAATACACATACATATTTACATTCCAAGACAGACATGAGGTCTGGCAGTGTATGCCACAATGTAGCAAGCCCTTATTCATATGGGCTAACCACTCACAGGAAATAGGAAACTGGGGCACTGCTGGAATCAACAGATGAAATCACAGCGGAACCAAGGAGGCTTCCAGCTTCATCAAGCGCACACTAATGCATATATGGTCTCACTCTGGTCACTAAGCAATAGTCCACTCAAAACTGGCAAAGTGGTGAACAAAGGCTAAGCGATAGGACCAACACATGACCTGCTACCACATTAAGGGGACAGCTACGTTTAGTTTGATGTGCATTGGCATACGCAATAACAAACCAATCATTTCAGAGACATTTCTGGCTACCTTGCAAACGCCACCCTACCAGAATACTACAGTTCTCATAAGACACCTAGCAACTATAAACAAAAAACTGAATCCTTACCCACCTGTCACTTGATGCTTTAGTAAAAGAATCTAGTCTTCCTCCAAAATACACCCAGGTAAGCGCACCCCCATTCCAAAGGTTCCACTTTGTAAGGCGCTATATGATCAACAGAGCAATGTGGCTGTTTGAAATTCCCCATGAAGAAGGGCCATTCTATTTTGGGACAAGAGAAAGCACATACCTGGCAAGGTTGCAGATCATCTCGGGTAATTATTGCAGTTTCCCTGGAGAATATCCCCCCCCCCCCCCCCCAAT
Organism: Triturus cristatus; assembly: GCF_964204655.1. NCBI lineage: Eukaryota > Metazoa > Chordata > Amphibia > Caudata > Salamandridae > Triturus > Triturus cristatus. The sequence continues at coordinate 1,195,967,405 of NC_140593.1, forward strand.
TCCAATACAGATTCAACTGGAATAGATATAAAGACTACATATATAGTACTTCCTCCCTACTACACAAACATCACCTCCGCTCTTAGAACGAGAGATGCAGCAGTTGTATACCTTATGGAATGACACGTTTACTAGCCAAGAATCGTGACACAGCAAGTTGGATTCTGCTACAGAACTGGGATGCCACACCTCATAAAAAGAAGAAACGAAAGACAAAAAAAGGGAATATAAAAATTGTAAAAACCATTCGATAGGGTAGAACCAAACTCCAGTTCTCAAACGATCAAGGACGGGGAGCATCAAAACATTGTGGCGTACGGCCTTAAAGTGACCAAGGAAAGGGCACCACCTCCATTGGGAACCACAGAACAACCAAGAGTGGGATGCAAAATGGTTTAACCAGGAGAGCTGTTCTATGGCTTTGCTGCAGGCACATGCTTTTATACCACAACTCATGTTCCAGCCTCTATTCAGACATGGCCAGTAATTTCCATCCACAAGTTAACTTCCCCAGTCTGTCTTTAACGCAGTATACAAATAAAAACCAGAATTAAAAGAGCTGTAAAACTTCTTGTGCTGGGCTGAAGAAAGTGCATCCCTTGATGTCTTTTAGAAGAGGTACTTCCGGCAGCCCTCTGTCCCACATTTGCACTCTATCCGCACTCGCTTCTTCGGAGACGCCGCCAGACCGGCTAGTCCGAAATTGGAGTCCATCCGAGTACTTTCAGCATCCACGGGATCCACTGCAGACAAGGTGACAGAAAGGAACACTAGTACCAAACTACTTAAAAGTACCACCCATCTCTCACCCTACAACCGCACAGCCATAGTCCGGAGTATTGTAAACTCCTCTGCTAGCACACCTCACTCATGGCCCTAACATCGCATGAGCTAAGAGCGAGCAAACCGCTTCGCCTGGGAACATGCATCATACCTGCTAGCGAGTAGTGAAACACATTACCAATGCACGTCAATTGTTAAAAGCAGGACCCCATGCACAGCTTCTACTGGAGCAGACATGCAGCATCTCCTGAAAACTCAACATCCTAACAGAGCTCCAAGATGCACTCTAACAGGACCTCGCCACTCGTGTGACTGTATACCTTGCATGTTGTAGTCAAAGGTGAGCTCCTCCCCGGGGCGGATGGTGCGTGTGGCAAAGAATGCAATCCGAGGTAGCCTTTCATCGATGTTTTCAATGAAGACATTGTAGACCTGGAGATTTGGGTTACACTGGGGAAAGAGGACATGATCAGAAAGGCAAAGCAGAAAGAACGGAAAAAACCACCAAGACTATCCTCACAAACCAGAATTAAACACATGCATCCCCTCGTTATTTATATGAAAGTTAATTATTAATCCAGTACAATTTTCACAACAAAAAGTGGGTGGTATTGTTCAGCTCAACCCACATACCACTGTTGCTTTCTGTGTCAAGTCTGGAAGCTATCCCGCACCTGTAAGACTGACCCCCAACACCCAATCAATGGTGAGGGCACCAACAAGTTGTGTCAAAGCACACCCACCCGCCAGGTTACATCAAGGACCCTCGGGGTATGATGTCACAGATGGCCCCAATAAGAAAGGAATGCCTTCTAATTTGCTTACACTGTGGTTGACGAAGTGGGAGATGTTGCCATAGTAAGCCGCATCCACTGTGTACACATCCTCCACGTAGTCCAGATCGAAGAGATACGTGGCACCCTGGCGGTCATAGACCTGCCCCCGGCGCTCTGCCTCCTCGGAGGTGATGATCTTTCATGAGAAGAAAAACAAGCATGAGGATTGGCTGTGAAGGGAGAGAGACCGCGAGCGCAGAAGAGTTATGGTCTATAGTAAGAGGGACGATGCCCCTCAGGCTGGGACGTGGAACAGGGGGAAAGCATTTAAAGTGGAACAAAAGAGTCCGTTAGTCAGACTGACAAGAAGCAAGTGTATTAAGGAGGGCATCTCAGTACTGGGATCAAACAATGACTTTTTCACCACATTCAAAAATCTGGATTTGGAGTAATAGTGCTATGAAGGACACGGACACATGGGGACACACACATGGGAGGACACACACACACACACACACACACACACACACACACACACACACACACAGAGAGAGAGTCACACACACACAGTGAGACACACACAGGGAGACACACTGTGGGTGTTAATGACAGTTTAATTGGACACAAAGGACCACCAGGATTTCACATCATGTCTCGATAGAAGCTCTATTGAGAATGTCATGCTACAGACCCCCATGCTGATAATGGGGAATCCGAACGCAGAGACTGCAGTGTATTATTTAGTTTCATATAGAACTAGCTAGACCTGAAGGTATCGGAGCGCTTTGCACGGTATGTGAGTAAGTTTACAAGAGGTACATGAGGGACTCCCAAGAATAGTAGTTGAAAACATACAGCACTAAGTGGTTACCAAGCCACCCAAGCACATGCTATACCCGCTGCAGTGAGAGCACAGCACTGATGATTTCAGGGTCTCAGCTGGTCACAGCTCTGCGACGCCACATGGGGGACTCCAACTCGAAGCCTGGTGAAGTACTGCTGACCTCCCCATCCAGAAGCATCATAAACCGGGCACACTGCTAGCTGCCAATGTCCCTGCCTCGTGTTGGCGACTTTCATACTGGAGCGCAGATCACACGGCGTACCCATTCATCCTTGCAAGCCAAAAACAGACACCGGACGGCCACGCCGCACTGAATTATTAATGAATGATTGCCCTAGCAGCAATAATCCAAGGAGATAAACGTACAGGGGATAATCGGGATTTGGTCAAAACCTCAAGTGCCTATTTGAGTGCATGTCCAGATGTAGTTTAAGGCAGCTCCGGGGTCCTCCGAAGAGCCAGGTCTTATCTGAAGGCTGCCAGGATGAGACCTCCTTCGTTCCTTCCTGCAAATTTTGCCTGGTGATGTCGGGTTCCTTGGTGAGGGAGAGGATGAGCTGGGTGTCGTTGGCATAGGATACTATGCAAAGTCCATGGTTTCCAACTATGGTTGCAAGGGGGGGGGGGGGGGGGGGGGGCGCCACGTAGCTGTTGAGGAGCATGGGCCCGAGGGAGGATCCTTGAGGTGATTTGCATCTTATCTCTGTTGGTTCAGAGATGTAGGACGGGAGTCTTATTCCTTGTGTTCTGCAAGAGAGGAAAGAGCGAATCCAGTCTAAGGCAGTTCCCTGTATGCTGGCATCGTGGAGTCTGGCAGCTAGTGTGCGGTGGGAGACGGTGTTGAAGGCTGCTGAGAGGTTGCAGTGTGGCCATGATCTAGGAGGGTGCGAATGTCATCAGTGGCAGCTAGGAGGGCAGTCTCGGTGAAGTGTGGTAGCTGGGCGTTGACGAATTTCTCAATGACTTTGGTGGCAGAGGAGAGAGATGGGCCTGTAGTTCTTGAGGTCTGTCGGGTCTGCAGAGGGATTGGACTTCGGCGGGATCCCAGTCGCCGGGAAACATGCCTATGTCGAGGGCGCAATTGATTGTCAGTTGTAGTTCCGGTGCGATGGTGGAGGTGGCCCTGAGGAAGATGGGCAGCAGGCAGGGGTAAGTGGGTCCTCCAAAGTGGATGCTCTTCATAGTCTTTGCGATGTCTTCTGTGGGACAGGGGTCCAGGTGAGTAGGGTCGGCTGGGTGGCATAGCTGGTGGATGGTGTTGGGCCGGTGCCTTGGTAGTCAAAGTGGTCGTAGTGTCTCCTGATTGTGGCGGAAGAAGGAGCTGAGTTTATTGCAGAGGTCCTGGGAGGGGAGTCGGTGGTGGTTTCGCTGTGGGGTCTGTGGAATTCTTGTATGATGGTGAAGAGTTCCTTGGAGTTGTAGGATTTGAAGAGGATTTTGTCCTGAATTTGTCCTGAATGAAGTGTCTCTTCGTAGATCTGATGAGTTGGTGATGTGCTGTGGTGGCAGCCCTGTAGAGGGTCCGTGCGAGCTTGGATTCTCGGCGGTCCATGGTGAACCAGGTGGCTTTAGTGTTGTCTGTCATAGTTCTGGGAAGGGAGGGAGTGGGGTAAGAGTGTCTTGGCGCAGTCAGAGATCCATTGGTGGAGGTAGTTGGCTGCTGTGTTGGCGTCTGTTGAGGTAGGGGGGAGGAGTGCGGCTGAGGTGCTCTTCAGTGATCTTGCTCCAGTTTCTGCGCAGCAGGTGTGGCATCGGCTTGTGTGCGGTGGGTTTCGAGAAGGAGAAGTGGACTCAGTGGTGGTTCCGTGGTGCGATTGAAGCGAAGTTTCCTCCGGCGAAGGAGGGAAGGGAGGGGGCAGGGGCGTCGAGTGTCCCACTGTGTGGGTGTGTGTGGAGACGAGTTGCTTCAGTCCAATGTTGGAGGTTCTCTAGGAGGGTGGTGGAGTGTCTCCAAGCAGTATGTAGTCCGTGAAGTCAAGGGCGTGATGTAGTCTGCGATGGTGTTTGTGAACTGGGGCCGGGTGGTCTGTAGCAGTGTGTTCCGGAGTGTCGTTCTTGTGTTGGGCTGGATCTCGAAATCGATGTGTTCCAATGGGGGTGGGAGGGCGTAGTTTAAAAATGAGGCTGCCAGTTGGAGTAAGCTTTTATGGACAATGGCGAGGCCTCCTCCGGGGCGGTCTTTCCTCAGGATCTTGTACTCATCTGGGATGGCAGTTGCAGAGCTGGTGTTGGTCCAGGTCTCGGTGAGAAAGGAGACGTTGGGCGAGAGGGTGTTGAGGTGGTCCCAAACTTCTACTGTGTGTCTGTACAAGGAGCGGATCTTGGAGGATGCAGCTCAGGGGGGTTTGGGTGCGCTGGCGTCCGGTGGGTTGGCGGTAGTTGTCTGGGCACAGGAGGTGGGTGAAGGTGCGGCTGCAGTGTCCACAAGAGAATGGGCCTTGGGAGTTGCTCAGCGTCGAGAGCTGGCAATTGTTGATGCATCTAGGGTGGAGTGCGTGGAGAATGCATTGAGGGCCCCGTTCCACAAGTCTGTACACTTCCACATGGTCACAAGTGAGTGGACGGGATGCTCTCCGCGCAATTTCAAACTGAATGGCACGCGAGAGGGCTGCCCTCTCCCCCTCAAGGGGGGGCCCCTCCCTCCAACGGGTGCCCTCATACTGGAACCCACCGTTCGTAGAGACTCTGGATGGTCTGGAATACAGATAGAGGATAGAGCTTCATTATGCACTAATGACCTGCTTTTCTACATCCAAAATCAGGCCATCTCCATCCCAAGGTAGACTGAAATATGTAAGGTGTATGGAGGAGGTCTCTGGTTTACAAGTACACTGGCAGAAATCTACCCAAGACATACCAGAGGAGAGACCCGATGGTGCCTAGCCTCTACAGACCTTCAGGTCTCCAGTTATGCTCACTGTTTTGCCATGGAGGGTAGAAGTTGGGACCTGAATATGGTTTCCCTTCTGACAAACCTAAGGCGCCATCTCCGTTCATGGACTTGACTCCCCACTCAAAGGTGGTGTTTCAAAAGCGATAGCACTGCACAGATTATCAAAGCCTCCTCCACAGACCCCATTTTTTGTTATTTACAGCTGCAACATGACCTTTCCTATCATAAGGACAAACTAAGTAAGAGGCATTCAGGAATTTAACTACCTTGAGGCAAAACCAGTCTCCCAAAAACTAGGGGGGAAAAGCCTCCAGATTATAGCAAGCATTTGTGACTACCGCCCTAAACGCATTGATTCCACGGAGACAGAACTGGGAACAAGATGTGGGCCAGGTGAACGATGATGAATGCATATACAGCAGGATGGCCCAATGGTCATTGGCCATCTCCCCCCCCTTCCCTCCCCTCCCTTCGCATCCCACCAGCTTAAACGTCTTTATCGATACATCCAGATGCTGACGCAACTTCGGCATTTAGGGGGGATGGCTCAAATTCTCGACTTTACTAGAAGTAGTTTCCCCAAGGGTTACCAGTTACAAATGGTTTGGACGTCCCTTGGTGGCTGCCTATTGACAAATATGTTCAGTTCTCAGTAATATAACAGAGGACCAATAAAGCTCGACTCCAAGATAGGGTGGTTCCAGTTACACGTTCTTTTGTTGCCATTGGCCTCTTGGCGGCTAGGAGGGACATGGCGCGTCATCTGTGGGAAGCTGTGGCCCCCCTACAGTAGCAAAGTGGACTAATGGCACATATTTCTGTGCAAAGGATGAGGAGCTGGTGTACAAGGCATGTGGTGCTGCAAAAATAGATACAAAATAATAAACATAGATGGAATCAGTGGCAGAACTACTCACAACTTCAAATGAAATATTTTCCCTTTTGCCATGATATTGCATTTGTAAATGCCTCCGCACCCCCCCCTAAATTCCGAGCTTTTATCTTTGTTGATTTTACTCAATTAGTGGTTATATGCACTGCTGGGCAATGTGATAAATCTACATCTCTCTCTCCCTCTACATCCATCTCCCTCCACATCCATCTCCCTCTATCTATATAAATAACCTTCTAGTTAGCCTAAGATTTCACCTGTACAAAACCAGTGAAATTCAGCAATTGGTTACCTGAGCTAACTATAACTAGGTTCACGGAATGCACTGCTAATGACCTCACATATTACATCACTCATGACATGGTCAGTCACACCACAATATTGCCCTGGGGAGGTGGCAGTGATCCACGGGACTGCAGGATGTGAATTCAATTAAAGCCACAGGGGTGGGGCGGGTCGCATTGTTTGAAGATGAAGCCCCAGAGAGAAGGCAGTCCCTGGACATTAGTAAGCCCGGGGGGGGAGTGGGGGGGGGGGGCTGTGCGAACCCCCCACCAACACACACTATGCAAATGCCCCCAGGGCGTAGCCCTTGGAAACAGTGACATGAGCATTCACAATGAAGGGCATGAACACCACACAGGAGGATATTTAACAGGATTAGTTTTTTTCTGTCCAGAGGCACTACTGCAACAAAGACATGATTAGTTGAGTGTGCTCAATCACTTCCACCTAGGCAAACACTTGTACTAGTGTTGTGGGAAAGAGCCACTGCTTAAAGACTGCATGAACTAATGGGATAGGAAAGAAATCAAGGGCCAAAGGACTGATAATTTGAGGGTAGCAATATTAGGGGAGGACAGAGCAGAAGTGAGCAGAGTAAATCATTTGGCTTATTTAAAAAGGTCATAGTTGACAAGATTAGGGAAGCACAAATTAACAAATGGAACAGTGAAGTAGTATCTGGCCATCTGCCCCACTTTGGGGTTTGCCCAAAATAAGAATACAGGCTAAGTGTATGGACCATTCTCTAGGTGGCTGCTCTGCAGGCCAATAACAGAATGACTAGGGCAGCTATAGCTGCCTTCCCTCACAGCATGGGCCTCTGGGTAGCAAATATTTGATTAGTTCACCTTTCAACAGAATGCAGCTTTCAAATGCCTTATTTTGTCAAGAGCATCTAGCTCGACAAAACTTAAGTAGGCAGGTTTCTTGTATTCATCAACTCCTTTTATACTAAAATTGCTTCTAAATTTCGAAAAAAGGAACTACACAACTTCCATTCTTTTGATACACAGCACTGTATCAAGCAGCGTATCAAATATATATATTTTAATAGATGTCCCATAAATTAAAAACCCAGGCTGCTATAAACGAGATCTAAACAATCTCATTAAGGCACTAATAGATGGATTGTTAAAACAATGGATTGCTTCTCTGGTGGATCGAATATTTGCCTAGTTAAAAAATAAATCTGCGCAAACAAGATCTTCGACCTTGTAGATTGGGGCAGATACAAATATGTTCTATAGCCAGACTTTAAAATCACATTAATGATCTGAACAATTGCCCTATGTGTGGGTTTCAAGTACCTTCGAATTGATACAAAAGAACGTGCAAGCACAAGTCTTAAATATTTTTTTGTTTTTGCCTGTACGTTAAAAACAAAGCACAGTTGTTTTCAGACGGAGTAGGAATAAAATGTCAAGTTGCTATGTGGGTGATTAGAAAGAGCATAGATCTTCCAGTCTATAGTCCTGCTTAAACTTATTTTAATAGGTTTTTACGGGGTAGTCTTGAGACAGGTCAGGAAAATTGTGTTAGACTGCCCCAATGCAAAGTTCAGTTAAAAAAAAAAAACAAAAAAAATTACATTGCAGGTCCTTCTAGATTATCCACTTTAGTGTTAAGTCAATTGCATTATTACATCCACATAACTTGTACTGGTGAGGCATATAGTAGCAATGGTATAAAAGTTTGGCCGTCAGGGCTGTGACCAACTGGGTAATTGCTCCTCTTCCAAAGAGCTTGACAAACCTAATAGCTTTCCCAATTATGTTTTTTTTTGTTACTTCCTGGAATGTACATGTCCAGCCAGGAAAGTTTGGTGTCAATGATAACACCAAAGTACACATATATATCAAGTTGCGAGATTGCCTCCCCGAAAGACCAATTTATGGATTTAACTTCCCTCCCAAATGTAACCACTTTAGTTTAGGAATAATTCACTTGGAGCTTATTTTCCAAATTGTAGGGGTTTGAGCCAAGTTATGTTTCAGGACGGTTTATCAGCAGTGGGGAGGGGTCTAGGGGCAGGAGGAAAAGCTTCACATAATTGTTTTAGAACGCTATAAGTGGAGAATCAGATATTTGGCCTTTTTAAAAATATAAATCTGGTGCATAATGGAGCCTTTCCATGGCTCCGATATTAGTCCTTCTGAAAGAACATTTGGAAAGGAAATGGAAAATATATATATATATATATATATATATAAATAAAAGAGAGGCCCACAAACAAGGACTCACTTTTATAACATCCACTGGCAGGCCGTTCGGGCCTGCTGCTCTTGATGTTTTTATTAACTTTAATTCTTTAGTGATCTGGGGCAATGTGCTTCTGTAACTTGAACTTAAATAGTGAACTTAATAGAGCAGGAGTTTAACGCATTGATGTGGGATGCCGAGGTGTCATTGAAAACAACAAAATGGTTACTTACCAGTAGGAGTAGCTTTGCAACTTGAATTTTCTGGATTCACATGCTGTGCATTATTGCACCATCTAGTGGTTAGGTCCGGAATAGATTTTCTTGCTTGGTACATCTACCACCATTTGGTGCTGGGTCCATCTCGTGAAGTTAGACGGTGCCCGGAAGTTCCTGTGAGTGGTAGCCATCTTCGGATTCTTTTTTTCCCCCTTTTTTCTTTCGGGGAGGTCTTAAATCCTGTTGCCTTTAGGCGTTAGTTCTTTGGTTTCAGTGATCTTTTGTCCCACCCGTTAGCATTCCTCCTCTGAGGGGAGATGGGTGGATCGCATGTGAATCCATAAAACTCTTCAAGCTGCAAAACTACTCCTACTGGTAAGAAACCATTAAGTTTTGCATTATGAATCCTTTTGTGGATTTACATGTTGTGCATTAGATTATGTTGCAGTTTTCCCCTCTTTGGGGTGATTGTGGTAAGATGAGGAAGACTTTGCGAACAGGTGTAGAATGACCTTTTGTACCACTTGAGCTTTCTTAGGTATCTGTATATCCACGCAGTAATGTTTGGTAAATGTGTGTGGGGGATGCCAATGTTGCTGCAGCACATAGGGTGTCTATTGGCACGGCGGTGCCCCCTTTTTTTCCATGTTGAGTGGGCTCTATGCCGTGTGTAGAGTTTTTCCTGCTAAGGCATAGCATACTTGTACTGCCTGTACAATTAAACGTGCATTTGTCCCCTTTGTCACGGGTGCCCCCTTGTTGGACTTTGAGGGAGACACAAACAATGGATTACTTTTACAGCGGTTTGTCTGTTGGAGAATGTATAGTAAAGCCCTTACGTCCACGGTATGAAGGTTTCTTTCTAGCCGTGTTTGCAGGTTTTGGAAGAAGACTGCTAGCTGTATGCTTTGGTTCATGTGGAATTTGCTTACTACCTTACGTAGGAATTGAGGGTGTGTCCTTAGGATAACTTTGTCCTTTTGGATTTGCATGTATGGCTCCTCACTCCTTCACTTACTTGTCAGAGAGGTTATGACTATTAAGAAGGCAGTCTTTATGGTCATGTATTTGACTTCTGCTTTGTGCATGGGATCGAAGGGTCCAGTCATTTGTTTTGTTGGGACGGTGTTTAAGCTCCACATTGGGGCAGGAGCATTTCTTGGGGGTGCAATTCTCTTGAATCCTTCAAGGAATCTTTTGACGACAGGTGCTGTGAAAAAAAAAAAAAACACATTTACATTAATGTCTCCTTTTGTAGGCTACAATTGCTGTCAGGTACACCTTGAGGATGGAGTAGCTGATGTTATGGTCAAGCAAGTGTGTAAGATCTAGGGGCACTGTTTCCTGTGTGGAAATGGAGTGAAGGGTATTCTTTTTTGTTCGCCATATTGTGTACTGTTTCCACTTAGATGCAAAGCATTGTCTTGTGGTCTCTTTTCTTGCACCCTTTAGTATTCCCATTGTTCTTTGCGGAAAGTTTAAATGTCCAAACTATGTATTCAGGCGCCAGGCTGCTAGGCTGAGCGTTGCTGGTTCTGGGTGAAAGATTTGCCCCCTTTGCATTGTAAGGAGATCCTGGTCTGCCTTGAACTTGATAATTTGTCCCCTGGACAGTTCGAGTAGGCTTGAGTACCAGGTTGGTCATGCCTATTGAGGGGAGTATTAGATTGGTTTATGGTTGTTTGGCTTTCCCCAGAACCTTTTGTAGTAGAAGAACTGGAGGAAAAGCATATGCAAATGTCCCTGTTCAGTTTAGTGACCGGACATTCCCTCTTGATATGTGGTGTTGAAACCTGGATGCGAAGGGATGGCATTTTTTGTTCTCCATTGTTGCGAATAGGTCTATTTCTGGAGTTCCACAAAGGTTGAAGACCTGTTGCAGGCTCTTGTGTTTTATCTCCCACTCGTGCAAACTGCTGTTCTGTCAGCTGAATTGATCTGCTTCGGTGTGGTCCTTTCCTAGCAGGTGAATTGGTTGTAGGCTGATTTTCCTTGAATTGGCCAATTTCCATATTTCCTGAGCTAGTTTGCTTAGGGTGAATGAGTTCGTTCCTCCCTGTTTGTGAAAGCAAAACATGGTCAGGTTATTGTCCGTTTGGATCAATACTGTCTGTCTTCCTATGTGGGCTCAGAATGCCTTCAGTGCCAAGGAACACAGTCTTCATCTCTAGGAAGTGGATGTGTTTTATAGTGTCTGAATTGTTCCATTGACCCGTACCCTCAGGTTTTCTGAATGTGCTCCCTAAACCCTTGTGGGACGCATCTGTCACGATTGTCACTGAGGGAGTTCGTATTTTGAAAGGTGTGCCTAGTGTCATGTTCTTGGATGCTTACCATTGTATCTCCGTCGGAACCTTTTCTGTTAAACTAGATCTTCCCAACTCCCTGTGGTCTGTGACCAACTGCAGCACAGCCACTCTTGTAGAGGGTACACATGGAAGCGTGCATGAATGAAGAGGGGGAATGCATGATGCTATCATTCCCATGAGTTTGACAGTCCTCACTGTCAGATGGACCCTTATGGTAAAGAAGAGTTTGCTTGATAGCTTGTATTCTCCTTTGGGTCGGGTATGCCCGTGCAACCTTGGAGTTTAATCTTTCTCCCAAAAAGGTCTTTTTTGTTCTGGGTTTGTTGATGCATTTCTGGGGGGTTTATTGAAATACTCAATTTTTGCAGTGTGGTTATCACCCGATTGACCTGTGTGTAACATCTTTGCTTAGAATTTGCCTTCATCAGCAAATCATGTAGGGATAGGCGTGGATTCCTCTCCTTTTTAGGGATGCAGCAACCGCTGCTAGGCACTTTGTGAAGAATCTAGGTGCCGATTTTATCCCGAAAGGCAGGACTTTGAATTGGTAATGAGTGGTCTAGTGGAAGAACTGGAGGTATTTTCTTGTGAGCTTGGTTCATGGGGATGTATAGATAGGCGTCCTTTAGACATATTGTTGCCACGAAATCCCCTTTTTCTAGCTGTAGTATTACCTCCTGCAGTGCGGACATCTTGAAATGCTGAGTGCGAATGAATTGGTTTATGAATCGGAGGTCCAAGATGGGTCTTAGCATGAGATCTTACATTGGTTGCAAGGTGAATAGTTTCCTTTGAAGTGTTACCTTTTTGGAACCTTCTCGATTGCTTATTTTTGTAAGAGTTCCTTTATTTCTTGTCTTAATTGCAAGAGTTCTGTTCCTTGGAACCTCTTCCATTTTTTGCTGGGGGTTTATTACCTCTATACAATAGCAGTGGTGTACCAAATTTAAAATCCAACTATCTGTAGTGATGGCTTTCCATAGAACTAGTTGGTATGCTACTCTGCCACCCACAATGGTGTGTGGATGTAAGTCACTTGGAGTTTGCTCCTCCTCCTTTCAAGGTTTGTCCCCTGGCTCTTCCTCTGCGCCAAAAGGGCTGCCGTTACCATGCTTGGTATCCAGAATGCTGGTTTGATTGCTGTCCGCCGCCTAGCGCTTGTTGGCCTGTTAAGAGCCCCTTCATGTGGTTCTTCAGAGGTTAAAACCTCTTTTGAAAGTGCTTCTCTGTTGTGGGGCTCCCATAGATTTCCTCCCAGGGTTCCCCAGTGTTAGAGACCATTTCCTGTAACTTCGACACCATAGTATCCCATTGAGAAGCCAGGGTGGGCGTTGCTCCTCCTTGCCGCAGTGACAATGGAGTTTGGCACGGTGTTTCCCTGAATCTATTTAGGGTCTTTTGTGGAAGGTTTATATATTTTTTCAAACTTAGGGTTAACCAATTTGCTGAGGCAGGCGCCTTGAAAGCCTCCTTGCCCTGGTCTAGCATTGAGAGGTATTTTGTCCACTTGGTGGATGGTGCCAAAGTCTCTAGGAGGAAGCAGAAGTCTCCTTTCTACTCCTCTTAGGGGACCCCAAAGTTATCAGCTGCTCTCTTGATGAGGCTGTTTTGAGAACTTTCCTGAACTTCAGACAAGACCAGGGCAGATTTTGTTTTGGGTGAGGATTTAGAGTCTTGAGGCACGACACGAATGTTTGATTGAAATTTTTAGCGAAGGCCACAGCTTTGCAACTTGTCATTTAGTAGTCTCCCTATAGGGTCAATTTTTCATTAAGGAATACCATCTACCACAGTTACTCCTTTAAGAAAAGTTCAACACGATTAATGCTTTGAATTGTAGCCAAATGAAGTGACTGGATGGTTCTAAGTACTTCGCACCCAAGACTAGCCATAGTTCAGGATTCATTTTAATGTAGTGGCTTGTACAGGTTGTGATAGCGGTTCCAGGTATTAAGATAGTAAAGCAACAGATCTTCAAATACATCAATCTCCTGGGGACATGACTAGTGTTTATGTCCCAGCATGTGACTTTGTTAAAGTACTGCTTTGGAGATTGGAGATCTAGGACCTGAATATTACAATCAATAGAGAAACCCAGCAGTTTAGTCAACGCTACTAGGTTAGGAGCATGGCCACATGGATGATTGTTAAAACCAAAACTGAAAATTGGATTTGTATAAACTTAATCATAAATTCCTTCATGCGGAGATTATTGTGCAGGTCCAGGAAGGTTTTAAGAGGTTTGTCCACAGAGGACATCCAAAGCAATGTTGAGGTGTCAGGTTATTTTACCTGTCACCTTATGAGTCCAGGAATCTCCACAGAGTAGGTTGAAAATCGACCTGAGCCACTCCACAAGGCAATAGGTTATGTGATCTGGATCCTGCGGAAACTGGGACCATCTTTCTAGAAAGTAAGTGGACCAGTCCAAAGTAGACCAATGTATGTGTAGGGTGCCTGGTGTGATAAACATGCACTAAGAAAGCCAGGAACAACGCAGCTCCATTGTTCAATGTACAGTACATCACTAGCAGAGTGGCTGCCCTGCACCATTTAGAGCAAGCACCAGATTGGTCATTTCACAAAATGGTAATGGCTGAAGATGTGTTTGTAGTACAGTACCAACATGCAATCAAGGTTTTCCCCAAGGAATGGGAAATCATGCAGCAGATTTTCCCAGTTAGGTTCAGAAAGAAAGGCTGCACAAGTTTATGAAGGCTGCAAACTGGAGATTTAATTCAACGTTACATTCAGTTGAATTGTAAATGAGTCTCCAAAGATTTCACCGGGAACAATGGGGAAGGAACTGTGATGACATCAGCTATTCTGGTTATAGAACTCATGTGTCACAGAAACAATGCCATGCATTGCTCGCAGCACTTTCACAGTAAGCTGAAAATACATTTTTTTTAGGGTCAGAAATATTAACTTGTCTTTTGTTGTGCCTTTATAATTTACTAATGTAACCTCCTTCCCTAAAAAAAAAAAAAAAGGGGGGGGGGGGTCGGGGGGTTTGCAGACAGTATGAAAAGGTAGAGGCCGGGACAGGTGTTTGTAAACTACATTACAATTCTCAAATAAGTTGATAGAAAAATTGGTCCAGTCTCAAGACTATTCCCTACAAGCAGCTCCGCTTACGGTCGATCGGGGGGATATTAACTTTGCAACAGTTATGGGGAGTGGCCAACCGCTGACGGAGATAGCTGCTCACCGACTAAATCCCATCCAATCTTCGGCAACCACAGCGCTAAATGTCTGCTTCCTGACTCTTCTCCTCCAAACTCCCTCCCCCTCACCCATCCTCCCACCCCTCCCCACTATCTGTAGGCCATGCAACTGAGGAATAAGAGTGTGGCCTACCGCTCGAGATCGGAGGGGAGACCTGGATGATAAGGTGTAGCTGGGACCTCGAGTAGGCAGACGCCTCGGGAGACGTGAAAGCTGCAGGACACAATGCAGCCTAAACTTTGAGGCTCCGCTTCGGAGAATAGTGGATGCAGCCCAGAAGTTGTGTGGCCTGATACGGTTTGAGCGGCTCGCTGAAGACAGATTGCCTGGAGTTGCCAGGGGCGTGGACTGCCGCCTGATGCAGGAGTAGTAGGCCGGCCAGCATGGGACAGCCGCGACCACCATCGCTGCTGCTGGGCGGAGACTGGAGCCAGAGACCGCAGGCCACAGAAATAAAGGAGCTGCCCCCCCGGCTGGTTGCCACTTCGTGGTTGCACACCAATACATCCCTTCCCTGTAATGGAGCTGGGGAGGCTGGATTAGCCGCTCGAATGTCCTTCCAGCAGAGCGCCATGCCCCAAGCCCCAATTCGAAAGTACACAAAGCATGGACACATGTAAGGCATCAAGCGCCTAACAATCTAACATGGCGCGTGATACCATCTAACATCACTACATCACCTTCCCCCTTTACAGAAAGTAAAACATAAGATACAATGTACATTTCATAAAACCATTTTTCAACATATTTTGACTCGTACCTAAAATACATTTTTAATACCCAACAAAGTCTTCAAATCTTTTTGGAACCTTAGAGGTGCGACCACTGGAAGTGTGGACACTGCTTGTGCCCCCGGATTGTGAAGAAGACTTGTTAACACTAGAACGTAGAGGTTCCTCAATAGGTACAGTACCCTGACTGAGTGCACTTGAAGAATCAACGGCCCCATTCATTTTCACCCAATGACCCCAGTGTAGTTCGTCACACCTTTTTACTTGTCTGTCCAACAAAATTTTAGCTGGCACCTCAGAAACCCTCACGAGTTGTCTTTTGTTCCACCATTCCCTACTTCCAACAAAAGCAGCCCCTTTGCTCACTTTACATACCCTTTCTGGCATTAAAAACTTTGATTCCCTTTTTCTTACCTTGACAGGTTTTTTAATCAAAACCCAATCCCCCACCAATACATCCTCTTTTATAAGATGGCATTTTCTGTCAAAACTTTCCTTCAACAGTAATTACTTAGAACACTATTAGAAACAACTTTAATGTTAACCTTCATTTCACTAGATCTCTTTTAACCAAGATGGAAACAAAGATGTGTGGGCTTCCCTACCTCTTAATAACGTGAAAGGGGATACCCCAGTTGTACAGTGAGGAGAGGTATTATAGCTCCACAACTTCTCCTCCAAGGAAGTCTCTACATCCAGACCAGCAGCCAGGGCAGTCTGAATCCCTTCCTTCACGATTTTATTACCTCTTTCTACCAACCCGTTGGAAGTCAGGGAATACAATGCTACCTTCAGGTGCTTCACATCAAACAGTTTCAAAAACGTACACATTTTCTCTGAAACAAAATGTGTACCATTGTCAGTCACGATAACCTTAGGAGCCCATTCGATTGAAAAAATACTCCTTAAGAAGGTTAAAGTAGACTCTGTATCTGGAGACTCAACAAAACTGTGGTACATCCACTTTTTGTCATGGTTAAACAGAGTAGGGACCTGAAAAATCCAGGCCAATTTTTTCCCATGGTGTACTCGGAAAGTCAGTGGGCTGTAGTGGGGTCATCAAGGTACGCCAATGTTTGTCGGACACTAAACATTCAGGGCAATTGTCAATAGTGGCCTTAACCTGTGAATCTATCGCTGGCCACCAATAATGTGGTTTGATTTTCATTGCTGTTTTGGTGGATCCTAAATGACCCAAATGAGCAAACCAACCGGGGAATAAACCTGTCCCCCCCCCCCCCCCCCCCGACGGACAATCCCATTCTCAACTGACAATTCGCTTGCCACTTGAGCTAAGATTCTAAGGCCCCCCTTTAAACACCTAGGTTCAGGCCATGCACTAGATGAATACTTGGATCACCTTCCCTAACACAGTATCCCTGCTACATGCATCTCTCCACACATCCTCCGACAATACCGAATCATACGCCTGAACAGCATCCACCACTGCAACACATTCGATATCATCCATCATAGCATCTTCTTAGTCGTCCTTATCCGTAAGCAATCTAGACAAGCAATCCGCCCTGAAATTCTTCCCTCCCGGCATGTGCCTTACAGAAAAATTAAACTCTTGGACTTTTGAAACTAGGTGCATAAGTCTAGCAGACATGCTGGAGGTATTAATATTGTTAAAAATATACACAAGTGGTTTATGATCCGTTACTAACTCAAATCTTCGCCCCCAAATGTACGTCCTGAATTTATGTACTGCCCATACACACGCAAGTGCTTCCCTCTCAATCGTGCTGTACTGTTTCTCACATCGTCTCAAGGACCTGGAAGCAAATGCCACAGTCTGCTCGCATCCATCCACTTTTTGGCTTAGAACTGCTCCCAAACCGGACATACTTGCATCTACAGTTATAAAAGACATGCAGTCATCTCTAAATGCACATAAGGCTTGAGCGGATACGATCAGCCTCTTGACATTCTTGAATGCCAATTCAAGCTCATCATTCCAATTGAAACTATGTCCTTTTTTTTTTTTTTTAATAACTCGAGCAGAGGTTCCACGAACTGTTCATAATTAGGTAAGAACCTGGCGTAGTATTCTGCCAAACCGAGGAATGAACGCAATGCGTCCTTATCGGTTGGAGCTTTTGCCTCCTCTATAGCTCTGATCACCGAGAATTTCGGTTTAATTCCATTCTCGGACACCGTATGCCCCAAGTATTCAAGTTCCTGTACTGCGAACTTGCACTTGTCTGCCCTCACAGTCATCTCCCTAGACTTCAATATAGTAAGGACCCGTTTTAAGATCGTGCTCCGAGAGATTTAGCGAAAATTAAAATGTCGTCCAAATATGTCTGGACCCCAACAATCCCCTCGAAAAAGGTACCCATTAATTTTTGGAACACGCTTCTCGCTGATGCTAACCCAAATGGAAGGCGGAGGAATTTATACGCCCCAAACGGAGTCACAAATGTGGTTAAATCTTGAGATTCCTCCGATAATGGAACTTGGTGGTACGCTGACCTAAGGTCAATCAAACAAAACCATTTTGCCCCCCCCCCTAGGTTTGCTAGCAGGTCGTGGATTCTGGGCAGTGGATGGCAATCTACAACTATGTTCTTGTTGAGTGTGCGCAAGTCAGCACAAAGTCTGATCTCGCTGGATTTTTTTCGTGCGACCACGATGGGGGCCACCCACTGCGAAGAATCCGTAGGAATTATAATCTTTTGTTCACATAAAGTCTTCAAGGTGAGTTTAAGATCCTCACGAACGCTCATGGGAACCGTGCACACCTTATGTGCAATTGGTAGAACCCCATGCGAGCTAAATCCTTCCAACCAATTAGGTCTTTGCCTTTCTCTGCTACGTAAATCTTAGTTATAGTCTCTGTACCCAGGTATTGCATGCACACTTCCAGAAAAGTATCCTAAGATATCTATGTCTTTCTCCCCGAATGCTTTGGGATATACATCAGACTTAAGTAAAACTTTGACCTTCCAAAATTCATAAAATGTTGTGTCCCTTAAAATGAATATTGGTGACTCCGAATCAGCCATAACCTGCAAAGAAATGTTATCAATTGAAGCAACACATAAAGGACCTTTGATACAATAACTACCACAATCTAATGTTACAATAATATTGTTCAAAGAATTTGTACATGCATCGACTTTCAGTTTCAATACACTGAATATTAATCTGTTTCCTAGTATTCTTGCAAACCCCTTGGAAGTGACCAATTTTTTTGCAAATCACACACCGCTTGTTAATCGCTGGGCACCCAGGGAAGTTACCAATGTGGTTTCTGGATTCGCACCTATAACAAAATACATTTTGTTTCTTTAGTACAAATTTTTAACTTTTAGGCTTATTATTGACGGATGCCAATGTATTCTCCGGTTCCGATTCATTAGAGTTAATAGAGTGGATTCCAGTTTTGATATCGGTTTGCATGACTTTACTTGTGATAGTTGATCGCTCGATGCTTAGAGCCAGATCAATAACCTCAGACAATGGAGGGTTTTTACAACTCAAAATTCTCTAATCTTACGCGATGCACAATTAAACACGAATTGGTCCCTAATATAATTGTCAGTTAATGGGCCAAAACCGCAGGTAGTAGCCAGAACCATGAGAGCGGAAATGTATTCCTCCACCTTTTCCTCTCTGTTTGAGTGTAAAAATTGTGACGTTCAAGCATAATGTTAGGTTCCTCGTCAAATTGTTTTTTAAGTAGAGCAACGGCTTCTACCTAAACGTTCCATCGAGTATCCCCAGACTGACGATGGAGGTGGTATTGGGACAATACTATCGAAGATTCTTTGTGCCGCTTGCCCCAGGCAACCGAAGAGTAAAGCAAATTTGCGTGCAGGAGAATAATGGTCAGCATCTATAGCCACGAGGTGATTCTCAAAAAGTAAACCATTCAATCCAGTTGATTGGAGGGCTACCTGGTTTGCTTAGAAATGGTGGGGGTTGGGTAATCTGTTGAGCATTCGTGGCCATTTGAGAGTGTTATTTACTTGTTTACTAATACCTATCGATTGATCTTTTATTTATTTATTTTTCCTACTCTTTTTTCTTTAAAAAAAAAAAATAAGCAAGCAAGTTATTACTAAATTTGTAATGACCTTTGTATTATCGCAGAGAGTTACTAGTTCGCTGATAGGCACCAACTGGTTAGTAAGATATGCATGTAGATCAAGATGTTTTTAGAATGATAATATAATGGGTTGCAGTATTGAAGTCTATAAGTCATTAGCTCATGAGGAGTGACGCTTTATTAAATGCAGAGATGACGTGTGTATCGTCGAAGTGATCGGCAACACACGAGCTTCAAAATTAATTGTATCCGTGAAATGCACAGTAATATGCAGGATTCGTAAATTAATTCACTCGAACATGACGTGCGTGTCGTCGAGATGATAATCGGCAACACGCTGGCACTACCAGCTGCCTGACTGTCAGCGTTGCTTAATGGAGTTGCGGGCGAAAAGTCCCAATCCAAGATGGCGTCACGTGGAAAGCGCGATGACGTCGCTTGGAAGGGGGTAGTGCGCGAGTAATGCGCGCGCGTCCAAACGTGAACAGAGCAGCGCGCGAGGAACGCTTTTAGATATTACCTCAGAGGTGCTGCAGACTCCGAACCTTGACCCTCAGTCCACAAAGCGACCGCGGCAAATCGAAGGTGATGATCGGTCGACTGGCATTGGGCGAAGAGACGCCGTCCGTCAATCTTGCAGCGACACACTGAAAATCCGTAAATAGGCGTGGTTCGATGGGTGGAGCTGTTCCCAGCCGTCGCCAGATGAAATGAAGAGCAGAAGATGTCCAGGGTAAGATATATCCTTGATTAGACATACGGATTCACTCCACCCGTGGCAAGTAGCGTCCTCCTGGTCAGACGTCCGAACGGCAACTGATTAATGCCGCTCGAATGTCCTTCCAGCAGAGCGCCATGCTTAGAGCTCAAATTCGAAAGTACACAAAACATGAACACATGTAAGGCATCACGCGCCTAACAATCTAACATGGCACGCGATACCAACTAACCTCACTACACCGGGCCCTGAACACTGCCTGCAAGGGATCCGCCCTGTTGCGGGGGCCGGACTCTCCTGGCTAGATTCTTTTAAAGTGACGCCTTGAACACGTATACAACTCTGGGCCCTTCACTGCGCTACCGCTGCTAGCGACCTAAAGCAGCATCAACCTGCTGCAGCGCGGCACCCTTTATATTGGCGGCACTTCATGCAGGCGCCTCTCACTCTGAGCGTCAGGGCTAATCAAGAGACTTCTCCCAAACGTGGAGCAAATTGCTTACAGCCACTTTATGAACGGAGGCAATGGATAGGGTTGCGCAGAGGGGTGACGTCTGAGCTCTGCCATATTGAAAAAGACGTACAAAATAGTCACTCTGCACAACATACACACTCCCTCCCTCCTTCCCCCCTCCCCCTCCCCCTCCCCAGCCGCTCTCTGGGACTACTTGCCCTGGGTGCTGTTGTCGGGTTATGCAGAGTACCAGAGGGCCCCCATATCATACAAGAGGAGCCTTTAGCACTCAATGCAAGGCGGCCACGTGTCATTACTGGCAAGACCCATCGCATGAGGGCATACGCTGCTTGGGGTTCAGGAAGAAAACAAGAAAGCAGACAGGCAGCGAGTACTCGCTTATCTTCTCCCCAGCCCATTGTTCAGCGCAACGGTGGTGCTGTGGCAGATGCAAGGAGCGCCATCGGAAAAGACTATTGGCAGAGGTACGCACAGCCCACCAAACCAAACTCGACAAAATGTAATCAGCCGAGACAGTGAGTCAGTGCCATTGGTGGAGGAGCAACGCACCCCCCCCCCCCCCCAAAAAACCAAATCGCCCCCATTCTTTGCCCTCAAGAGTGCAAAAAACGCACTGGTCTTTTCTTGAAGTCAAAAGAGAATTGAGAGATCGCGCCATCAAGTACTCCATGATATGCCTGGCGAAACTGGGAGTGGCAACAGATGGGAAAACTTGAAACTTTACCACCCGAGGAGATTTGGGCCGGGCTGGAGAGTGGTGGGAAAGACCAGACTCCGGTCTCACCTGGACTGTGCCATGAGAGGATACAGGCTAATAGCATTGCCACGAATGAAGTAACTTTGGTACTACAAAGACGGTGCAATGAGCTATTTCTGAGTTTGCATGGATGGCACCCTCCGAGTATATGCGGACTGGATTTCTGTTTCTATCTAGAGACTTACGGTGGTAACATTCGCTTGCTTTATCTGGGTGGTGGTGGGGTGACATCCCTCGGTTAGTTTTAGGTTTTGGAGGCGACAGGCACTCTTCACAATTAGGACTGCAGGAAGTTCTAGGTCCGTCATGCAGAGGGGATATATTGGGATTTCTGGGGACAGGTTTGTTTTGCTACACTGTGGTAACTCCTGCACTTCATCACCACACACACGTCCCCAGCCAATCCAGAGGTTCACATCGGGAGGGAGGAAGAGGACCGAACCCAGCAGTCAGGATTAATCTGCACTTACGGCACCTGAGGTAAGAGTGGCACATCTTCGCCTTATGTCCTGGGTGACCAATTAAGAGTAGGGTTGTACTGCAATACATCAAGCCTCACTCACCAGATGTGCTCCTCCAAGCAACTCCTAGTGGACACAGCTTGTAGGACCATAGACCGTTAGGTCTTAAGATACTTGCACACGCAGGGTACTCCTCGGGTTCCAGGAGAGTAGTAATACTAGTTATAAAATCTTTGCCACTCATGGTTCACAATACATGGGCAGACACAAGCGGTCTGTGTGTAGCTCTTACTGGTACGAGAGGGGACAACCCTGAACATACTTGGTGTGCATGTCCCTCCATGACTGCATGACCTTAACCTCACAGGTTGAGCTCCCTACTGCTTAATCTCCCTGAAGGAGAACTATTTGTGGGTGGGGATTTAATTTATGACCTTCAGTGATGTGGAGGACCGTTGTCGCCGCCTACTCTCCCCCCACCCCCCATGGATGGTGTACCTAGGTCACCCCATAGCAGATTTCCTCTTGGCACTTGGCCTCGTGGCACACACCCAACCCCAATACTACACTTTTCACTCTGGGGCACATGATGCTTTTCCTGAATTTATTTTTATTTACTGTAGCTTATCGACTCCCTTGATTTCACAAGGTCGGATACTTGGTCAGAGGCATCTCTGACCACTCACCGCTTTGGGCTGTTTATTGCCTAGATACTACACTGGAGTGCCTTGAGATCACGCTCAATCACTGGCATCTACATATTCCCAGCATATGGGAGAGGCTTTTATAGACATACTACTTCGTGGGAAGCCTATAACGCAGTTATCAAGGGTCCGGTTTATTATTAATAGTGGGCTACAAGAAGGATAGAGGGGCAGAATTGAATGCACTCGAGCACAAGATCCAAGTTCTAGAGAATAAAATAGACCGGTCCAGTCCAAGAAGATATTGAAAACCCACCCTAACACTTAAACGAGAACATAGAGACATGGTAACTGAGGCCGGCATAGGGCGACTCTGCATCGCATCTATGAGGTGGGAGGCAAAGTGGGGAAGGCTCATACCCTGGTTGGATAGGAGGGTGGGGCAAGCTGCTGAGTCTTGAAAATTCGCAGAGAAAGGGCACTGGGCGACTGATAGGCAGGTTATTACTGAAGATTTTGCCTCCTATTACACCCAGCTTTACTACCAAACGCAGATCACTATGCCGGAACAATCCCGCAACCTCCTGGCAGATACAGCACTCCCAACCCTTACAAGTGACGACACTAACCTCAGTGGGTGACCAAAGATGATGAAATCTTCCTTGCTATCCAAGAACTGAACTCGAGCAAAGCAATCCGCCCCAATGGTATGCCAATAGAACTCTAAGATCACGGTAAAGAGACTTTCCCTGGGATCTGGAAATTTTGCGAGATCACCATAGTCGTTAAATATATGGCGGGCAAACCACCAGACATTCATAGACAGATTTTGCTCCTTAGCACGAACGTCAATATCCCGGCCCAACTCATGACCTCTAGACTGATCCAGATTATTGCCAGACTAGTCCATCCCGATCAATAGTAATGTCGGAGTTTCAGGTGGCGTGATTACCTGGCTGCGTTCCTTTTTAGATGGTAGAACGTTCCAGATCTTTGCAGGAGATACCACATCCAGGAGCTTATTGCTCAGCAGTGGAGTGCCCCAGGGCTCGTCATTGAGCCCCACATTATTCAATGTGTATATGAGGCAGCTTGCGATATTATCTTGCCATACGGGATTAAAATCGTCACATATGCTGACAATACGCAGTTGGTGGTTGCTCTTAAACACCTTCCGAATTTGCCACCTGACCTGGAATCCAGTTTATAGAAAGTGGCAATATGAAACACTCCTGTCTTCGGCTCAATGGAGAACAAGCATTTGCAATGAAATCGGTCTCCCATTTGCGAGAGTTTAAGCTATTGGTATTGTAAATGACAATGCCTTTTATTTAGGTTTAAAAAAGCTGCAAGTGGTTCAATTAACACACACTTTGTACTTATAGTCCTTGCTTACGAGAAGCAGCAAAATACTTAGTTACCGCCAGCGTTGCTTCTTGTAAGCAACCAGTGCAAGTACAAAGTGTTTGTTCATGCACCGCTGGCGGGTTCTTAAAATACATAAATAAAAAGTATTTACAATGCCAATAGCTCAAACGCTAGTCACTGCGAGACCTATTTCATTGCAAATGCTTGTTTTTACTGCTGACGGGAGGCAACACAGAGGGTAAGTTGGGGAAAAGAAAAAAAGCGCTGGTTCTTCCAGCAATGGCGGCACAGTGCTTTTTTATTTTATATATGGCTGGGGGGGTAGCAAGCAACAAGTTATTTGTAGCACTTGTATCGGGGCAGTACCAGCTCTTATCAGCAAGCCTGCAGCACTTTCAGTAGGGCAGCGCCAGCACTTCTGTGCACGAGTGGTGCACTTTTAGCAACCAAGAATTGTCACTGTCGCTATGCGGCACTTTCAACAGGACAACAGCAGTACTGGCTTTTTGCATGAGACGCTCTTCACGGAACAGCGCCAGCACTCTCGGCGAAGCAGTCACTTCTCTTTTTAGGGCCACTGGGTCCTGCTCAGTTTGCCAGTTCCTAAAAAGTCACGAAAAAAGCCAGAGTCCTGGAGTCAAAATGTTTTCTTGGTCCAATACGACATTAGGCAGATGCTGGTTTTTGCAGTATTTGTTCCCATTCCGACAACCAAAACAGTTTCACAATTTTTGCTAAATTTCCGTTGAAGCTGTGTAATATCGTCTAAGGTCTTTTAGTGTTTAAATAAAAAATAAGCTTGTGTTGCAAAAACAAAGTCTGAAATGGAAAGTAGTTAAACACTGCATTTTTTGGGGTGCAGTGTGGTCCGGCTCCCGGGCGCTGGACCCTTCCGTTGGCATGCAGGCTGGCATGATCTCACAGTGAGTGCTGAGGAAAGGTGGTGGGTGCAAGAAACGCACTGCTTCGGTTGCCTGAACTTTCCAACCTCGGCCATTTAAAACAGCAGCGTCCTGGAGCGCGGAGCTGCCTCTGCGCCTCGCTCCTAACAATGACCACATCCCTTAAACTTCACTCTCCTCACGGGGATCCCCTCCGAGTCCTCGTGTGAGCCGAGACAACCCACTTGGGTTGCAAACTTATGGAGCTCGCCACCCAGGTGGGCGGTTGTGGAAGAGACCAAAATACCACCAGGAGGATGACAACACAAAAACCGCCAAACTCCGGGGTGCACAGGGGGAGCTACTCAGGAGGCAGGTCCTTTTAAAGAGCCATGTGGCTCGGTGCACAATGGTGGCCGATGAGAGCTGCAGACAGGAGCTGTGTGTCCGCCCCTGCTGGCAGGCCCCACGCACACACACACGTGCAGCACAGCAGCGTGCTTGTGCGGTGTTGTACTAGGACTGTCTGCACAAGGACAGATGAAATTTGAAAAAATGATGGGGGCGGATAGCGCTGCAGGCAGGGAAAACAAATATTTGCAATGCAATAGGTCTCACATTTAAACGCGAGACCTATGCAGCTATTGTCCCGGCTGCTTCAAAAGAGTAAGTGCGCATGGCACACTAAATGTAGGCAGAGCACATCGTGCCTACAGCAACTCAAGAAAATAGTGCTCACAGCCCAAAAAAAAAAAAAAAAAATAAGGGACGTACCGTGCAACATCCGAAGTAAAAAGATCCAATCGCCATGGGAGGGTACAAATGAAGACACAGCAGTACGAAGGAGGGACTAAAAAGCATGTTTACAAATCAGATGCCAGCATTTACGAAGGACACCGACACAAGCCAATGGCAAATATGGCCAGAGAGTGGGCGGAGCTTCATTACATACTCCATTACAACAAGTCTCCCCTAGAACAGCGCTTGCGCACTGACTCTAGGCTCGACCTAAAAAACAGAGTTAATGCTCTTGGGCAATTCGCCTAATATGGATCTTAAATATGCATGTCCAAACTATCTTAGTCCGGCCCCGATTCCCAATACCAAGATTTAAAGTATAGGCGTCTGGCTGGACAAGTCAAATTTGTCAACCAAGCAGTGAAAGTGGCACTCAGACTGCTTCCGAAAGTCTTACCTCTCCTCCCCATGAGGGCAAGGAGAATTATGGTCCAAGCCCTGGTCCTCTCCCGTTTGGACTACGGTAATTCCCTACATATGGGAGCCCCTAAATCAATGATAAGGAAACTCCAAGTCGTTCAGAACTGTGCTGTTCAGCATTCCTAAAACTCAGTTGGTTAAGCCAGCCTTGAAGACCCTACACTGGCTGCCAATTGTGGAAAGAACACAATTTAAATCGGTGTATAGCCCTTAAGACCCTATGGGGGAAGGGCCCCTCAATTAATTGCCCTCATCACTTTCTACCGCCCTATGCAATGCCTTAGCTCGGCTAATTTAAAATTTAGCCATAATCCCTAAAAACAAAAAGGGTAAGATTGCAGGCAGTTCCTTTATTATAATATGGCTAGACTCTGAACACCCTTCCCCCACATCTGCGCTCAGTATCGCTATTTCGGGGGGGCGTGGCTTGCAGCCGATGAAGATGGCCGCAACCTACTTGGGCTCCGGGGAAGAGATCGACTCCCCGCTCATCCATCATTCATCCGCACACTGATCCGATCCCACAGGTCCAGAAACGGAGGTGGACACACGGCGGCGCTACCGGATCCAACTCAGAGTCCCTCAGACGTCTGGGACGGAAGCGGCAAGATCCGTAACTTTTTGGCCTGGTTCGGCGTGTGCGACCGGGGCCTCGAGTGGTGGGATGACCCCGGGCGCGGCGTGACCAGACCGGCCTGACCCGGAGGCGGAGGCTGGGCACCTACACGCAACTGCTGACGGCTGCGCTACCGGAGGCAGCCGGGGCTGAGATGAGGAGAGTGCTCCAGTGAGGGAGGCGTAATCGGGTCTGCTGATTTCGATCGGCCCGCAACGACGAACCTGCCCGGGGCTGAGGCGTGAGCTCCGCTACTTCTCCGGAGGGTTTCGCCCGCACTTGGAGGGCTGGTACCGGATGCCGAAGGGGCTTCCTCGAGCCTGCGCTGCTGGTGGGGACCGGTGGGGCGTACCGAGGACTGCGACCCTGCCCTGTGCCGGGCCCCACTGAGGCGTGCAGCCGGCCCGGCTGATCCGCACCACCCCTTGGGGGACGACCTGAAACTAAGCGCGCTCCCTGGGCTGCCTGAGGGGTTCGTGCCCGGCCTTTAGAGCCCTGGTGTGTCGACTCCCCGCTGGGCTGCGGGAGGGTCCTTTGAGAGGCATCATCCATCCGCGCCATGAGCGGGAAGGGAACCAAGGGGCACCATCAAGGCAAGCCCGATAAATTCGCCTATGCCAAAGACCCCGCGTGTCCGACCGCAGCGGCCGCGAGGAGAAGATGGCGGCGACCACCGACGCACCGAAGGTGACACTGGAGGACATTATGGCGGCCCTAACGCAGGTACAATCAACGGTGGGGACGATTTCTACGGACGTGTCCCTGCTCCGTGCGGACTTCCAGAAAATGTCCGCCAGGGTTGCGGAGGTGGAGCAGGTGACGGAGACTCTGGTAAAGGACTCGAAAGGCCTTCTGCAGAGGGTGTCGCAGTTGGAGTCAGAGAACAAACGTATGGCGGCCCGGTTGGATGACCAGGAAGGGCGTTCTCGCCGCAATAATGTGCGCATTATTGGGATTCCCGAAAGTGAGGGGCACCCAGCCATGGACCTATATGTCGAAGAACTGATCAAATCCAAGTTGCAGCCCCGGGGCCTCTCAGCGTTTTTCCTCGGTGGAGCGAGCACATAGGGTACCGGGAGGGCGTCCGAAGGTGGGAGCGCCTCCGAGGCCTGTCCTGGCCCGCCTGTTTACTTTCCGAGACAGGGACGCCATTCTGCAGGCGGCGCGGGTGGCACGACCTATCAAACTACAGAACTCCACGGTGTCCTTCTTCCCTGACTATACGGCTGCGGTGGCGGCGCAGCGGCGGAGTTTCGTGGAAGTCAAGAAGAAACTGAGGGCCAGAGAACTTCCATATGCAATGCTCTTCCCGGCCAGTCTTCGTGTGGCGGCGGAGGGCAAGACTCTCTTCTTTGACACACCAGAGGAGGCTCATGACTGGTTGGAGGGGTGGCGCCAGGCTGGTGGTGCACGGCGCTCTAGCCGGGGGACAAGGCGTCCCGGGAGTGCGGACGATCCTAATGTACAAGATCGGGGCCTTGAAGAGGTCGAGGAGGAGCCCACCGGTTGATGTGATGGCTTATATCGCTGCCGGAGTGTGGTTCGGGGCTTTTCTCCGGGGACCGCTGCTGCTGTGTGGTCCACACATTAGATGCTTTGGGACATGAACGATGGGACCTGGGGATAGGGGACGTCCTGGTCTCCCCCGGACTCCACGCTCCTTAAAGCGCAAGTACTGTTTGGGGTTCGTGGGATTGAGCACTCTGCTGAGTTGGGGTGGCGGGCAGTTCTGAGTCCGCATGGCAGGGAGGGGGCGGGGGGATGGGGTATGTTCTTTAGTTTTGTTCTTTGGTTCTGGTTATATAGGACACGGCCTTCAGACTTACACCACGCACATGCTCAACACAAGACCCGGGTTGCCTTCTGCACTATCCGACTCCTGCTTTGCCGCTTCACCCAGCCACCGTGAAGTTGAACTTGTTTAGTGAGGTAGCCCCCGACACTGACAGGACCCCGGTGCAGCCCCTCTCATTGCTTACCTGGAATGTTCGGGGTTTAGGAGATAAACTCGAGCGAGGCCTGGTCCTGCATAGTATCAAACGCTGTGCCCCGGCACTGGTCTTACTTCAGGAAACCCATCTCACAGGCACTGCTACTAAAGCACTGGACCGCTGGGGGTATAAGATGATGGTGCACTCTGAGTTCACCTCTGGGTCCCGGGGGGTTGGCATCTTGCTGCGCAAACAGTCCCACTTACTCGTGCTTGGTGTAAATACGGATGGGGCCGGGCGTTTTGCCGCTGCCCACATACAATGGGAAGGACATCTCTACAACGTAGTGTCGGTCTATATCCCTCCCGGGTTACATGCCGCGGCGCTGAGTGAATTTCTCCTCACCCTACCAGAGGGGGAGGTATTACTTGGGGGTGACTTTAATGCAGTGATGAATGACCACGTTGACCGGTCTCCACCTCGAACGCGCGGCAGCGGCGCAACGCGACTTGCGGGCTTCACGGCGGCGCTAGGGTTCACAGATCTTTGGCGGTGGTACCGCCCAGAGACGCGCTCGTACACGTTCCACTCCGGGGTCCACGACACTCTCACCCGTATTGATCACTTTCGGGGCTCCCCCGGTTGCCTTCACAACATTGCCAGTATTGACATTAAACCCAGGGGCATCTCTGATCACTCCCCGATCCTCTTGCACTACAATAGTCCTCACCTAATGCGCCGACGCGTATACCCGATACGCCCCAGTTACTTGCGACTCCCGAAGATTGGTAAAACCACCGCACGGGCGTCTAAACTCTACTTTCACGAAAACGCCGCTTCGGTCGACTCCCCTACGATTCTTTGGGAGGCGTACAAGACGGTGCTGCGGGGCCAGGCAATGGCTGCCATCACAGGTTATAAGCGCATGCAGACAGCGGAGCTGCAGTCGCTGGAGCTTGCGCTCCGGACTGCGGAGGCTCGCCAGGCCGAAACGAATAGTTTCTTACCTGTCGGTGTAGTTTTGCAGCTTGAAGATCTTTCTGGATTCACTATGCTGTGCATTATTCCGCGATCTTGTGGTTGGGTCCGGATTCGTAGTCTTTTCTGTGTTTTTTTATTTTTTTTTTCGTAGCCCAGGTGGGCGTCGACGTCCACCATTTGGTGCACCTCCCGTGACGTCGTCGTGCTTCCTGCGGAAGTCCCACCTTTGAGGCGCCATCTTCGGGTTCTTTTCCCTTTTTTTTTTTTCTTTTTTTTTTTAACCCTAGGCGATTGATTAATCCTTCTTGTCCCTTTATCTGTAGGTTTTCATTTCTTTGATCTTTTCCATTTTACCCCCTCTTCCTCCAGCCTCATCTTCCTGGCGGAGGTGGGTGGGTTCGCTAGTGAATCCAGAAAGATCTTCAAGCTGCAAAACTACACCGACAGGTAAGAAACTATTCGTTTTGCAGCATGAATCTTTCTGGATTCACTATGCTGTGCATAGACTTTGTAGCGGTTTTCCTAATTCTGTGGCGGCTGGGTGGTAGATGAGCGTTGGTCGTTGAAAATGTGCTGAAGCACCTTCTGTCCAACCTGTGCTTCCTTGTTCATCTGAATGTCCACGCAGTAGTGTTTCGTGAACGTGTGCACAGATGCCCAAGTTGCCGCGAGGCATATGTCCTGGATGGGCGTGTTCGCCAGGAAGGCCACGGTGGCCCCTTTCTTCCTTGTGGAGTGAGCCTGCGGCCCCTCCGCTAGCTCCTGTCCGGCCTGTTTGTGGCAGAATTGAATAGTGAGGGCAATCCACCTTGCGATGGTGCCCTTAGTCACTGGCCTACCCATGAAGCTAGTAGCAAAGGACACAAACAGCTGTTTCGACTTCCTGAGTTCCTTGGTTCTCTCAATGTAGTGCATCACCGCTCTTCTGGCATCGAGGGTGTGCAGTGCCTTTTCTGCGTTTGTAGTCGGGTTTTGGAAGAAACTTGGTATCTGGATACTCTGATTCATGTGGAACGCCGACACTACCTTGGGCATGAAGTGTGGGTCCGTTCTCAGGACTATTCTATCTTTGTGAATCTGAATGTAGGGTTCCTGCAGCGTTAGTGCTTGAAGCTCGCTCACCCTGCGTAGTGAGGTTATGGCCACCAGAAAGGCTGTTTTCATAGTCAACATCTGCAGTGTGGCCTTGTGAATGGGTTCAAACGGTGCCTTCATGAGCTCCGTCAGGACCACATTCAGATTCAATGCCGGCGGCGGCAACCTTTTCGGGGGGGGGCCATCCTTTTGGCTCCTTCCATGAATCTCCTCACCACCTGCGAGCTGAAGAAACTTCCACCTTTTTCACCTCTGGTGTAGGCCACGATGGCCGCTAGGTGTACCCTTAGTGAGCTCGAGCAGAGGTTACTCTTTAGAAGGTGTGTGAGGTACCTCAGTACTGTTGAGTCTCTTGTCATTCTGTTTTGCAGGCCCTTTTTCCGGCACCACACAGTGAACCTCTTCCATTTTGCGCTGTAGCATTTTCGTGTAGTTGGTTTCCTCGCCTCCCGTAGCACTCGCATCGTGCTCGGCGGCAATCGTAGGTGTGCGAACTCTAGGTCTTCAGGAGCCATGCCGCCAGGTTGGGGGTCTCTGGCTCTGGGTGCAGGACCTCTCCGTTTTGCATTGAGAGCAGGTCCTTCCTCCTCTCGAACCTGTATGGGTCGCCTTGTGCCATTTCTTGAATTTGTGAGAACCATGTCTGCCTCGCCCACTGCGGAGCCACCAGGATCAGAGTCATGTTGCTGGTTCTGCACTTGTCGAGCACTCTGTGCAACAGGGGTATCGGTGGAAAGGCGTAGGCAAATGTCCTCGACCAGCTTATCCATAGGGCATTTCCCTTGGATTGCTGATCTGGTTGCCTGGACGCGAAGCTTTGGCATTTTGCATTGTGGCGTGTTGCAAATAGGTCTATTGTGGGAGTCCCCCATCTCCGGAAGAGTTTCTCCGTTTCCTGGCCATTGAGCTCCCACTCGTGTGATGCTGAGGTCTGCCTGCTTAGCCAGTCTGCCTCCACATTGTCCTTCCCCGGTAGGTGAATTGCCAGTAGATCTATCCTGAGAGGTATGGCCCATCTCCAAATCTCCTGAGCTAGCGATGAGCGGGAACGACTGTGTCCCCCCTTGTTTGTTGATGTAGAACATCGCCGTGGTGTTGTCCGTTTGGACCAACACCCTCTTGTTGAACAGGTGTCTCTGGAATGCCTTCAGGGCTAGCAGGATTGTTTTCAACTCGAGGTAGTTGATATGGCGGACCGCATCTGCTGGGGCCCATAGACCCCTCACTCTGAGGTTGTCCATGTGCGCTCCCCATCCCTTCTGCGATGCGTCCGTGGTAATGGTCACTGTTGGGATTGGTGGTGTCAGGCTTCTCCCTTTTGTTATGTTGTCTCTGTTCCACCAAGTTATCTCCTCCTGCACTGCGTGCGTAACAACCACTAGATCCTCCCAACTTCCGTTTGCTTGTGACCATTGTTGTTGTAGCCATTCCTGGAATGGTCTCATGTGCAGGCGTACATTCGGCACCAGCTGGATACAGGACGCCATCATCCCCATCATCTTGCTCACAGCCCTCACTGTCAGAGCTCGCCCCTTCTGGTAGAGCTTCGCCTCCTTCAGTAGAGCCTCTGTCCTCCTGTCGCTGGGCACTACTGTACTGTTGCGGGAGTTGATCTTTGCCCCCAGGAAAATCTTCACCTGCTCCGGTTCCATCGATGATTTTCCCCAGTGGATCGAGAATCCCAGATTCGTGAGGGTGTCTGTTACGCGTTTTGCGTGCCTCTCGCACTTTCCGCCTGAGTTTGCCTTGACCAGCCAGTCGTCCAAGTAGGGGTAGACATGTATTCCCTGCCTTCGTAGGTGCGCCGCTACCGCCGACAGGCATTTTGTAAAGACCCTTGGTGCTGATTTTAATCCGAAGGCCAGGGTCGTGAACTGGTAGTGTTCTTGTTCGATGTTGAATCTTAGAAGGCCCTTGTGCCTTCTGTTTATTGGGATGTGAAGGTAGGCATCCTTGAGGTCCACTGTGACCATGAAGTCCCCTTCTCTTATCTGTGGCAGAACCTCCTGCAGTGAAGTCATTTTGAACCTTTGCGTTCTGATGAACTTGTTTAGGTAACGGAGGTCTAGTATGGGTCTGAGGTCTTCGTCTACCTTCGGAACCACGAAGTAGTTTGAGTAGACCCCTTTGTTGCGTTCTCTGAACGGCACTGTCTCTATGGCTCCCTTTTGCAGGAGTTTCTGCGTTTCTTCTCTGAGTATTGCCAGTTCTTGGGCCGATCTCAGTCTTCCCTTTGGGTTCCTGTTTGGGGGTTTTTTCTCCAAATCTACGCAGTATCCGTACTGCACAACGTTCCGTATCCACTTGTCTGTGGTTATACGCCGCCACTCCTGAAGGTAGAACCTCAGTCTTCCGCCTACTGGTGTCGTATGCTCGTAGGCTCTTGAATCTTCTCTTCCCCCTGATGACACTTTTTTGCGCCTCACCCTTGGGGTCCTGACGAGGGTAGGCGTCCTCTTGCGTGCCGAGTCACTTCGTCGAGGGCTGTTCGCCCCCTCTCCTCCTTTGGCCACGTCCGTTCCCTCTCCCGCGAAAGGACTGGCCCCTAGGTTGATATTGCCAGTTTTGCTTCTGCTGACCTTGTCCGTGACCTTCACCCTGCTGACTTTGTTGGAACGCCTGGTGCGACGTCCCCTGCTGGCTTCCTCCCCTACCGTAGGGTCTCCGAGGGATTTCCTCGCCTCATTCCCCTCAGCTGTAGGGCCCCCATGGACCTCGCCGTCTCGTTTTCTTTTTTCAGCTGGGTGAGCTTGTCGTCCACTGTTGCTCCGAACAGTGTCTCTCCGTTGAAGGGGGTGCCAAGGATGTTGTTCTGCACTTCCGGTTTGAATCCCGAGATTCTTAGCCATGCATGCCTCCTCTCTGTGACCCCTATGGCCATGAGTCTTGCTGAAGTCTCTGCCCCATCCAACGCCGTCTTTATACAGGAGTTGGCGATGTTCTTGCCTTCGTCTATCAGGTGAGAGGCTCTCTGGCGGTATTCTTCGGGGAGGTGCTTTACTAGCTCCCCCATCTCATCCCAGTGCTGGTATTGGTGTCTATTAAGGAGTGCATTTGAATTCGCCATGCGCCAGTGCATTGCGGCGTTCCTCTCGACCTTTCTTCCTGTGAGGTCAATCCTCCTGCTCTCCTTATCCGGAGGTGGGCCCGAAGTTGCTGGTACGTTGGCCCTTCTCCTGGCCGTGGAGGCTATGATGGAGTCCGCGGTCACGCTACCCTTGATGTAAGGGGGGTCCAGGGAGGAGTGCTTATATTTCTTCTCTGTCCTGGGCGTGATCGACCGGCAGGTCGCAGGTTCCTTGAAGGCTTCTCTCCCCTGGTTCATCACGCTTTGTAGCATGGGGAGGAACTGGCTCCTTGTCTGGATGGGGAGCAGTGTCTTGACGAGAAAATCGGCTTTCGGTTTTTCCTCGTCGAGTTTGACGCCGAAGGCCATTGCTGCGCTCCTGACCACCATATTGTAGACCCCGATGTCGTCGGGTGGCGAAGGCCTCGAAGGGTACGTGTCCACGGGCTCCTCCGGGTTTTCGGTGTCGAGATCGTGCCATTCGACGTCGTTGCTGGTAGATGCCGCCGATTCGTAGAACGACCGTTGGTCTTCTTCCTCGGCTTCTCCCTCATAATAGGGCTCTTCTTCCTCTTCGAGATCCCTTGTCAGCCCTTCGGCGTCGAACTCGTCTTCGACCTCACCGACGTCCGCCGATGAAACCGTTGGAATCTTGAATTCCTTCATCCTGGCGTCGAACTCCTTCTTCCTTTGAAGGATGTTCTCCATTTCGGCCTCGAGGCGCCTTTTCTTTTTCTCCATCTCGGAGATGCTTTCGGCGTCGACCGCGGGTCTTTTCGATGAAACTTGCGTCGACGTCGAACGTTCTTTCTGCGTCGATCGGCCCGTTTCATGGGATGCTTTCGACGACCCTTGCTTTTCGGCGTCTTTCGGCACCAGGGAGTCCTTTTCTAAGGATCCGCTCGGCCTCTTGTCCGTGGTTCCCCCTTTGGACGTCGAAGTTTTCGGCGCCGGGGCTCCCTTCGTGGACTTTGACTCAGATTTTCGAGTCACCCTCGTGTTGTCGAGGTACTTTCTGTTTTGCGCTCGACGATTCTCTTACCTAGTCTTCTTTTTTCTTGTCGGTCTCTACGACCGTGAAGTTTTCGGCTGTCTCGGCGACGTTGTCCTCGTCGTCCGTGGAGAGGCCCAGATCGTAGAGCGTCGGGGGCTTCCCCTTGCCATCCATGTTGGCGTTGGCTCTTCTCTGCCGCTCTCTCACCCTGAGTGTCTTCGGCGCGAAGGCTGAGCAGGCGTTGCAGTCGATACTCTGGTGATCGACCGGTAGGCAGAGGTTGCAGACCGGATGCTGGTCTTTCTGCGCGAACTTGTGGTGGCAGTTTGGGCAGAACTTGAATGGCGTCTTGTCCATTGCGCTCAGGGTCTCTGAGCGTGCATTCTCCAAGGCCGTCGAAGAAAAGGGGCGCTGGTCCTCCTTTCTTCGCGCTCCTGATGAAATCTCTTCCTTTCCTGATATCTTCTAGTGATTCTATCGACGAAACTCGCTTTTCTTCCTTCTTGTGTAATTCTGGAGCTTCCCGATGACGATCCAGACCCAACGGCGGAAAAAAGAATCTGAAGATGGCGCCCCAAAGGTGGGACTTCCGCAGGAAGCACGACGACGTCACGGGAGGTGAACCAAATGGTGGACGTCGACGCCCACCTGGGCTACGAAAAAAAAAAAAAAAAAAAAACAAAGAAAAGACTACGAATCCGGACCCAACCACAAGATCGCGGAATAATGCACAGCATAGTGAATCCAGAAAGATTCACGCTGCAAAACCCCCTCCCGCGAAACCTCCCATGACCTGCGGTTGGCTCAGGTGAAGCACAGGGAGCACCTAACCGACCGTGTTAGACAACGACTTGAGGCCTCACGGCACACGGTCTACGATGTCGGCGATAAAACCGGCAGACTATTAGCGTGGTTGGACAGGCGCGACAGCGGAGCCCGATGGATCGCACAGCTTGTCACTGCCGAGGGGTCGAAAACGTCAGACTCGCGAGACATAGTGCACACCCTAGCGGGGCATTTTCGTGACATATACTCCTCCTCCAATTCCTCCATGTCGGTGGAGGTGGCACTGACGTATATCAAGGACCTACGGATGCCCACGCTCTCCCCTGAGGCTAGAGAGTCCCTGGAGGCCGACCTCACGGTCGAGGAGCTACAGATGGCCATTACCGCGTTGCAACCCGGTAAAGCACTGGGTCCCAACGGCATCCCGGTTGAGCTATATCAACGACTGCCTGAGATGTTGGCCCCACACTTGCTGAATATGTACGAACACAGCCTGGAGGTGGGGGAGCTCCCCGCAGACCAGCGAACGGCCACCATCGTGGTAATACCGAAGCCGGGTAAGCCGGCGGATCAATGTGCCTCCTATCGCCCCATATCGCTGCTCAATGCAGAGGCCAAGATCCTGGCGAAACTGTTGGCCCTCCGACTCACGCCTCACTTGACAGCCATAGTGCACCCGGACCAAGCGGGCTTTATGCCAGGGAGAAGTACCTCACACAATCTAAGACGCTTACACGGTGTGCTGGCCCGAGTGGACCGGCTGCAAGAACCAGCCGTCATTCTATCTCTTGATGCCCGCATGGCATTCGATATGGTGGAGTGGCCCTTTCTCTTCGCGGTATTGTCACATCTGGGGTTTGGGCCGAAATTTTGTGCCTGGATCCGACTCCTCTACACTAAGCCGCTGGCCCATGTCGCGGCCAATGGGCATATGTCGGAGGATTTCCCTCTGGGGCGGGGTACGCGTCAGGGCTGCCCGCTTTCGCCGCTGCTTTTCGCTCTCGTGCTAGAGCCTCTCGCGACTTGGATACGGTGGGAGCCTATGATACGGGGCCTCCGCTGGTCGCCGAGCTGGGAAGACCGCGTCTCCCTCTACGCGGATGACATACTGCTCTACTTAGCTTCCCCTAGGCGCTCTATCCTAACGTTGCTTAACATCTGCGAGGTGTTTGGCCGGGCATCCGGCTATACGATAAACTGGTCGAAGTCGGTCCTCCTGGTGTTGCGGGTCCTCCTGGTGTTGCGGGGCCCCCCCCACTGCGGCTGCCGGAGGGCTGCCGGATACAGGTGGCGGAGGGGTTGTTTAAATACCTAGGGGTGCACATTACACGGGAGCAACAGGAATTTTACAGGCTCAACTTAGGCCCTCAATTGGACCGCCTCAGGCAAGATGTGCAGCACTGGGGAACGTTGCCCTTGACCCTGGTGGGGAGAGCGGCGCTCTTTAAAATGATGGCCCTGCCGCAGTTTCTTTATGTGCTGGAAAATACTCCATACCTGGTGCCCCCGACCTACTTCCGCGCGGTGGCGGCGCAGGTCTCCAACCTCCTCTGGGGCAACAAACCGGCGCGCATTGCACAAGCAAAACTAGTCTGTGGGTGGTACGACGGGGGCATTGCGCTCCCAGATATCCAGCTCTATTATTGGGCAGCGCAGCTCAAGGTGATCAACCAGTGGCTCCATGCGCCCCAGTCAGACCCAGCGTTTAAGGCAGATAGGGATATACTGGGTGAAAGGGGTCTGCTAACTCCACTATATGATGCCCGGTTGGCCCCGAAGCTGATCGCCCCCCTGCGACAGACTGTGTCCCTCTGGCATGCGGCGCAGGCCAGGCTGGGTTGGCGGGGAGTCCTGACGAAGCTAACGCCTCTCTGGGATACAAAACGACTGGGGTGTCTGAGGGACAGCAAGGGCTTCGATGCTTGGGACGCCATCGGGATCTCGGTGGTAGGCGACGTGGTACATAAAGGGGAGGTGGTCCAATTCACTCGCTTACAACAGCAATATGAGCTAGCTCCCTCAGAATGGTTCCGCTATCTACAGATGAAACATGCCCTGACGCAGTTAACCCCAGGTGTGCAGGTTCCGGAGGCGTCCCCACTGGAGGACAGGTTGTTGACCGAATACATGCCTAAGAGGGCCACGTCCTTCACATACCGTAAATTGGTCAACAATTTGCCGGACTCTATGGGGCTACTGCGGGAGAGGTGGGCCGGCGAGGTCGGCGAATTTGATGACCCAGACTGGCGGGAGGCGCTGGCCTCGCCACGCGAGGCGGGTATACCCTCGAGGCTGGTGCAGCTTCGTATTTTGCACCGCTCATATTTCACCAGGTGCTTGCTACATAAACTGGGTAGAGCGCCGCACCCCTTCTGCCTGCGGGGTTGCGGGGAGGAGGGAACCTTCTATCACCTGATCTGGGACTGTCCTGTTCTCCAGCTATTCTGGAGGTGTGTGCTGCGCACGATGTCACAGGTGTGCGGGGTGTCGCTGCTGCCGGAGCCCAGGCGTTGTCTCTTGAATGTGTGGGAGCCCACAGATCTCAATCGTCAGGCGCAGGGCTGGGTGACACTTGGGAACATGACGGCCAAACGGAACATAGCCCAAAAATGGGGAGCGGTGGAGACGCCGTTGCTATCAACATGGAAGAGCGAGATGGATAGGGCTATGTTTGCTGAGCGCTCCGTTTTTGTCAGGCGGGGTTGTCGTCGAAAGTGGGTCAGAGTGTGGGGAGCATGGAACAAGTATAGGGGTAACATATGTGATCCACCACCTCTTTCTGATGGGAAATCCTCTGATTCGGATGGCTAGGGAGGCTGGGGGGGTGGAGGGGAGGGTGGGGGATGCTGGTGATTGCCAGGTATCTGACCTGGGCCTATCTGAAATAATTACGACTGTGCATGGCGATTTTTCTAATGTACTATATTTACGGTCTGATTCTATATCTGTTGGTTGTATTTGTTGTGAAAACAATAAAAATTTTATACAGTATCGCTATTTCCCCTTTCTAAAAACTTCTTAAAACATGGTGGTTTCAAAACGCCACCCTATAAACCATCTAGTTTCTTCCTCATCTATGCTGCTAGCGCTGGGATGCCTATGGGTAGCTATGCGTTTAATAAATGTTATAATAATTCAGCTTTATGCCGGGGCGCAGTACTGCCCTTCATCTTCGGCTGCTCCCCAGGGTGCTTGGACGCACTGGCAGAATTTGAGAGGACGCTATAGTCCTCTCGTTGGACATCTGTGAGGCTTTCAACACTGTTGAATGGGCCTTCCTTTTTGAAGTATTGACCAGGGTGGGCTTCCGCCCTAATTTCGGAGCGTTGGTAAAACTACTCTACACCGAACACTAGCACAGGTTACTGCTAACTGGGAGACATTCCGGGTATTTAGCCTTAAGCAAGGCATTAGACAGTGCTGCCCGCTCTCCCCACTCTTAGTCGGAACCCTTGGTGGCCTGGATCAGGGCAGATCCACTAATCAGTAGTCAGATGGACTGAGCAGTGGGAGGATAGAATTTCGCTCCATACGGATGACATCCAGCTATACAAGGCGGACCACCAGTTCTCCCATAACAGAATTATGAACATGCCATCTTTGGGATTTGATTAATTGGGCAAAATCGCTAATCTACATTCTATATGGGCTGGAACCCAAGTTGCCCCAGGGGTGCGAAGCGCACAGTCTTCGATGGGGTTTGCTATATTGTATCTGTTACGGCCGGCCCAGCTCTCTTCTACAAAAAAACCTACGACCTCGACGTGACAAAAGCGATGTGCAGCACAGGAGGTCCCTGCTATTGTCTTTACTCAGTAGAGCTGCGTCATTTCAAAATAATGGCCCTGCCTAGTTTCCTTTATGCACTACACAATACAATATGCCAGATGCCTGCAGCCTATAGAGTCTACCCTCAGAATACCGCTTTGGAATGGCAGACCATCACACATAGCACTGAACAAACCCGCAAGGGGGTGGTATGATGGAGGAATAGCTCTTCCTGACTTCCAGAAGTATTACTAGGTCGCTCAACTTATGACCATTAACCAATGGATACACCTCCCTGAGGACGAGCCGGCATCTTGTATTGACCGATTAGGCTTCAACCCGGAGGATACTTGCAAACCCTCTACACTAAGACACTAAACTTAAAACTCCAGTGACCCAACGGTGTGACTGTTACAATCTGGAACTCTGT
This sequence comes from Triturus cristatus, assembly GCF_964204655.1. Lineage (NCBI taxonomy): Eukaryota > Metazoa > Chordata > Amphibia > Caudata > Salamandridae > Triturus > Triturus cristatus. The sequence continues at coordinate 1,196,006,810 of NC_140593.1, forward strand.
ACTTGCAGCCCTGAGATGGAAAGAAAAAAATAACCCAGGCCACTCCCTTGTGGGATTCTGAAGCATTGGGTACCCTGGGAAGGAAACCCAGTGGGATCTTTTCGGTCTATCCAGGGAGGCTGATCTATGATCTCGGGGCTATGTCGTTTCTTTCACAGACTTACAGGGAGACTATCAGTTAGCCCCTACCGAGATCCTTCACTACCTGCAGGTCCGACATGCCCTCCAGGCAGTACTTGCCCAGGAACGAATAGTTTACCTGTCAGTGTAGTTTTGCAGCTTGAAGATCTTTCTGGATTCACTATGCTGTGCATTATTCTGCGGTCTGGTGGTTGGGTCCGGAATCTTAGTCTTTCTTCCTTTTTTTTGTAGCCCAGGAGGGCGTCGACTTCCCACCATTTGGTGTACCTCTCGTGACGTCGGCACGCTTCCTGCGGAAGCTCCCACCTTGGGGGCGCCATCTTCGGATTCTTTTTTTTGTGTTCCGTTTGTGAATCCTAGGCAATTTTATTATTTTCTCCTGAATTATCCTTTTACACACTTCTCTTAAGTCTCTGCTTTTTCTCTATTCTCCTTCTTTCCACCTTCTTCTCTAGCCTCATCTTTCTGGCGGAGGTGGGTGGGTTCGCTAGTGAATCCCGAAAGATCTTCAAGCTGCAAAACTACACCGACAGGCAAGAAACTATTCATTTTGCAGCGTGAATCTTTCTGGATTCACTATGCTGTGCATAGACTTTGTAGCGGTTTGTCATCTTTGTGGCGGCTGGGTGGAAAATGAGCGTTGGTCGTTGAATATATGTTGAAGCACCTTCTGTCCTACTTGTGCTTCCTTGTTCATTTGTATATCCACGCAGTAGTGCTTAGTGAACGTGTGCACTGAAGCCCATGTTGCCGCCAGGCATATGTCTTGAATGGGTGTGTTAGCCAGAAAAGCAATTTTTGCTCCTTTCTTCCTTGTGGAGTGGGCCCGTGCCCCTTCCGATAGTTCTTGCCCTGCCTGTTTGTGGCAGAATTGTATCGTCAGTGCGATCCATCGAGCGATGGTGCTTTTTGTTACTGCTCTACCCAGGAAGCTGGTTGCGAAGGACACAAAAAACAGCTTTGTTTTCCTGTGCTCCTTGGTTCTCTCGATGTAGTGCATCACTGCCCTTCTTGCGTCTGGAGTGTGCAGTGCCCTTTCTGCGCTTGTGGCTGGGTTCTGAAAGAAGCTCGGTATTTGTATTGTCTGGTTCATATGGAATGCCGACACCACCTTCGGCATGAAGTGTGGGTCCGTTCTCATTACGACCCTGTCCTTGTGTATTTGGATGTAAGGTTCTTGCTGTGTTATTGCTTGCAGCTAGTTTACTCTGCGCAGCAAGGTTATTGCCACCAGAAAGGCTGTCTTCATGGTCAGCATTTGTAGTGAGGCCTTGTGGATGGGCTCAAAAGGTGCTATCCTTTTCACCCCTTCCAGGAATCTCTGTACTACTAGTGATGTAAAGAAACTTTTCCCCGTCTCACCTCGTGTGTAAGCTACAAAATCGCTGTTAGGTGTACCCTTAGCGAGGATGAACATAGTTGCCTTTAGTAGGTGTGAGAGGTCTCTCAGCACCGTAGATTCCTTTGTCAACTTGTTCTGCAGTTTTTTTGCTGCACCATTGTGTGAACCTCTTCCATTTTTCCCCATAGCATTCGTGTCGTTGGTCTCCTTGCCTCCCGGAGCACTCGCATGGTGCTTTGTGGTAGCTTAAGGTGTGCGAACTCTATGTCTTCAGGAGCCATGCCGCTAGGCTGAGGCTCTCTGCCTCTGGGTGTAGAACTTCTCCGTTTTGCATGGAGAGTGTCTTTCCTTTTGGTGAACTTGTGGGGTGGCCCCTGTGCCATTTCCATTATTTGTGAGTACCAGGTCTGTCTCGCCCACTGTGGTCCTACTAGGATCAGTGTCATGTTGCTGGTCCTGCACTTGGAGTACCCTGGGTATCAGTGGTATTGGGGGAAAAGCGTGGGCAAATGTTTTTGACCAGCTTATCCATAGGGCATTCCCCTGGGATTGTTTCTCTGGTTGCCTGGATGCAAAGTTTTGGCATTTTGCATTCATGTGTGTTGCAAACAGGTCTATCATCTGTGTACCCCACCTTCTAAATAGCCTTTGCGTTGCCGGTCCATTAAGCTCCCACTCGTGGGATGCTGAAGTCTGCCTGCTGAGCCAGTCTGCTTCCACATTGTCCTTTCCTGGTAGGTGTATGGCCAGCAGGTCTATTTTGAGTAGGATGGCCCATCTCCCAACCTCCTATGCCAGGTTGGATAGAGGGAATGATTGGGTTCCTCCCTGCTTGTTGATGTAGAACATCGTTGTCATGTCTGTTTGTATCAACACCTTCTGGTTGTACAGTTTTTTCTGGAAGGCCTTCAGGGCTAGTAATACGGTCTTCAATTCCAGGTAGTTGATGTCTGACCACATCTGCTGGAGTCCACAGACCCTTCACCCGGAGCTTGTTCATATGTGCTCCCCATCCTATCTGGGATGCGTCTGGTGATGGTCACCGTTGGGCTTGGTGGTGTCAAGGGCTTCCCTATTGTTATGTTCTCCTTGTTCCACCACACTCTCTTCTTGCACTGCGTGCGTTACAACCACTAGATCCTCCCAACTTCCGGTTGCTTGTGACCATTGCTGTTGCAGCCATTCCTGGAATGGTCTCATGTGTGGGCGTACATTTGGGACTAGGTGAATGCATGACGCCATCATCCCCATGATCTTGCTTGCCGTCCTCACTGTCAGAGCTCGCCCCTTCTGGTAGAGGCGCGTCTCCCTCAGCAGGGCCAGTGTTCTCTTGTCGCTGGGGATCATCGTTCTCTGTATGGTGTTGATCTGTGCCCCCAGGAATATCTTCACCTGTTCCGGTTCCATTGAGGATTTCCCCCAGTGAATGGAGAATCCCAGCTTCGTTAGCGTCCTTGTGACCCGCTGTGCGTGTTCCTCACATGTTTCGCGTGAACTTGCTTTTATTAGCCAGTCGTCGAGATAAGGGTATACATGAATCCCTTCCCTCCGCAGGTACGCCGCCACTGCCGCAAGGCATTTTATGAAGACCCTTGGTGCGGACTTTAGTCCCAAAGCCATGGTTGTGAGTTGGTAGTGTTCTTTGTTGATGGAAAATCTTAACAAATGTTTGTGATGCCTGTTCATTGGGATGTGCAGATAGGCATCTTTGAGGTCCACAGTGGACATGACGTCTCCGTCTCTCATCTGAGGGAGTACCTCTTGTAGGGACGTCATTTTGAATTTTTGTGTCCTTACGTACTGGTTTAAGAACCGTAGATCCAGGATGGGTCTTAGTGTTTCGTCCACCTTTGGTACCAGGAAGTAGTTTGAGTACACTCCCTTATTCCTTTCTTTGAATGGTACTGGTTCTATGGCCTCCTTTTGGAGTAGTTCTTGTGCTTCCTCTCGGAGTTGCACTAGCTCCTGTCCTGAGTGTTCCCTTTTCTTTGGTTTCCTGTTTGGATACTGCATAGAGTTGGAAAGGAAACCACCAAACTGTGTGATGTGGAGTATCCATTTGTCTGTTATCTTCTTCCACTCCTGGAAGAAACGTCACAGCCTGCTGCCTACTGGTGTTGCATGTTCGTTGGCGTTTGGTTTGTGTAACCCTCTCTTGCTGACTTTTTGTGCTCTACCCTCGGCGGGATCTTGTGGGTGAGCACGCTTCGCCGGGCAGAGTCACTTTGAGGCAGGTTGTTCTCCCCCTCTTAGTCTTTGCACTCGTCTGTTTCCCCCTACTGCGAAAGGACTGGCCCCGAGGCCGGTACTGCCAAGTTTGTTTCTGCTGCCCCTGCTGGCCGTGATTGTCGCCCTGGTGGCCCTGCTGGAATGTCTGGTGTGACGTTCCCGGCTGGTTTCCACCCCTTCCGTATGGTCTCCGTGTCGGAGTAGCTCTTCTCATCCCTCTGAATTGCAGGGCCCCCATGGACCTTGCCGTTTCGTTATCTTTCTTGAGATGGGTGAGTTTTTCATCCACCGGGGCTCCGAACAGCGTATCCCCGTTGAAAGGGGTGTTCAGGATGTTGTTCTGGATTTCTGGCTTGAAGCCTGAGATCCTGAGCCAGGCCTGCCTTCTTTTCGTTATCCCTATTGCCATCAACCTGCTTGATGTTTCGGCTCCATCCAAGGCCGTTTTAAGGCAAGAATTCGAGATATTCTTCCCTTCCTCCACCAGGTGCGAGGCTCTTTGCTGGTATTGTTCGGGGAGGTGCTTGATTAGCTGCCCCATTTCGTCCCAATGTCGGTATTGGTGTCTGTTTAGTAGGGCATTGGAGTTCGCCATGCGCCAGTGCATTACCGCGTTTCAATCTTCCTCCCAGTCAGGTCCATCCTCCTGCTTTCCTGATCTGGTGGTGGGCCCGAGGTTGCCGGGACATTAGCCCTTTTCCTGGCAGTTGACACAATGATGGAGTCCGCTGTGACGGATCCCTTGATGTAGGAAGGGTCCTGGGAGGAGTGTTTATACTTCTGCTCCGTCCTAGGTGTGATGGCCCTGCATGTTGCTGGGTCCATGAACGCCTCCTTACCTTGGTCCATGACACTTTGGAGCATGGGGAGGAACTGGCTCCTCGTTTGAATGGGGAGCAGCGTTTCCAGTAAAAAGTCTGCTTTAGGCTTTTCTTCCTCCAGCTTGACCCCAAAAGCTGCGGCTGTGCTTTTGATGACCATATTGTAGGCCCCAATGTCATTGGGCGGCGAAGGGCAAGTCTCCACAGGCTCTTCTGGGTTTTCCGCGTTGAGGTCCTGCCACTCCAGGTCCTGTGTCGTCGACGGCGCTGAGCCGTAGTTTGTTGGTCATCATCATCCTCTCCCTCATAGTATAGGTCCTCTTCTTCTCCGGGAGTAATCAACGGTTCTTCGGCGTCGAACTCCTCCTGTTCCTCGACGTCTACGATGACGGACGGTGGTTTCATTGGAATCGTGTATCTTTTCATTTTATCGTCGAACTCCTTTCTTTGTAGGATGCTCTCCATTTCTGCCTCGAGCCTCCTCTTTTTTCTTTCCAACTCTGTGGCCTGTTCGGCGTCGAGCACAGGTCTTTGGCAGAGCCGGCGTCGACACGACCTTCTCTTTCGAAGCAGAGCGCCCCAGTTCTTGGCCTTGCTTCGACGACCTTGGCTTTTCGCCGGTTTTCGCCACCTAGGAGTCCTTTTCGAAGGATTCACCGGGCCGTTAGTCCTTGGGTGCAGCTGCGGTCGTCGAAATTGAGGACTTCGACTCTGATTTTCGAGAGTCTAACTCAGGCTTTCGGGGGCCCTGTCGAGGGTTTAGTGTTAGACGTCTCTCCTACCTTATCAGACGTTTTCTTATCGGTCTCTGCGACCGTGAAGTCATCTGGTCCCTCAGGGACATGGTCTTCCTAGTCGGTGGAGAGGCCCAGTTCGTGCAGCGACGGGGTCTGTCCTTTGCCCTGCATGTTGTAATTGGCTCTCCTCTGTCTCTCTCTAACCCGGAGTGTCTTCGGGGTGAAGACAGAACAGGCGTTGCAGTCTTTGCTCTCGTGGTCGACTGGCAGGCAAAGATTGCAGACCAGGTGTTGGTCCTTCTGCGCGTATTTATGGTGGCAGTTACGGCAGATTTTAAAGGGTGTCTTGTCCATTCATGCGCTCAGGGTCCCCGAGTGCGCATTCTCCGTTGGAAGTCGAAGATAGAGGTTCTCCTTAGTCGTCCCGGATTGTCGATCTTGTTCTCTGTAGTCTCTCAACTTGTTCCCCTCGATGAAACTCTTGCCTTTTCTTCCCAAAAAACTCGAGCTTCACGGTGACGATCCAGACCCAACGGCGGAAAAAAGAATCTGAAGATGGCGCCCCAAGGTGGGAGCTTCCGCAGGAAGCGTGCCGACGTCACGAGAGGTACACCAAATGGTGGGATGTCGACGCTCACCTGGACTACAAAAAACAAAAACAAAAAAAAAACAAAAAAAAAAAAAACCTACGATTCCGGAACCAACCACCAGACCGCGGAATAATGCACAGCATAGTGAATCCAGAAAGATTTGCGCTGCAAAACTATCTGACCCCCCCCTAGCCCCTCTGAGGACAGACTTGCCCCGCAAGAGGACTTCTCTCATACTGCAAACTGATTAACAACTTCCCAGACACTATCCAACATTCGCAGCAACACTGGGACCTAGATTTAGGAGGTTTGGAGGACGATTACTGGCCTAATGCGCCCTTGCCTCCCCTAAGGAGATGGTGATTAGGTCTGGGTTTCGCTTAATACAGTGAAAGATATTACACAGGTCCTTCTATGCATGCACCACCATGGTAAAAATGGGTAGGTCGACAGATGCGAACTGCTGCCAACAGTGTGGACAGTCAGGTATCTTCTATCATAATTTGAGATTGCCCTTCTGTGCGGTGCTATTGGGAGTCAGTGGTACATTCTATTAACAGCCTGTGTGGCAGTGAGATGCTAGTCTCAGTCAAGTGGTCTTGCTCAATAATTTGGACGTGACTGATCGGATTAGGAAGCGAAACTGGATGGCCCCGGTCTGGTAATCGCCAAGTGCAATATTGCACGTTTGCCTGGAAAGCGTGACATTGACTAGTGCATGCTGGCTGAAAAGGTGGTTTATGAGGGCAGGGTTTGTCCTAAAAAGTGGGAGAAAATCTGGGGCAGCTGGAATAATTATAGAGGAGGCCCCTGTACCATCCTCACTTAGGGAAAAGCAAGTGTGCTTCTTTAACTGTATCATTATGAAATACTCCAGTTACAGGGCAGGGGAGCAAAAGTTGAGAAATGTGTACGACCTGTATTGATGTTCTGATGCTTATTTGCCATCTACTGCTAGGATTGTGATGTAGTGTGGTGGACTGACCTATTGTTCTTTTAATATTATTTAATAAACAGATAAAACAATTAAAAAAAAAACTTTTAAAAAACCAAAAAACTTTGCAATTGTTTTTAGCCCCCAGGTAAAGTAGTGCTTAAAGGGCCACCCTATATTGCCAAATGTCTGTTCTGGACCAGTGTCCTTTCATTTGAAGAAAATTGCCAGGTTTCAGCCACTCATATTCGAACTTGTAGTTGTTAATTCAGGCATTAAAAGGAGCAGCTGAAGAATGCTCCGTTAATATTTTGATCTGAATAGAACATCCACATTATGGGTGACGATCAGGTTAGTCAGGCTTTTGCAGTTCACTTCGCTTAAACTTAATTTCATAGAAAACATTTAAGTGACTGGTCAGATGAAAATTAATCATTGTAATAGTGGAGGACTAGAGATTTTGCAATTCTATTTTCTAAGTTCTAGCTCTGTTTTCGGTCAAAGAGAAGGATTACTCATAAGATAATCATCTATTAGTTATTAGATCAGACTGAGGGCCACTTTCCAAATCTGGGCAATGGATTAGGGAAATCTACACTAACTGATCAAAGGGCATTACTCCCTTTTCAGCCCAGAACTTACGCAACGGTAGACAATATATAAGCATCTTCCTTTCACTTTTGCATAATTCCATGTCCCAACCCAATGCTAGGAAAGTACTTGTAGCAACTTTTGTAATTTTCTCTAAGTATATGCTCAACATTTGCTTCTTTATGTTGGACCTCTGGAAAATTAATTGCTATTGTAGATTAAAGCAAAAAATTATTTACCCTTTCCCCTGGCTATCATCTACCTTCGGCCCACTATGCTGGTTCAAGAAGTTCACATGATTGCAGACTCCGAAGTGAAGTAGAGTTGCGTTGTATAAAGAAAGCCTTTTTAAAATATCCTGGTAAGTATAAACACATTCTGTCCATGTTAAAGCGTTCGATTACTGAAGGTTGTAGAAATGTTATCATGTGCCTTTTCAAGCCCGTAATCAAAGTATTGGGTAAATGTACATCCCATTTCCATGGATCTTTGCTCCTGCTGCAGTGGTAGGACTTCATTTGAGCCTATTCAGAAAGATCCCAGGCAAGGACTGTCTGGGTGAAATATACGGTGGTGGGGACTGAAGGTACAGGAAACATTCAGAAATTAGTTGACTCACTCATTTCATACAGTAAAACATCTGCCATCCTAGAATGGATAACAATTGGGGAGCGAGCTGATTGTTCCACTGCTGTGGCTGATGACCACTCTTTCCTTGTGCAGCCTAATGCTTTGGTAATGCTGGTGTTGGGGTCTGGTGATGACCACTCTTTCCTTGTGCAGCCTAATGCTTTGGTAATGCTGGTGTTGGGGTCTGGTGAAAATTGTCGGTTTTACAGAAACTAGGCTTGTGGCAATGCCTTTTTCTAGGCTTACAGCCATCCAGCTGTATGCTTTATTTTCATGCCAGAGCGTTCAATATAAACGCTACGATAATAGGCGTGCTGCCACCTCAGAAACATGGACATTTGTCCTGGGGATTAACAAACTTCATGTAGAAATTTCTAATATACTAGTGTACAGTTTCAGGTAATATTTACTGCACGAGTTTCCAAACACAGATTTCGGGAAGTTCTGATGAATATTTAACATTAGCTGCTGCATCCAATCTGCACTTAATTTAACAATCCTTCTCTTCTGTTAGAGATTTAGGTTAGGTGGCAGATTCGAAACTGCATGAGCAGCTTCTGAAAGGGAGCAAATTGCACCGGTTACTCGGCTTTCAGAGTTGAAGTGTCCGACCGCCAGGTAAAACAGATGCTACATTGATCATTACCTCTACGTCCCTCGTCCCAGTCATTACTACGAAGGTATTCCACCTGACAGGAAACACTTTCAGACTCCACCCACCCTCCTGCCAGGGGCTATAAGTACATAGCCAACAGAAAGTACTTCCTGTTCGGTTTCCTGTCGGTGGACCGGACGGGTGACGCTGGGGTAGGTGCTGGGCCCTTACCTGCTACTTGCTTGTCCTGTTCCCTCCTTTGTTGGGCTCTGGGGGTGCTTCTGGACCCACGTGGGAGCTGCAGGAGTCGTGACGCCTGGCCTCCTAGATTCCGACAGTGCCTGGTTTCCTGTGCTGCTGGGCTGGACAAGTCTCTTTCGTCCGTGTCGTGGCTGCGGGTCTCTTTGGTGCTGGGGAGTCTCCCGGGGGTGTGTTCCCTCCTGCGGATGCTTGACTTGCTGCTTCCCACCGTCTGTCTCCTGCCATCTCGGGGGGTGATACGGATTTTCTCCCTGCTGCTGCTTTCTCTGGCTTATCAGGGCTCTGGTATGCCTTGCCCTTCTGGGGTTCAAGCTTTTTTCACTTGCTGCACTCCACTTTTGTGTTCGGTCTTTGTTCTGTGTATGGTGTTCCAAAGGCCTTCTGGTTTCGTGCTTTGGTATGCCTCATTAGTAATGACTAGGTCGAGGACGAGGGACGTAGAGGTAATGCTATGATTACTTACCGGTAATCCCCATTACTATTAGTCCTACTCGTCCTCGACCCAGTCATGCTTCCCACCCACCCTACCTGTTCAGGCCTTTGTTGCTTGGTATGTCAGGAAGTGCTTTCTGTTGGCTATGTACTTATAGCCCCTGGCAGGAGGTTGGGTGGAGTCTAAAAGTTTCCTGTCAGGTGGAATACCTCATTAGTAATGACTGGGTCAAGGACGAGTAGGACTAAGAGTAATGGGGATTACCAGTAAGTAATCATAGCAACATCAACTACGCAAGCAAATCAGCAGTTAACGTGAGCGGGCCAGTTAGATCTTACCTGTGTTTCTCCATCGTTACAAGCCTGTGCTTTATCTACACAGAACAGAAGAATGAGGCAGGTCTACCAGAAGGAGAGCCAAAAACCTTCTGGCTGACATCAGCTTGCACTTTACTCTGGCGTGATTCCAGTTACAGAAACACCATGGACTCAGAACAGGGTGAATCCAAGAGAATGAAAACCAACAGAGGAACAATCTGGTAAAGCAAGAGAATGCTGAAGTATCTACTACATCCATAACACTTCAGCCTGCTGGGCTCGGCCTAGGGGTTAAGAAGGGGGGTGAGCCAGACTGTGAAAAAATAAATCTTTTCCTCATGAAAGTGTAGAATGTTCCAGGCAATGGAGAAAGTAAGAGTTCAAAAAGTCTTTTCGCACAAGGAGGCAAAAAAGGCAATAAATCCTACCGAAATTACGTTCCCTGTAGATGTCCAAGGAAGTTAACCCAAGTTTCAGGGGCATAAGGATGAGATGGGCCAAAGATGAAGAGGGACATCAAAACCTTTGCAAAACAAAAACGGAGAACAAGATATTTGGAGGTAAAAAAAAAAAAATCCATACTGCACCCTCTCTAGGCAGCAAAGCCATGTAAAGTGCAGGAACTAGGTACACCACACCATGCCACCGACTCTTGCAGCTAGCCATTAACCTTCTAGGTTCCAAGAACAGGGCATGCGAGTATGCGCAAATAAATCAGATAAGATCAATAAAATACAAATGGGCCCTAAAAGTCCACACTGGAGCAGAGGATAGGACACACAAACCAGAAAACCTAAGTATTTAGACCCACACCTTTGTCACTTCTAACCCCTCCCCACTACTTTCATGAGACAGGAACTGTTCTAGCATTATTCAGTGACGCGTTTCATTATCTATTCCACAACATCCAGTGACTGAAGGAGTAAACTACATTACACATGCACGAAAATCATACTCCTACACCGCAATCCTCTGGTCGCCACTGTTTTAGTAACAGGTGAGGCTTCCTAACAGGAACTGGGACAGACTCTAGAAGCAGAATGCGGAAACTGCATCATTAAAGTGCAAAGCTGCCATTAACCCCAACCCTTCCTTACCCCAGTAACCGAAATCCACATTCCTCCATCTAGAATGCTATCAACTCACTTCAGACAACAAATTAAGACAGCTGGGAATCGGACACAAGACAGTACGCATGTATGTAGCAGGTCATTCCAGAATTTGTACAATCTCAAGAACTAGAACATACTACAATTTGAATTGTCAAGAAGCCTGCAAGCTACAAGCCGAGATGTGGGCCATGCTACGCAACATCACATTCCTGTTCCACCTTCAGAAGAAGCACCTCTTTATAGAACAAGACCTGCCAACAGAATAGTGAAGGCGAATACCACTGACCAACAAGACAAAAAAAATAAAAAAATCCTACCTCCCCAACATACTCCATGACAAAACTGTTCTTCCGGATCTTCTCCAATGTGCGCACACCCCAACCCCGATGGTTGGGGGTTCGGAATATACACATGTCGTACTGGATACCCTTCTGCACCACCCGGTTGGGGCAGTCCATGCCACACAGGCAGCGCTTGTTGCACTCGTAGATCGGCTTGCCAGCCCTAATCTTCACCTGGCCCTGGTCATTGTAGGCAAAGCGGTTCTGGGATGCACCAGGGCAGCAGCCGTCTACTGCTATCATGTAGCAGTCTTTGCATTCACAGCCCACTGCCACTTCAGTTAGGTTGATGCCATCACCGACCTTATACTCATTGATGTACACAAAGTCTTTGGGTGGGCCCTCCAGATCGACTTCATTTTCCACCTTGATAATGCCGTTGTGGTTGCGCTTGACATTGAGATGATGCTCCCACTGGCGCAGGGCTTTGCGTTGTTTAGCCTTTTGCACCAAGTAGCTGGAGAGGCTCTGGTCCAGCCGACGCACACCCTTTCGTAGCTTGCCCTCTCGGCGGATAACTTCATTTTCAAGGTCTTTGTGGAACTGCTTTAGTAGATTGATGCACTTTAGGTTCTTGCGGGGCTCCCAGGTATTTTGCGATTCAGGATACCCTTTCCACTTCACCATATAAAATTCCTCATCCTGCAAAACATGAAACACAAGGATAGCATTCAAGGTTCTCGTGAGACAAGAGTTCATACAATGCAGCTCTGGTTTCTAAAAAGTGTAGTCTTCACAAAATTTACTGGGATTTCACACTAGTGACCAACCTGTACAGTAACAGGCTGAGTCAATCTCTCTACCACCAGAACTATAACCTCTCTAATGCATGTAATAATCTTAGAATAATTATCCCCATAGTCTGAAATAACCTCGAGTAGCATTGGCAAAGCCAACAGGTCTCACTTATGAAAGGTATTGACTTTGTCAAACAAGTTACTTAACTTTAAAAAGACCTTTCCTGGGAGAGCCTAAACCGCAGATTTTTCACTTTGTGAATTGCCCCCGGTGAGACTGAATCTGGCAACATTTTGCTAGCACTTCCCTCACAAGTAATCAGGCAGCATTATGCAACTCCTCGTCTAATCAAATCACAGGTGTGACATCAGGGCCCCCCCCCCATTTATCCAACACCTCCGAGTGCAGAAGTCATTTTTTTTCTGATCTCGGTCCGCACTGTCAGAGGAGGAACCACTGGAATCAGAATGGCAGAGGGTAACAGAGGGCCTTACCGATTGCTTGATTAACATCTTTTGCCATCTCAGCAAGGCACGCCTCAATCGATTTTTCCCCATTTTTATGCAGGCTTCCCGAGGGGAGAAATCTTCCCCTTCCACCAGAACTGAGCTACTTTGCACTCAGATGTCAATCGGGTACTTAATTTATTCTTGTCCTGGCAACATAACAGGTTTGTCTCAAAAGGAGCTTTCAGCAAAATTGGCCATGCCTTGTGTCCTGCAGTATCTCCACAAAAGGGGTTTCTTTTAAAGTCAATAGACAGACTAAGTCCAATACTAGGGTTATCACATTGCCAGCCATTCTCCTAAGCTGTGTGTGGTGCAGTGCCTCAAGGTGTATGAGGAGAAGTCAGAGGAATTCTGATCACCAGGTGAACAGCAACTTCTTGTAGCCCCCCGTAACCCGCACAAGGCGGTTTCTTCTCCCACACTAGCCCACTTGGTTTGATGTGTAATGCAGAAAGCAAGGTGTTCAGGGAACACTCTGAGAGGGGAGATGGCCTCGAAGGCTTTCAGCCTAGGTGCCCATTTGAAGGACATCATGAATGCAGCAGACTGCTTCTCATATTCCACCTTTAAAAGATTCTTCTTTTAGCCAGTGCTAGGAATGGCTCATTTGGTGGCAAGCAAGCTTTGCACTAGCATAAAATTCGATCCAGTCCAGACATAGAATGAAAAATTTCCTAGCTGTCGTAACTCAAAGTTTCAATTCTCTTAAGGACTCTGAGGCAAGGATTTTTCCACCTGGTAATGAATCTCAACTGTACTGCCCTCTGGCGGCTAGTAAGTATTGTATTTTCTGCTAGTTTCAGATGGTTTTATACTGATGTGATGACCCAAGTGGGGTTGTAATGTGATTGAAACTAGGTTTAACATTGGTTATGTTCATGCTTGATTCCCCCCCCCCCCCCCTTTTTTTTTTTTAGGGGCTGAAGTTGGTAAACCGTATCCATGAAGACCGTGCAGTGGTATGAATCGTTCAAAGAGGACATTCGAACAAAGAAATGGGACTTCATCCGGACAACAAGAACAGCCAATTAATAACCAGCAGTCCGGATAAGTTCTCCCCAGTGCTGGAAGATGCTCAATGCCATCTCAAAGTTTAACTGCCATTCGGGATATGCTCAACAACGTTGCAAGTTTGTTCGCTGGGTATTTAGAGAGAAAGTCAGGTGTTGGGGGATATGCCCTAATCATTGTCATTTCCAGCCTCATTGTACAGGACCCTAGGCCCCATGCTAGTCTGTTTGTTGCAATAACACATGGCAGTATGGGTTTCCATGAGAACCTGTACCCATTTCTCTAAAGGTCAGGAGGAAATTTCTTCAGTGCCAAGCAAATAGCTAGCAAATCCAAAAACTGGATATGGATGCAAGCCTCTGCAAAGACCAGTCTGCTGATCTCCACCTCTGCCAAGCGGCACCCTCAACCCAGCAGCGATGCGTCCCTCAACCATTAACTCTGGGTGGGGTAAGGAGAATGGTCCGCTGCTGGTCCTTTGGCGGTCCAGCAGCCACTATTGGATGTCATTAGCAGTCTCCTTCAATGCCAGGGTGGACTCCAAGTCCCCCTGGCACTGCCCCCCCCCCCCCGAGATGACTCCAATGAAGGGTGATCCGTTGTGAGTTAGGTGTGACTTCAGCACTTTGCTGGAAAAATCCAACGCTGTCAAGTCAGCTGTCGTCTGGAGGTGGCTTACGAGTGCTTAAAGACCGCCAGTCTTCAGTAGCCAGCTGAAGTGTGGGAAGACCAGCTGAAGTATGGGAAGACCAGCATTCCCAACCTTTGCAGATAGGCTGCAGCCACCACCATCACCTTGGTGAACGCCAGAGGTGCTTTGGTAAGGCCGAAAGGGGAGGACCTTAAATTGGGACAGTCAAGTGGAAATGAGTGTTATGTTACCTAAGCTTGAATAGCGCAAAAGCTCACTTACCAAGGAGTATCCCGGCGCATTACGGCAGTCTAAGGGTAAACTAGCAGATGATACTTTAAAAAGTCACGTTTTCAGCAATTTTTTACACCTAAAATCCTGATGGGAGCGAATCTGCATGGTTAGACTGTTCCAATGGTGGGAAGCCGGTAAGAAAAACAACCAAATCCCCGCACCTGGGTGTGCATATGCGCCACGAGTTGAAAAGTGCTTTATTCATAGACCTCAAGTCTCCACCCGGACAGTACCATGAATGCCTCACACGAAGATATGTAGAACCAATTCTGGAAAAAGTGCCCTAGGAGTAAGGCACATGAGTTAACAGATTACACTTTTACAGGTAGCCAGTGCAAATTTCTTTAAATGGTTCAGAAGGAGAACTGGGAGGAAGTTAACTAACCAAAAGACTGCTGTATGTTGTACCACCTGTAGTTTGGAGAGGAGAGGCTCATATCCTCCACCAAAAGTGTGTTCCCAAGTCCAATCAACTCATTAGGAGGGCCTGGACAATCATTTGCCTGGAACTCTTTGGGAGCCAGGGGGACACTTTCCTGAGCAGTTGTAGGGTGCCAAAACAAGTACTGTAAATGGAAGTCATCTGCTCCTTCATGGAGAGCTTATTGTTGACCAGAAAACCAATGTTTACCGCTCCCTCAAGGCAGACAATAGTACCAAGATCTTCCGGCTTCCAGCCTTTTGACCACTATTCTTGCGCCTTCCTAAATAGGTGGATTTCTGCCTTTCCTCTGAGTTGTCAACAACTTTGACTCATCCAAGCCGCCACCTTGCTCATAAATCAGTAAATCTAGCTTTGTAGGCTGCTGGACAGAGGGCTAAATAGGATGTTGCCCCTGGGGGCTTGGCCACTGTTGCCTGGATCACTGTCCAAAAGGACTGGGAGAACTGTTGCTGCAGAGTTGTGCAAGGATGCTTCCTCTGAGGATATCCCTGGCCAAACCTTGAAGGGGGTTTGGGGTTGCTCTGGAGCCTGCCAATCAGGTGGAGCTAGGCCTAGAAAGTAAGCGGTATCTTTGCTCTTTAAATCTCTCCAGGGGAGAGTCCGCCTTTGCTACAAACACCCACAGCTGTCAAAGGGGATTTTCATAAGGAGCTGTTCGACGTCTGATAAAAAAAGCTTGTGGAATGACTACAGGCATGGCGCTGCAGCACCCAGCTGGTCCCGACTGCCCTTTGCAGTAAGCCATGTCCATGATTGAATATGGAGTATTTCACTGCGTCCTGGCCATCTGATCAGTCATTGTAGGGTAGGCCAGACATCAGGGACAGCTACCAGGGTATGCACTTCTCTGTCCCATAACATGGGCAAATATCTCCAAGAGACAGAAGTGTTAAAGGACTGGAGAGCAAGCATGGAAGGAGAACACCATGTGTTTAGCTAACCGTTCCATGCACTTAGATGGTCTGTTAGGCGGAAAAGCATTGGGTTGAGGCATATATGCTTGCACCACTAGCCTCTCCTGGGTGGGATGCTGAAGTAGGAAGAAAAGAGCCCTGGGAAACAGGTCTATGTCACATTGCCACCTGCCTGTTTTCTGGGTTACATCGATTAGTGTTTTACTGAACGAGTACAGAAGTTCATATGGCCTTACTTCGGTTATCAGGGGGTTGGCTGAAGTGAGGTCTAACCCCTCCAACACCTTCCTAATTGCATTTGAGGCAGACTGCTCAGTTGCATGCACATGCATTAGACCAATGTCTAGAGAGGCATCGCATCTTGTAGGTCATCAAACAGCTTGCCATCATCAGGGTCGCCATAAATGCCATTTGCATCATCAAGGTATTGGCTTTGCCTCAGTTGTGGAAAAATGATTTCATAGTCTGATGAGATAAATCGGCTCTGCTTCGGGTGTTGGAACTCAAGCTGGCGGTCTGTCACAGCATCAAAGTATGTGGTGCTGTGAACAAGGGAGGGGTCTGGTTTGAATCAAGAAACATGGAAAGTAGGCGTCTGGGACAGAACCTCAAGCGGTAACAAGACTGGAGGCCACCTCCGTTCCGTAGGGCCTCAAGACATGCTAGAGTGACTGAAAGGCAACCAAAATTGGGTCCAAGGCGTATTTCAGCTCTTGAGGCTTTCCACCTAGCCCGGAAAGATAGTGTGCACTGGGATCAATGTAATAGGCTCCAACATGGGAGAGCAATTCTGGTGCCTAGGGAGCTGTGGACTCTTAACAGCAGGAGTGGAGGGACACCGAAGACCCATGTTTGGACTGCTTATGCTTTTTCAGCCTTCCTGACCCACTTACTTCAAAGTCTACCATTCACAGGAGCGCGTCCTTGACTGGGACTACTTTTTCAACTTAGTCCACAGTTTGGAACAGCAGGTTTCGCGGCACGATCTTGGATAGTCTTGCGAATCATTTTCGTGCAGCACTCACAAGACACCAAGTTCTGTTTAGATCAGACACCACAGACTTGGGCGTCTTTCACCAACATTTGTCAATGGCAATCTAGACCCTGTAGTCTTCTGGAGAGAGACCTGTCTGCACGCTAGAAATTGAAGAGTAAAAATGTCAGAGTGACAGGATTGATGAAGCTCTGGATCCACACTGAAAAGAACAGACGTCAGTGTGCAGAGGTTGCTCACATATGGGGGCAGATACCGCACACCAGGGACGGGATGGATCAGAATCAGATGTCCTAAAACTCCTTAAACACAACTTTCAGTAAATTAGATTACTACCATCTACTTTTGGGAACTTTCAGATCTTTCTACCCCCAGCACCCCAAAGTTCCCAAATATTAGCTGTGTGGTTAGAGCTAATTAACAAGGATATTAAACACAAAGAATCATATTGAATTATATCCAAGTGACCAAATTAGAAGCTCAATTAACCCACCTACAAAGAGGCAAACTGTTGATTAATTGCAAGCTCTTGTCGGCAGACACGGTCTACTGTACCCAGACTGTTTGGCTAGCCAACCAGAAGCTGGGGTAAATTTTGAGAAGCAATGATAAAAATGCAATCTTCCTCCATTTAAGATTATCATACATGTTAAGCCTATGGATCTATTAAAAGTTGCCCTTCTATACTTTCCACTCAAAAGGGCAGAAATGCAGCACAATTTAAAATCAGCAAGGCAGCTCGTGGCAACATTCATCAAAAGTTAGCCCCAAAATTACAGGAGGGGTAAATGAATGGAAGCGCAATAATCTGACAAACTACAAAGAGACACTGCACACTGTTGTTTCCACTGCTATACAACTCAATTTGCTTTAATGTTCTTGTAATTCGGCAGCCCAATCATTTCACGGTCCCAGTTTTGGACTCAAGAGAAATGCCTCTATTTTCCAGCAGGGCTACCACCAGCTCCTCAAAACAAACCCTAGTACAGTGAAGTCAGAAGCCCACAGACACACCAGGAAATACTTAGAATCTGTATAAACTAAATTGTAGCCTGCCTACCGTCCCTAGCTGCAGTATAATCTCTGCCACCTTTCGTTCGGTATCAACCACCAAAACGAAGTACCCACAAAGCTCACATGTATTCAGCTTCAAACTGAGAACTATATATTTCTATGGTGAGCTATGGCAAGCCCCTATAAACTAAGCAGTGAATACTTTGCCACTGGTTAGCAAGCGCATGTGGAAACAGCCAGCTCCTAGTTGAGAGTCCGTTTGGGGGTGTGAAAAGACCCACACCAACTTTCCTGGTTATGACTGAGAGCAGCTCCGTTTACCTGTATTTCTAAAAAAATGTTATAATCACATAGGTACTCTACTTTAAAGTCAACTCAAAAGAATCTTTATTTGGTCGATCAAGCCATAAAAGACAAATACAATATATCACACGTAAAAAATCATTATGAATAATTACAGGAATCGAACACTGGTCAATTAAATGTTAAAAACAAGAGCAGCTAGGCACCATAAAAATCCAGTAAAAACAAGGTAAATTAAGAACCATACAAAGTAAATAAATCAGCAATAAAAAAAATCCATCCCAACATTAACAGTAGTAGCCCTCCATACTCTAATAGGGGCTTATAAAAAAAACATACATGCTAAAGCAAATGGTAGTAGCTTAAGAAGGTGCTTAAGTGCATGATTAAAATAAGAACAGAAATACAAAGGGAGGGAGCAGCTCTGCTTACCTGTACTTTTTTATAATCACATAGGTACTCTACTTCAAAGTCACATAGGTTCTTCTTATTGACATCGAGCAAAGCACATGACAACTTCTCCAAACGGCACAGGTCCTGCAGTCGATCCCAGGAAGATTTGCAAGAGACGGCACAACCTAAGGAAAACAGAAATAATCACAAATGGCATACATTAAGTAGCCAAATAACACTTTATATCAAAGCAGACAAGTTAGTGCTACTATTGAATTTAGACGCAGATGAACAAGCAGAGAAACTGGACATCCTACCCAACTCATGATAGCGGTTACCAACAAACGTTTGAATGGCGTTTTGCAAGAAATGTGTTCTTTTCAAAGCTTGCCTGACAGGTCATCTAAACACCGGTTTTAAAAACAGTATAACCTTCCTTTAAGAGACCAAGCTGCTCTGCCAGCTAATAAAATACGGAGTTTACGAATTTACTGGATAATGGATCCAGTAGATTTCTTCATAAGCACAGAAGCAACTGCAACAATGAATCTTTAAAGAATAATACATCTCAATTCACCAGTGAGTAGGTAACTTGACGGGGGGTTAAAACACTGTTCAGAATTTCCATTAAAAGCCTTAGAGTGAACCTTGCCACTTACTCTGGTCCAAAAGTAATGCCATCACCGCCCAAAGGTTACACATTATCCCTTATGCAGTGAAATGTATTACCATAAACACTAGAGAGACTGACCTGGGCAACCAGGCTAGCAATGCCAAATAGTCATTCTACGGACAGTGGCAAATGCGTTCTAGTTGGACCAGCAGGTAGTCCCATCCATCTACATGGCAGATGTACCTTAAGAGGCAAATGAGTCCCTCACCTAGAAGGTGACCGAGGTACAAAGCTACTGTAGTGTCCTTCATCCGGCTTTTACTAAACACTTTCCCATTACATCAGGTATGAACATGCTCCACAGGAATTATAAAATAGCGATTGACAGGCAGGCAAGATAGGTGGGGAGGGAGTAGATTCTAAAAAAATAAAATAAAAAAAACACCACACTGCAATCAGAAGGTTCGGCACAACATGACATCTAAAATGACAATCGTAAGTTAGCTCCAAGTCATGCACCTTTTTAGGTGTATTTTTCTCTTTAGCGTTTTTTTCCCTCACAGAGGTTTTGATAACCCTGATCACTGGTAGAGTCCCCCACCTTTGGTTTCCTTAAATTACCCTGCCACATGTCCTGTGCGGCTTCGGATCTCACAATCATTCATGGAAGGAATTCAGCTGAAGAGTTCATACTACAGAGTATGCAAGAACCATTTGGGCTCCCAGGAAGACAGTGGATTTCTTAGATAGTATCATAACATTTGGCATGAGTTCGAAAGATTTGAGTAACATTCAATTCTTTACTTAAAACAAATGAGAAAATGTAGACTGGGGGGAGAAAAAAAAACAAAAAAAAAAAACGGACAAGGCGACAGTCCAGCAAAAGGTAAAAAAAAGTCAGGAGTGAAGATGGACCAGCTGAGAAGCAATATCATGATGTACTGTATAATGGCGAAAAGCAACAGTATATTGTAGTATAGTAGCCCTAAATTCAATCCGTCAAGCAACAGGACTCAAGCACCTGGAAAGAACAGGGTAACTAGTTTTACAAGTAGAAGTTACAGTACCAACTACAAGAAAATAAAACTGTTAAGCACCTGGTAATTTAAGGGCTCGTTCCTTTTCCTGTTGGAGTGACTGTTGAGTCTCGCATTCGAGCTTTCTTCCCAAGGCCTGGAAGTCCTTTGCTGGTTCCATTTCAGGTGAAGACAAAGGTACAGCTTCAAGCCTCAAAGCAAAGCCTTCTTCTGTGTAATGGAGGTTAAGACTCGTGGTAGGGTTCAAACTTTTGTCTTGATAAGGCCCTCGAAGTGGCCCGAAGAGATCTCTCGGCCGACCTGAGCAATAGAGAAAAAGAATAAAAGTAAAAACCCTTAACTACAATTTTTTGAAGCAGGTTTTAATTTTATTCAGTTATTTTTATTTTATTCCTTGCCTCCTGAAAGGCTTAAGACTAAAAGGATAATTCACCCACCCACACCTAAACCTGGAAATCTGACGCAAGAAACGCGGTCCCACTACATAACAAAAAGCCTAGTTGACAAAGCCCATTACATCGAAACTTACAAAAAGTAGATCAATCCATTGACTAATCTTAAACAGCTGTTACAGTTTGAAGCATATACTAAGAAAGGATACATTCGGCCTCAGGTACCCAACAGAAATCACTACATTAGCTACAGGTACCGAGGTGACTTGGGATCATAGTATTGGTGTACATGGAAGGTCTCTGCAAGGGAAAATAGTACACAAAAAGGGTTTCTATTGGACACATAGCACAGCTAATTGCATCCCCACTTTGTACAGCACAAAAGGGCAGACCGGAAGAAAGTAGGTGTTCTAAAAAGCACCTCTGTGAAAAGGAATTAAATGGCCACAAAACTGACAAAGTGGATCCATCAGGTGGGGATTTTCTTGAGACAATTTTAGTAATAAAAAAACTGAAAAAGGAGGAGGCAAATGTGGAGATCATCACAATCCTGTTTATCCTGCTGGACTAGCGACACAGCCACGTGCGTAGCCATGTCGAAGAAAGGGCGAGTGAGAGCCTTTGTCTAGATAACCATGTGTGCATCAGTCAAGAAGGCACTTGCGACAAGGCAGCCAAGAACCAGGTACAAAATGCTTCCCAATATAGATCCCGTCAGTGTTGCATGACATCTCATTTTTACAATCTTTCTTGGTCTGGCTTTTTACAAAACATACACAGGTGGCAGGCAGGGTTATTATTGGGCAGGGGGGGGGGGGGGGGTTCAGGCTGGGGTTTCATGGGGGAGGGGCACACAACTGGTCAGTGTCCTCCCACCCAGAACATTAGGGAATTCTAGCAAACATCCTTTGAGAGCATCGGTGTTTCCCACCTCTAAGTCGCCCTTCCAAAAACATGATGGTTTCCAGTAGAGAACAGTCAAGGTGCGCCAACATCATTAAGCATTCTGGTATCCTACAGTGTGACCTAGACTAAGGGACGATGCCGGGACATGGCTCCACGAGAAGGATTTGTGAAATAAGACATCCCCCGAGTGACCAGAGGATACCTGGCTTGATCCTAAACCAGGCGGTGCAGACATTCTAAAGACCAAGTGGCGAGGAGCAAGCCTGAGGTGGCGGGGGCCATCTTTCACAGTGCGAACCCTTTCACCCCCTACTGAACAGACACCAATTGGAGTCAGGATCGGATTCAGTGGCTCACACTACTCAACAGGCGGGGATCAATGCAGACCGAAGCTTACTCCCAGGTCAGCAGATGATCTGAGAGTATAGTCATGGGGACCTTGCTTGCGGACATTCTGTAAGTAGCATGACATGGGCACGGGACTGAGTGACGTTTACACTAACTGGGCTCACACCATTGCTCCAGTTTAAATTGCTGTTGGACGGCACTAGTGCCGCCCACACCCCCTAATCTGAAGCCACGCCTCCCACAAACTCCTACATAGACTGTTTCAATGCTATACAGTTTTTTTTTTTTTAAAACAAATTGCAGTTACCCTCGTTGACTGGTTATGGGATGTTTAAGTGGACTGTGCCTGAGAGGCAATTATCGGCGGGGGCGGGGGGGGAGATATATGGGTGTTCTGTTTTCACATTACTGTTGCAATTTTACAAGTTGCTATACTAAAGTCCGGATTGATCCTCAACATTAACCAGCATGCCATTGTATATATGCTTACCGCAAGAGACTACAGGTCCATGTAGCGATGCTTCAGTAAACACCTCATCACCATCAAATTACACAAACTCACAGCACGGTGGCGAGGACGAGTACATGGCACCACGACCTCTTCCTTTGCCCGCAGGGTTCGAATGCGGATAGCACCATGAGTACCTTATGTCGTGGCCATTTAGAAAGTGGACGCAGAGGGTAGCTATGTAGTGCTGGGGGGACAGCTGGACAGTCCCACCCGCCCCACCCCCCAGGCTCTTGCTGCCGTATACGTTCCCAACACCCACCAGTGAAAGTCCCTTAACGCCCTGACCCCAGCACTTTGTTGCGACCAGTCCTACCCCACCATTTGGGGCGGAGATTTTAATTGCATCTTGGACGTAGTTTTAGATCGCTCCACGCCCCCGTTCCGAGTGACATCTGAACACGCTGCTCGCCATCTTTGTCAGGGGTGACGCACATGCATCTACATGATGCCTGGCGGCTCACACCTGACAGGTCGTGAATACTTTCCTATTCTCCCGCACATGATGTTCATACCAGAATTGATCTTGTAGTGAGGACTGCTATTTATATATGTACATTGCTAAGTTAGCACAACCGCGTTAGATGTTAGAAAGCCATCTTGCCACTTTTGCTGCTTTTGCATGCGGCACTGCAGTTACATGATATTATTTGAGAAATGCTTGCTCGCCTTTGCTTCACATAAGAACTGTCTGTTGTTCACATCCCTAACAGTGAGCCGCAACCTTGGTCTGAACATAGTGTAAAGAAACCGTCTGGGTCGCTAGACGGTGCAGGTTGTTGGGTTCAGGTTGATCGGCCCACTATTTAGCCATAACACGCACGCAGCTGCAAATACCTGAAAGTCGAGTGCTTTTAATATTGCAGGCTGCATGCTTTAGACACATTCGGAAGAAGAGCTTTCCCAGGAGCAGAGTATACCTGATCCTGTGATGCGATTCCACTAAGCTGATCTTTACGGTATGGGGTTCCCCATTCAAGCCTAGAGACCTTCTATTAGTCTAATAATAATATTAGTTTACTAGTGAAGGGAAAGTGGCTGTAATCCACTGTCATTTTATTATGATTTCTCCTTTCATTCTCTATGGTATTGTAACTATGCTGATGGTTTTGATCTTAATCATTTGTCTGCTTATGTTAGCCAAAGTACTGCATCTTAGGACACGAGGTTTATAAAATAAGCTCTTTAAACTTTACCGTGTCTCGGTTTATTCTGTTGTGGACTGATATGAGAATAATAACGAACAGGTATTTCTGATTCCCACCATTCCTGAGAATACACTAAGTCGCTTGTTCTGGGTTGTCTATACATTGAGACCGCCGAGATAAAAATCGGATAACGAATGGGACACTGATGCTGGTCGGATAAGGGGTTCTGGGGTGAGTTTTTGGTACACCACAATTCACGGAGGTCCTGGTTTCCTGTGCATAGTTCTGTGCATAAGCAGAAACCCTGCAACATGGCACACCTAACGTTTGGTCTATTGATTTGAAACGCCTTAGTAGTGCTTATATTAGTCCACGACTCCCTCACTCTTGTTTCCGGATAACGGGAGTGACGGATTTGACCTACCTGTTTCTCGACCAATAGGTTCTTTCAAGCTTGATCATTAAAAAGGTTTCTTCTGAACCCTAGTGCTACCGTTGATGATACTTTGTGTCCCCTTATGGCGGTTGATATTGCTGCGCACAGTCCTGCACCTCTGCGCCGTCAGTTGACGACGTATGGGGTACCAGAAGATGGGATGGCTGTTATTTTTGTGGTGAGCGCCGACACGTCTTTCCCTTATGAGTTGTTTCACTCGTGTGTGACTTTTCCGGCGGTGAACGCTGACGATGATACGTTTCATTCCTATACTCCCACGCAGCTACCTGCAATCTATACGCCGTATAGGACACAAGAAATTCCTATTTCTGCCTGGCAGCATACCATTTGGTTTAATGGCTCCCTTCCCCATGCGGTTACACTGGCTAGAATGGGCCAGTTTTCAATTGCAGGGGCCACATGGCCGGATTTAAGCCTCATCCCCGCTATCTCACGATAGCGGTGGCTGAGTTGCGGGTACTACACACAGCCCCGATTACAGTGCATAGGGCTTTAGTGCAGTACGTGTCACGCAACGTGCAGGTGGGGGCACCTGCTGTTGACGGACAACCAGCGGACCACCACGCGGTGATTAGTCCTGTTATGGTTAATTCGGTAATGGGCAAGCACCCCCAAAATAAGGATGATTTACCTTATTGGCTGGCTGAGAAATTTGACCAACTGGAGGCGGTTTTTCCGCATACTACTCCTGTGGAGAAACACAGGATTCTCACCATTAGTTTGCCGAAAGACTTAGTTCCAGATATGGCCGATTGTGACAACTGGGGCAAGGTCTTTGCCGCGACCTACTCGAAGTGCTTCGGCACTCCGTCTATGTCTGTACTTCCCTCCGTCATTAAACGTGTTCAGGAAAATCAGTGCGGAGGCTGCTGTAGAATTAGGAATGCGGCTAGTCGGGGTGTTCGATGTGGTTGCTTCCATGGTAATGGGCAACCTCAAAGGCGATGCCATGCAGTTCCAAGTGGCTAATAAGCTGGACCGCGTGGACGAACTCGACAGGCCTAAGAAGTTCACTAAGATAATTGCAGAAGCCTATAGGACCATTGGCCGCAGTGCCTTAGGTGTTAAACCAACTGTTATAATTCCTGATTTGGTACGGCAGACTAAGGTGAGCTCGTCTGGTAAAGACGAACGCCCAAATTTTCCAAAACAAAATTGGCGGGCAAAGAAACAGGGGAAGCAGCAACAGAAACAGGGGTCTCATCCTGCCTCACCCGTACAGACTACTAGTGAACGCACATATGATCTGCGCGATCGATCTAGTATTAAGTCACCTGATCGATTTCAGGTTTCTGACCAACGTTCTCCTCGTTCTTCACAGGAAACTTCGGCTTCACAGTCCGGTGGCGGAGACCGTGGGCAAGGACGGGGTGCCCAAGGACGTGAGCAACCCAGTCAGACTGACGGTAAAGGCAATCAGGACGAGTCTGCACGTCAACGACCCCCGTTTCAAAAGAAGAAGGTTGCTCCACCAACAGAGAGGTATGCCACAGATAGTGCCCATGTCAGGATCTGAAGCTGCGTCCGCACTAACGCTGCTCGACAGCGCGGCGGAAGTTACAGTAGTGCGACCAGGTCAGGATCTGAAGCTGCGTCCACACTAACGCTGCTCGACAGCGTGGCGGAAGTTACAGTAGTGCGACAAGCACTGCGTCCATATCTGGTGGCGACAGCAACTGACACGTTCATTACTGTAGAAACTGCTGACACTGGAGTGGCTCCCCTGACAGACTATACAATATAGCCCTTTTAATTGAAGGGGACATACAGCGTACAATTCCAGGGATTTTTAGGGATAATCTGACCTCTGCGTACGATATTTTATTGGCAGAGGCAGACTGGCCCCCGGCTTTCATTTTAGATGCTCCTAGAGGGGAGGAGGTGATCCTCCCGTCCTTTGCGCACACAGTGCCGAAGGACCAAGCTAAGAAGTTCACCGAGTAGTGGGCTCTGGTGCTAGCACCTGCTTTGTATCGTAATCAGGTGGGCTGGGATAAATTGTCCCCCGGCCATGAGATTCTGTTGCGCTCCACGCCCCAGCCAAAACCCCAATATCCCATGAGTCGCGAAGCAAGACCTCACGTCGCAGCAATCCTTGAACAATTGGAATATCAAGGTGTTATTGAAACATGTGTCACCAATGAATAATCCTTTATTCACTGTGACGAAGCCTGATGGGTCGTACCGCCTGGTTTTAGATTACCGGCATTTAAACTCATTGCTGGAAATGCGCAGTACAGAATACCCACAGTTCGGCTCTCGTCGATAGCCTCGTTAGAAAACGGTTTAAGACAACAACACTTGACATTTCCACTGGCTTTTACAGCCATAACCTGTCCTCTCTTAGTAGTCAATGGACGGCATTTACATCGGGCGGCAAACAAAAACATTTTAAAAGATTACCCATGGGCTATAAAAACAGCCCTGGAGTCTTTGCCGCTCGTGTAGTCTCTCTGTTGGAGAGCATAGACCCTGATGCGTACTCGTATGTGGATGATATTTATCTCACAGATGAGTTATGGCCGCACCTGTGTCGCGTGGATCGCATTATTGTTTTGTTTGCAGACTTCGGTTACAAATTAAACTTTGCGAAGTCTCACATTGCAGAGTATACAGTGTTGGTTTTGGGATACGAACTCCACAATGAAGGTCGAGGACTGGCTCCGCACTTCCTAGAGAAGTGCGCATGCCTGCGTGCTCCTACGACACTGAAAAAATTACAATCTTTGCTGGGCTTTCTGAATTTCGGTCGCACGTACATTCATAATTATGCCCAGCGTATCAAGCCGCTTTATGCCTTGGTACAACCTACGTTTTCCAAATCATGCTGGCTGCCGGAGCATTCAGCCATATTGCAATCTTTGCAAGCTGACCTTCTTGCTTCAAAATACGCGTGATAACCACACTAACCTGGTCATAAGAATTGTGCCAGGCGCAGTGGGTTTCACGTACCTAACGTTCAATGAGGGAGACACCGTCCCAATTGCCTACAAATCGCACCTGTACACTTCGGCTGAACTGTGATTTTCCGCTGTCGAGAAAGTGGACAGCAGTGCAGATGGCAATTCTTAAAAAACGAGCGCTATCGCAAGGGAAACGCATGTTGGTGGTCACACCAGATCCTGCCCTTGAGGCAGTGAACAAAGCAAGTGTACCAAATTCTAAAGCTTTGCATCCACGGTGGATACAATGGGCCATTTAATTGACATCGCCCGACGTCACCTATATCTTTGACGCAGCACTACAGACTCAGGAGTGCTTACAATATGAATTTGTTCATCCAGCTCCTCTGTCCTTGCGCCCGCTCGAGGATTACCATGGTGTCATTTACACTGACGGTTCTGCGCAACCGTCGACTGGATCAAAGCACGCCTATTCAGCGGCCTGCGCAATTGTGGTGGGTACTTTCGTGAATGGTGAATTCCGATCTGATGTCGTGCATACGCAGTCATTGGGTGATTGTACTGCACAGTTGGGAGAGCTCCGTGCACTGGTTCTTGCACTGGAGTTTGCGGATTCTTGGGTCACCACTCTTATAGTGAGTGACTCGTTTTATTGTGTTCAATCTTACAACAACAATCTACATTTTTGGGCTCAAAATGAATACCGTGATTCCAGAGGTAGCACAATCAAGCATAAAATGCTTTGGGTTCGAGTGGCAGAACTTAAAGAACATCTGCCTCTCGTGAATGTTATTCACACTCTTGGTCACCAACGAGTTGGTGTCCATGCTGTCGGCAACAGCCTAGCTGACGAGGCAGCAAAACCAGCAGTGGCGACATACTTAGTGGCAGCAGTTACAAGATCCAAAAGTAAGATCGATGACGACATCTTGGCAGCTATTGCTGCTACAGATAAGGGAACAAATTACCCGAGAGGTTTCCCTTCTCGTTACCATTATCGCTTAAGTCCTGATAACGTCCCTTTAGTGAGGATTAACGACGTTGGTGACAGATTGATTCCCAACGCGAACTGCAGGCCATCTTTGATATTAGCGGCTCACGAGGGCATGGAGTCTGCCCATGCCGGCGTTGCAGCTACTGTATCTTTGTTACAACAACGTTACTGGTGGTGCGGTTTATATAAACAAGCTTGCGCTTATGTTCATGACTGACATTTGCCAGCAGATTAAACCTTCAACTGTGGCGTGCCCACCACAAACTCAGTTGTACATATCTAATAAACCACTAGGGTGTGTTTATCTAGATCACTGCGGTCCATTCACCTCCGATACTGCGTACAAGTACATCTAAGTTGCAGTGGATTCGTGCACACGTTTTCTGTGGGGATGGCCACAAAGGAGTGCTGATGCCCGTACTGTCATCAGGGATTTGCGTGTCTTTGTGGGAAGTTTTGCATGTGGTACCTTTCATTCTGATCAGGGCCCTGCGTTCACCTCTAAGGCGTACAAAGAAGCCATGAGAAATTTGGGAGTCCAAGTCAAATTTTCGTCTCCCTACCGACCGGAGGGTAATAGTGTGGTGGAGCGAATGAACCGTGACTTAAAGCAATCTTTGACAGCTAGGGTTTTAGGCACTGGCCGGAACTGGCTAGCCCATTTGATTAACGTCCAACATGCACTTAATCTCCCTAGAAGGTCTCTGGGTGGGCGGACTCCATACATGATGCTCTTTGGCATACGAATGTTTGACCCGGACCTTGATGGTCTAGACATGGCGGCGTCAGCCGCACCCTTTGACGTAGATGATCACTGTGCTGTATTGCAAAATCTACAAGAAGCCAGAGACAGTCTAGTGAAGGAACACGTGTCCTCCACATCTGATGCTGCGCTTCAGATTCCGGTAGTCGGCTGGCTACCTCGAGTTGGTGATCTGGTCCGTGAGAAGGTGGAGAACAAGGAGTTCGGCCCCTCTTATCGTGCACCAGTTCTGGTGCTTGGTATGCAGGGTACACGAACAGTCATTTTACCTCTACTTCCTGGTCGCAAGGATAACGGGTACATCTCTATTGACAATGTCAAGCTACAGCGAGTGGCCGATTCTTCTTAATATAACTCCAGCGGTTTCTTGCCCTGCGATGCTGAGAAATTGTTTTGGCTCCAGCTTCTACCACCTTGCCTGATGTTGCCGTCGAGATGCATAGTTACTGGACGTTTGTTGCCACCGACAGCTGGTGGTCTACCTGAAGATATTGAGTATGCTTATCCTGCGGAGGTCCCGTTGCCTGTTTTACAATCCACCACAGTTAACCAGTCGCGCTTCTCCTTTGACACTAATTCAATGACTTCCAATGCCCCATCAAAAGTTTCAATTTTTGCTGTCTGGTTTAAAAGACATTTTTTAATTCCCCCTTGGACTTACACTTGGCTGGTGCTCATATGTATTTTTGTGTTTATGTCCATTGGATTTGTGGTAGTGTTTTTTCGACTTCTAAATGGACACTACCTGAAAGAAAGATCTACAATTAGATTAATTAATGGAACTTTGACCCCCCCCATTCCTCATCACATATCATGAAAAGGGTCCAGACTTTTGTGAACATTACTGCCTGGCCTGTACTGGGTGGGATCGCGTGGGATTCTGTTAAATTTCAAATTCATGGTCCCACTGAAGTAATCAATGTGCCAAATGTATTTCGTGTTTCTATGGGTGATTTAGTTAAGCGAAGCATCCGCTCGGATGATTGGGATGTTCAAACCATAGAAGCACTGTTTTCTGATCAGTTTTGCTATCAACATTATGGCAATCATTTCCTTCACAAAGCGAATACATTTAGAAATTTTGAAAATTATACGCAATGGGAACACTGTCCAGCGCCTAGGCTGGGCAGCTCCACCACGTTAGTGGACAAATGCACATATTTTTCTGATTTCAGTGTGTCGAATCCTGCCTCCTTTTACTTTAAAGTGGCGTCTGAGTCTACCTCGAAGGTTAGGCGGACACACACTAAATTGTTGTATTCCAAGTCCTTTATGGATGAGTTGGCAATCGGAGGTTATGATCTGTGGAAAGCTACTATCAATCTAAAATCGGTTTGGGGTTCTAAACCGTGGCAGGTACAGGGAACAGAAGCTTTGCCTCGTGCCTGCCTCATCCCGAACCACATGTTATTTTTGAATTTGTCAATTCTTCAGACCACCTGTTTTGGATTGGCTACTTCTAAAAAATTTAATTCTCCCTCCACTCCGGATCTGGGTGCTTATCCTAATTGGGATAAATCATACGGATCTGTCCCTTGCTAAGTTGCAGTCATACATTTCTAACATCCTTCAATATTTCCAAATTTAATCCGGATGGGTGGTTAATACGGCAAACGAGCTCAGATTCCTGTCAACATCGGTTTCTGGATTTGATTACGGGGTATACGCAAGTTTGTGTGGACCCCCGTTTTGAATCCTCTCATACTGTAACTACCTACTCAGTGGGGAAGTCATGCCAATCTTGGCTGCAACATTCCACCGTAGCATCTGTTGAACTTCATTTATCAAAATTGAACGACAAAATAGATTTGAATGATTTTGTTATGGGTCCTGCGGTTGGCAGGACCAAAAGATGGGTATATGCTGTTTATAACGAAGTTTGGAAGCTATCACAGATTGAAGCTGCATCCAGATTGATCAAGCCAATATGGAGAAAGTATTGGCTGTTATAGAGAATAGCATTAACACCCTGTCTTCCAGAATTTATACGTTAGATAATATCGTTTCATCTGTTAACATTGTGCAGGATGATTGGTCTGTTTTATATCATGGTCAAAATCAATTGCGTTCTATTATGCAGTTTGCATGGACATTGCAAACGTTAAAGGCTGGGAAAGTCCCTTGGGATTACATGAATACTTCATCTTTGTTCCTTCCTTTTAATTTAACTGCAAAACAGTTCATGTCCATGAAAGATGCAACATACTCATTGCTGCACATTGAAAAGTTTGAACCTTTACCTTTCTCTGTTGCCAAATTAAACTCCGCTGTGTGGCTTATCCACGGGTTAATCACATTACCGTTTCCCCTGTTTAAGTTCAGTTCCTGCATGAAACATTATGCTCTAGGCAGATATGAACAACTAGGTTCTGCCTTCCTGCATGAAGTTTGGTCACTCCCATTCACGTACAGGTGCGTGAGGGACGGAAAAGAAGTTTACTTAAAAGGTGAAGAGTGCACTTCCACTCCGGATCACTCTGGTGTGTCAGCACATTCAATTGCATGGTGCATGTAATGTGCACGCTCCTAATTTAGCTTGCGTCCTGAAAGGGATTCTAGTGCCAGTTATAACACCGTCTTTTAAGCTGCTGGCTAACGGCAGTTATTTGTTATTAATTAACAAAGCTTGCTGTGGGATGTTAGTGGGAATTCCCTACATAGTGACTATCACAGAGAGTAGTCTGCTGTAACAACGTCCTTTACCCGCCCCGCGTGGACGGCTCGATGTATCCATCTGGCCTTCCATTCCAACCTTGAAAGCAGAGTTCAACAAGATGAGCAGAATAAGGGCTCTATTGTCTCAAAAAGAAGTTGCGTTGACTTCATCCCGGGAAACACTTGTCCTTCACGTAGCAAACACGCGCACCGAGGTACAAGTGCTTTTGAATACTGATATCCGACTTCATTTTGGTGCCCCGATTCAGACTATCTTTAATGCCTCGTCAACAAGTGGCCTGGCACATTTTTTCAAAATTGTGGGCTCCGGCCTCGTGACCTCCTTTCAAACTAGTTTTGGTGTGATCCCGGCATTTTTTCCATTCTATTTTTTCCAGCGTCTTCAGAGTTTTCGCGTTGATTCTCGCCCTCGTGGCTGGGGTACTGTTGTTGGTCTGCATACTACGCTATGGATGCACAACTTGCGTCACACGACAGCATGTCCCGGCTGCTCCATCTCCGTAACCGGATGCTTGAATACTATGGAACACTACCACTGGCAACATGGAGCATAGCCTATGGGTTGTCCTTCCGGTTTCCCTACTTTACTTGCGTACAGCCTGTCTTTCATTGCCTAGAGTGTCCGTTCCAATGGGCTCTGGATTTGTGCTTGTCAAACTCTGTCTCCCGCCCCGGATTATGATCGACTAATGAGCCCCTTAGTGGCACATGAGTTGGACTGTTCTGGTGTCAGGATTATGGCCTGTGGAGCAGCACATGGAGTCCTAGGGAATTGGGACATCGGAACGGCTGCAGCTGAATTCTTGGCAAGACGTTATCTGGAAGAACACGCCAGTTGTCCTCTAATGGTACTAGAGGCTCCAGTTGTCGAGGAACATGTGTGTTCATTCCCCTTACTGAATTGGATGTCAGATCATTTTGCAGAACGTTCCAATGATTTCCTCTTGGAAGCCGTTGCAACTTATTGTGCTTATACCTTGATGGATTAACTTGGAGGTCATCCAAAACTCCTGTGGAATACCTTTTGTTTTTTTCGTTGAACATCCATCGATAATATTTTTTCCCCCTTTAAATGGTTTTTTTTCCCCCTCTCTTTTTCTCTTCGAACTTGTCACTTCCCTTATATGCTTCACATGAGAACTGTCTGTTGTTCACATCCCTAACAGTGAGCCGCGACCTTGGTCTGAACATAGTGTAAAGAAACAGTCTGGGTCGCTAGGCGGTGCATGTTGTTGGGTTCAGGTTGATCGGCCCACTATTTAGCCATAACACGCACGCAGCTGCAAATACCTGAAAGTCGAGTGCTTTTAATATTGCAGGCTGCATGCTTTATACACATTCGGAAGAAGAGCTTTCCCAGGAGCAGAGTATACCTGATCCTGTGATGTGATTCCACTAAGCTGATCTTTACGGTATGGGGTTCCCCGTTCAAGCCTAGAGACCTTCTATTAGTCTAATAATAATAGTTTACTAGCGACGGGAAGGTGGCTGTAATCCACTGTCATTTTATTAGGATTTCTCCTTTCATTTTCTATGGTATTGCAACTATGCTGATGGTTTTGATCTTAATCATTTGTCTGCTTATGTTAGCCAAAGTACTGCATCTTAGGACACAAGGTTTATAAAATAAACTCTTTAAACTACAGTGTCTCGGTGTACTCTTGTTGTGGACTGATATGAGAATAATAACGAACAGGTATTTCTGATTCCCACCATTCCTGAGAATACACCAAGTCGCTTGTTCTGGGTTGTCTATACATTGGGACCGCCGAGATAAAATCGGATAACAAATGGGACACCAATGCTGGTCGGATAAGGGGTTCCGGGATGAGTTTTTGGTACACCACAATTCACTGAGGTCCTGGTTTCCTGTGCATAAGCAGAATCCCTGCAACAATCTCATATAGCCACAATAAGATTGGGGGGGGGGGGGGGTGGAAGTATGTTGCTGTACACAAAATTGGATATCAAAGGGCCCTTTGGGGATTACTATAGCGGGCTCTACTCCACCCAGGCCTGAGCCTGCATGGTTTGACGATTTGTGAATGTACTACAAAGAACTGAGCTGGATGAACCCTGCGGCTTGGAGAGGTACCCACTGCTGTGTCCCAGATCGCCCGAGCCAAGACCCCGGGCTCCGATTGTCTACCCATCAAGTACTATGCTACATTCCCCACCCAGACCACACAGCGCCTCCCAGACATCTTTAATGAGGCCAGGGAGCATGGTCACTTGCCAGACACGGTAGGCAAGGCTCACTTAGTGGTCCAGCCCAAGCCGGGTAGGATCTCCTGGATGTCGGCTTATATCGTGCCCTATCCTCCTTAATCTAGATTGCAAGGTATTTGGTAAGATCCCGGCTAACCGTCTTACCATTGTACAGTCTTTGGTCTGACTAGACCAATCTGGGTTCATCCCAAGTCGCAGCACATTTTTTAACTTGCATCTCTTGAATAATACCCCACCGGATGCCAACGACCGGGTGGCAGTACCGTTGGACATCGAAAAAGAATTCAACCCCCTAAACTGGGGATACTTATTCTCAGCTCTTACCAACATGGGCAGGGCTCAAAAAAATCCACTTGCATTGTTGAGCAAGATTTAATCAGGGCAATCTTTTTTTTTGGGGGGGGGGGGGGGGGGGGGGAGAGAAGACTACTCAACGTTTCTGGTGAGCTGAAAATCCTCTAACTTCAGCCACAGAATAAAAAGTAGATTAGGGAAGACAAACTGCCTTTTGACCTTGGTCTCTGAAAGTGAAGCAAATGTGACAAGATAAGATTTAAAGGCATCTTTATTGCTCACAAAGTGAAAGTAATAATGATGCCTTTAATTCTTGTTATCTTTTCACATTTGTTGGCTTTGGGAGACAGAGTTCAAAAGTCAGTTTGTGTTCCTACATTTATTTTTCTTTAAGTGGCTGAAGTTAGAGGATTTTGTAAAGTGAACTGTGAGGCAATTAAACTGTGCAAAGCAAGTGAAACGAAAGGCTATAAGATGTCAGGATTTTCTCTACCACAGCACTGAAATAGCTAAGTGAACTGTTAAAACATATTTCCCTAGTTATGAAGAAACATTTTTGTAATTCTGTGGTGGAAAAAAATATTTTATAGGATCAAAACAAAATTAGAATAATTTAGTTGGTGATGTGCAAAATTTTAATATTTTTGCAGAAACCCAATTTCTAAACATTTGTTTATGCCCTATTATCAGCACAACTACATGTTAGTGGGAAAGTTGTGGCCATTTGAATGAAAAAAATGCTATCTGTAAATGACAGTGCACTAATACATCATGCTTTATAAATATACATTTATGAAAAGTGAGTTTTTAAAACATGAACTGGGTATTAATACTGCTGCAGCCCAGATGACAATGCTATTAGTAGTGAACTAAGAGGTAAGCCATACCCTATATATGAGCTGAGTTCTTGTTATACATGGAGCAAACATTTAGTCTAGTAAATATAAAGTGTTTGTACAGCAGAAATAATGAACTTGCATATTTGAATGTGTGCTCTTATGAGGTAATAAAGACAAGCATTGGCATAGTCAATAGGTCTCGCCTTTTGGACCTTATAAGTATTTAATTATGCAGCACAAAATCATTGGTACATCATCAACTGTTGCATGGCTAAACACTTATAAAGTCCCAAAGGCGAGACCTATTAGCTATGCCAATGCTGGTTCTATCTCCTTATTACGATTATCCACATTATGCCCCCCAGCCCTTGGCTCTTTGAAGAGGCTTGTAACATAACATACTATCACAGTATAACATCACAAGGTTATCTGTGTAAGAAACATTTCAATTTGATTAATGAAGAGTGATAATTCAGGGCAGTCAAAAAACATGTGAAGAGAATCCGCAGATGGAAATTTGCATCTTGCACATGACAAACTTGTGGCCCCAGGGGCAATCCCCCATCTGGCTAATTTGGCAGGGGTGTAATAAAGATTAAACATAGCCATATAACTTTGGGTACGGAGAGTACCAGAGACAAAAACCGTCTTGGCTAGCATAAGTGGTACCTTTAAATCTATAGTGGGTACCCCAAATTTAACCGCCCATTTGTTATTAAAATCCGAGAGATCATCTGGTAGTCGGGACAACAAAGTTTGATACAATATACCAATTTTAGCTTGTTTAACCAATTCGAATATCAAAATCTTTTCAAACAATGCTGGATTTTCTAAGAGTTTTTTCTCAAGAAAACTTCTAATTTGAAGATATTTAAAAAAGTGGTTAGATTGTAAATCAAATTTATGTTGTAAAGAAGAGAAAGATGCTAGCATGCCAGAGTCAGCTAAGTCGCCTATATCAGTAAGGCCTTGCAAGGCCCAAATAGCAGTTATTGAATCTTGAAATATCACTGGAGGAAGCCCGGACGCATTCAATGGAGTATGGAAGTTGATTTTATAGTTAGAG
Source organism: Triturus cristatus (assembly GCF_964204655.1). NCBI lineage: Eukaryota > Metazoa > Chordata > Amphibia > Caudata > Salamandridae > Triturus > Triturus cristatus. The sequence goes on from NC_140593.1 coordinate 1,196,042,303, forward strand.
AATAGACGACAAATTTTTTGCCAGATCATAAACGGGGCCCATGCTACCTTAAACCTCGTTTTTTTTTTAAGTAACTTGGTTCTAAAATACGTGTTAATATCCCTTGTGTAGCGTTGCCTAATGAAATTGAATAAATTGAAGGAGCCAAAAATGGCGGTAATACCACCTTCTTACCAGATAGTGGAAAGGCGAAATGTTGAATCATCGCCGCCCAATAATAGTAAGTAAGATTTGGAACTGACCAGCCCCCGCGTTCTTGCGGGAGATAAGTCCATTTAGCAGCTCGTCGTGGCTTACGATATGCCCATAAGAACCTCTGACAAATTCTTTGTGCTTTTGTTAGAGTAAGGTTAGAAACTAATAACGGGATAGACCTAAATAGATATAAAAATTTTGGAAGTACCAACATTTTAAGAACATTACAGCGCCCGAATAGGGAGAGATGGAGGTGATTCAGCCGTTCTAGTTTTGTTATGAAGCTGATCGATAATGGGAGAATAGTTTAAATCTGAAATTTGGCCTACATCCGCCGAGATCTGAATGCCTAAATATGTCGCTTGTGAAGCAATAGGAGCAGTTGTTATTGGCATAGCTGACGATTGCAAGATTTGAGTTTTTGTGATATTTAATTTATATCCGGAGATTGAGCCAAATTGAACTGCTAAAATCTCCAATGCAGGAAAAGAAACAGTAATATTATTTGTTAACACTACTATATCGTCAGCATATGCCAGTGTTTTGTACTCAGTTCCATGAACGATAATTGGAGAGATGTTTTGTGCTCGTTCTATCAGGGATAAAAAAGGATCAATATATAAAGCGAAGAGGAGAGGGGAACAAGGGCACCCTTGTCTGGTGCCACGAGTAATAGGAAAATAACTTGATTCCTCTCCTGAAATACGGATTTTAGCGATTGGGGAAATATATAATGTTTGTAAGGCTAGAATAAATTCAGGCGATATCCCTTTCCAACGAAGAACGGCCCAGAGATAGCCCCAGGAGACCCTGTCGAACGCCTTCTCGGCGTCCAACAGGATCACACCCAGGGGAGATTTTGTAGTCTGAGCCCAATCTAAGAGTGCAATAACACGCTTGATATGATCAGTAGTATCTCTACCCTGAATAAAACCATGCTGACGGATGGAAACTAACGGAGAAATAATTTGAACAAGACGAAATGCTAAAACCCTGGAATAAATTTTACTGTCGGTGTTAATTAATGCTATAGGCCGATATGATGCTGGATTTAGTTCATCTTTTCCTTTCTTTTTAAATAATACAATGGTCGATTGTCGCCAGGTCTCAGGAATGACCCCCCTCTGTGCAAGCTGAAAAACTTCAAGCATCTGTTGTTTAAATAAATGTGAAAAAGTTTTATAAAATTCAAGATGTATGAGATCAGGTCCTGCCGCCTTGCCAGAAGACAAAGATTTTATGGCGGCTTCGATTTCTTCCCAACTTATAGGTTCGGCCAAGATTAAATTCTGGTCGGGAACAGTCTTCCGAGTTTCGAGAGATTTTAAAAAATGATCCAGTTGCCTTTGTTGCTGCTGAGAAATATTTGGTTCCTCAGTATATAAGGTTGAATAAAAATCCACAAAAGTGTTTAACACACCATTAGGTGAATCTTGTAGAGTACCAAATCGTTCTTTGACCTTTGTTATATGGCTAGCTATTGCCCTTTGTTGTACTCTTTTTGCCAGGACCTTACCTGATGCTTCACCAAACTCATAGATTGATGTACGAAATTGAAAGTACTTAGTAGCTATATCAGCATATAAAGGATCAAGGAGATTAGCCTTGGCAAGAGCGACCGCTTTCTGACAGGTGGTTAGATCTCCACCGATACGGATACTGGTGCTCAGGTCTAGCTCGGCTTGTTGAAGTGCTAGAACCTTATTTTTAAGATTTTGCTGTTCGGTTTGCCATCGATAGGACGCAATTCTCTTGGTTATCCCGCGCAGGGCAGCTTTAAAAGGTATCCCAGACCAAGCCTACAGATGCTGAATAACTATTGATTGAAAAGAAGTCTGGAATCCAAACTGACATCCGTTCCTGATATAGTTTATCCAACAGTAACTTCCTGTCAAAAGTCCAAGGTCTAATATAATGCGGAGGTCGATTCCAAGGAAAACTAAAAATTATGGAATTATGATCGGATATAGTCCGTGGATCGAGCCATACCTTAATAGATTTCAAAACTTCAACAGAGGCAAAGACATAATCTATACGAACCAATTTTTGATGGGGTATTGAATAAAAAGTAAACCCATTAAGGGCTGGATTACTAGCATGCCATATATCTACTAAACCATGTTCAAGTATTAATATACGAAGTGCTTTATAAACCTGGGGTTTCCTACCGATATAATTGGTTGATTTAGTGATGTCTAGCCCGCTAGGAATATTAATATTGAAATCACCACAGAAGATTAACGGGTGCGACCAATTAGCTAATTCTACGTTTAAATCCATCAAAATCTGTGGATCATCCAAGTTGGAGGCATATATTGAACAGATCGAGAGTACAGAATTATTGATGAGCAATTCAGCGATTAACCATCTACCTGTATTATCTTGTTTAGTTCTCTTAAGTTGGGCAACCCCTGCTTTTGAAATAATAGCAACGCCCCTAATAGTGGAGGTTTGTCTGGTGGTAGCCACTAAATCATAGCCCAAAAACTTAAGGTAGTGCCTGTTGGCCCAAGAAATATGAGTTTCTTGCAAGCAGATCAAATCCACTTGCATAGCCTGCATCAGCTTATAAAAGATCCTACGCTTCTTAGGATCATTTAACCCACAAATATTCCAGGTTGCACAAGTCAAATTACGATTTGCCATTTAAACATAATAAAGAAAAAGAGCATCATATATATATACGTATGTATACCTTGGAAAAAAAATTATATAGAGTATACCAGCAACATATCAAAGAAGAACACATAATTAACATCTTAGACGAAATTAGAATCACCCTGCCATGCATCTTACTTATATCGCCAGTCACCTCAAATATCCACCACAGTACCACCCAGTGACCCTCCCAACCCCCCCAACCCACCTTCCAACCCCCCCTCCCCCCCCCCTACCCCTTAACCAAAAACAGGAGCTCAGGACCAGGGTCCTTGTGATGGTTGAGTAAGCGTCACACCACGCTCCGCTGGGCCTACAACAATATACTTATTATAGGAGAGTCGGTCCTATCAAAATCATGTTAAAGTAATACAGAGAAAAATAGATCTGTTAGCATCCTTGTAACACATTGACTTAATAAAGGAGAAAAGAAATGCAGCAACATTTTTTTTTTATGTTATATAAATCAATACCCATAAAATAAATGATAATCCCCATTCTAAACAATGATTTTTTATATATATATTTTTTTTTTTTACCACTTTTTCCGCTCCTTTTTCCCTACATTGTGTCCAGATAGTCCCTTGCCGTTATTTCAGAAAGAAAAAATTTTGTTTCTGACTTATGTATTATTTTCAATTTTGCTGGGAAAAGCAAAAACGCTTGGGCACCTTTCGCTTGAAAAAGAAGGATCTGCTGACGGAGATGCCAACGGCGTTCCACTGTCTCTGCTGCAAGATCAGGCCGAGCAAAAAACTGGCAGCCCTTGGCAGATCTTTTTTTATTAGGTCGAGCTAGATCAAATACACATTCACGAGCAAGAAAAGTGTTAAAGCAAACCAGAATAGCACGTGGATAGGAACTGTTGGTATTGGTAGAGGATGTTTTCTTTTTGAAAGCGGAAAGCGATGTGCTCTCTGAATTTCTTGGTTCCATTTCCATTGGGTAACCTCTGGAAATGCTTCGGTGAAAAGCTCAACTATGAATTGCCGGACATCACCTCCTTCAATATCCTCCTCAACTCCCAAGATGCGGAGGTTATTCCTTCTTGAGCGATTCTCAAGGTCCGATAATTTCCATATTATATCTTTTCGCTGTTCCTTAACCTCGGTGACCAAGTCTCTTTGGACAGCTGCAGCATCTTCAAGTGCTGAGATCCTCTCTTCAGCTTCAGTAACTCGTGTTAATCTCCGCTGTTGATTTTATTACACGTCGAAGGGAATTTTGCAATTTACGACAGACTGATTGAGTGCGTAAATTCTCTTGCTTTGTTGCTTCTCTATGTTGGATAATTGTATGATATATTGTTGACAGAGAAACCTCCTCCGGCACGTCAGATGAAGCCCCAACATTGGAATTTAATGATGTCTGAAGGTCAATTTGGGATTGATCTCCTAGAGGTTTAATACCAGGGGCCTTACGGACTGTATCAGTAGCCAGGGCTTCTGTAGTCACACTAGGTCGCCAGTCACCAGCTTCGCTGTCATAATCTGACCATTCTAAATCGGGATCACCCTCCTCCTCGTCAGACAACGAGTGATCTGATACAGAATAGAATTTCAGTTGAATCACTAATCGCACCTGTAATATGGCAATCTGCCGAGGCTCCCGAGCCGATAGTATCTTGATGAACTGTGGAAACCACATCATCCATAATGCACTGAGATGATGCAGAGCCAGATGCAAACACCAGGGGAGCCGAGAGGAGCGGGTCTGTCAACAAAGAGGGGTGCACCGTAGATTGGGATATGTTGAGTGTATCAGGGATAGCCACTGAAGAAACCAAGTGGGGAGAGTCGGTCGCAGCATGAAGAGGACGAGCATGGATATCCGTCAAGGAGGAATTTTGCGCTGCGAGAGACAAAATAGCGGAGGTAGAAGCTACTGTTGCCGGTACCAATATAGCGGACGAAGCAGTGGAAACAGATGTGACAGTTTTTTCCCTAGCTCCCAGTTTGGCAAAGATATCAGATAAAGTCTGGACCTTGCCCGGTATCGAGGATGAGGCTGAGGCTACTGTCGTGACAGCTGATGACCCCTGAGCAGGAATTTTATCCGACATTGGAGCTCTGCCCCTCCGAGTGGTCCGTGTGATGTTGGCTTCAGCGTCTGGCGGGTGATTACGAGTAGGATTACGAGACTTCGCCGGCTTGGGAACTGTCTTCGAAGCTTTTGGTGGCATTACCGATAGAGCAAAAAAGTCCGAAAAAAATCTGGAAGGAAGCCGGGAATCCACAGAGAAGGTAGGCTTTCTGTTAGACGTCGTATAAAATACGTTGGAATTCAAACACTGAGCAACCCGCCACCACCGTCTTGATGAGAGGGCAGGTCTTAGGATATCCAGGCAGAATGCTAGTGCCATACGTAATACGATTGCTTTAGCCTTTAACCTTTTAGAGAAAAACGATTTCAGTATTCAAAAACATGAAGCAGCAGCTAGTGCCAGTTAGATATGCGGATTAAAATCCCCAAGACTTGGAGAGAATAGCAAACTCTCCTCTCCTCTCAGCTGTGTGAAATGTCCAAATCCAAACCAAACAGCAAACCAGCACCGGGTTTAACAATGCATCAAATGTGTAGCCATACAACGATACAATGTTACAGAACCCTTTTCCGCAGCTCAATCGGCTCAATCGGCACCATTAAAGATTTTTCGAAACACACCTCGAGTTCAGAGAAGAAAGCGAGAAAACTCTCCGTTGTCCATTCAATCAATTCTTCGCTTACTTACGTTTTTGAAGTCCGATTGCCTGAAAGGGAAACAGGTCCGAAATTTCGCCCTGAATGACGGCGTCTCAGAAAACAGAGTCCACTCCGGGTGTACACTCGCACCTGAAGCGCTGAAACGCTGAATCCGAGCCGTCAGCCTCCCTCCAAATTCTCCGGCAAAGCACCATGCAAAGTACTAACGGCTGCTGCTTCTGGCTTGCTGCAGTAGAGATCTCTCTCGACGTCTGATATCTGATATTAGCCGTGAGATAGTAGCTTAGAAAACAAGGCTCCGGTCAGCGATCTTTCAAATTCACCGGCGCCCTTGCCTCGGTCGTCATCTCGCCTTATTTGGATTCTTTTTAAATTACGATTGTTGTATTTTTCCACCGTCCTTCTGGTGAAAGTGAACCTCCTCAGCATTTCCCCGGCATTTCCCCAGCAGCTCTTCGAACACAGCCAACTGCCAGAAGGGATAGGACCGTTAGGGTATCAGCGTGGTCCAGCGGAGTGAAAAACGCTACCTCACTCGGCCAGTGTCACGGCCGCCATCTTGCTCCCTCAATATGCTATCGATACTACCAGATCAAGATATCTTCATTCCTTTTTGTTTATTGCAATGGCAATGTTTAGACTCTGTATTACTTCTATTTGGATAAACCCTCAACCTCCTACTTTTTTTCATTGGCAGGCCAGGATGTTGGCTTGGTTTAGACTAGAAACTGCTGTACGTAAGTTTCAGGGAAGGAGAAGACGTTTAATTGCTGCTAAAAACTGGGCCCCATTTCAGGATTGGTTAGCAAACTAATAAGTTGTTTTCTATTATCAACTGGCATGTATTTCCTTTTCCTATGCTGTTTATTTTTTCTATTGTATATATTTTTGTATTTGTTTTAATGAAGCTCAAATCGCCAATCTCTTCCACCACTGCAAAAATGAAAAATAAAAAAAAAATAAAAAAGTATATCACAAGGGGTGAGTTATGAACTCTGATAAAAATTCTCTGTTATGTTTGTGCCCAAAGTATATCAGATTTTTTTCCCTCCGAGACTCTTTTAAAAGGAATAAAGAGTTTATACTACTCATGTCGAATATCACAAATAGGCTAGAAATATTTGTGTGGTTTTGAACGCAATGGTAAAAAGTTCCACTTTACAAACAAACGCAGACTTCGCCACGCCCACCCGCGGTCCCACAAAAGTGAAACACACAATATCTGTGTGAAAATATTGCAAAAAAAACTTCAATAGGAAGTGGAAAACGTGGCGCTTCTAAATAAACTGGCTAATGATTTGCTAATGGCACAAAGTTTTCAATCAAGAGACTGAACGGTAGCACGACGGTTCAAAGCAATATAAAAATGGTTTCAACCCAGAATTGAAATAGTGACTCAGTCGTGGCAACAGGTGTCCACGTTTAACTTGCGTTGTAGTCACTTAATCGTAGCAATATTTCCAGTAGGTGCTTGATAACATGAACGGTACCGTGTATGACCGTCTGGGTGTATACATTTCATTCAACTGCAAAGATGTGATACAAACGTTGCTGTGGGCTAGTGGTATGGAGAGTTGTTAAGTAAGGACAAGTTGGTTACTGGTAAACGTGACTTAAGGGGCTTTTTTTAACAAACTGAGGGTAAAAGTTCCCTTTAGGTCAAGTATATTTTGGAGTGGGGCAAAATGTAAAACCAGACTTTTCAGCATACAGCTTGAACAGCTAGTTCGGAGTAGTTTCAACTCAGACTTGGTCTGAATGAGAGCAGAAGTTGTCAAGCACAGTACAAGCAGGGATTGTTTATTCAAGTGAGGATTTCAGCAAAAGAGAAAGTGTTGCGATCCCGTGGTAATCAAAGACAGAAAGAGAAATAAGAAAACCATTAGAGTAATGTAACCCATGCAAGTTGCATGTATGGAGCAATTAGGTCCCCTCAGACTGACTGGCCGATACCAATTTGTACAGTTGGTAAGCATTGAGGAGCAGAGTAAATACGTGGTCGTGCACGAAAGAGACTGCAGAGTTTGAGACCAATAAGTTATTACAAAGTGCCAGCGCTTGACCAAAAAAAAGTCACCAGTGGAGCAGTAAAATTAGGTAGGGTTAACAGCAGGCTCAATAATGATTAAACAGCAAATTTAAAGAACAGAGCCATTGGCCGCGCGGCCGTGAAAGCGACACGGCCGTGAAAGTGATCGCGGCAAGAAGCAGCAGCTGTTTTCAAGCACACCCGTGCTTGTGGCACCTTCCGCCTTGCGGGAGCGAGCAACAGCCAATTAGCATGCGCGCCGCTGCTTGCTCCCGCAAGGTGGATGTCACCACAGAGTATGTGCTTCCAAAAACATCAGAACGACGGCTAAAGGTCCTCCTATGCAGCGCATGCGCGATGCGTAGGCGAGACCTAAAAAAGGAGGCTCCATAAAACAAAATATTTGCCGAGGATCACACAATTTGAGGTCACTTCATGGGTCAAGTACATTACAGTTAGGTGGAATAGATTATTCAAGTTACTAGACCTGCAGGTCTAGTAACATTTTTATGATTTTTCGAGCCCTGATGGGGTTTGGCCCGTGATTCTTAGGCTAGGTGCAGACGTTCTATGCCGATCCTAGGGTGCATGTTAAACCGGGGCAGGTGATCTCTAGAAAGTTAATCATCCACAGGTGCATGAGACATGGTTGCCCTCAAGCTCCTCTCATCTTTGCCTGTGCTATGGAACCTCTGGCCGGTCGCCCCTGCCAGCAATCAGTAGACTGGGGTATACACGAATATGACTTGCAACACAGAATTTCGTTATACGCCGACGATGCACTGCTTTACCTAAGCAATGTGGAATTGTCCCTCATGGACCTTATGCAGATCCTGTAGGATCTTGTCCACCCTCAGATTTACGAGTAAACTGGTTAAAATCCTCTGTGTTCCCTTTGAAGCACATACGATCACCAACCGTCTGGAACATCCGGAGTCACGCCTGCGGTGGTGCAAGGACACCTTCAAATACCTGTACATACAGATATACCACTCTGATCGAGACCACAGGGAGGGAAATCTAGACAGAGCAATTGGATCCATACGCCTCTTAGTATTACTTTGCGGCTCTACCCATCGTGATCCCTAGAGGCCTCTTCTGCAACTTGCATGGACTGCTGCTGGAGTTAAGCTCTGTCCGCACTGCAGCACCCACTCATGGAGTGGGATAGGGTGCCCAACTTTGAGCTGCATTATGCCACAGCACAAATACAGTGGCCTATATCCTGGCTGAGCACCCCAGCATGCCTAACTTCTTGATTATTCGCACGGTCCTGCAAGGAACAGCCATTTACACCCAACTATCTGATTTTACCATCTGGCCTATAATGGTAGCCGCACCTGCTGGCGTACAGATCTGCACCCCAAAGACCCCGTCCTACCGTACTCTCCCTCGATCCCCATCTGGGACTTACTGTTATTTCAGCAGACACCTAGGCATGTAGACTCACATCTGTGGACCGAAGTTACAATTACACAAGCAGGGAGATCTCCATAACGAGGGAGTGCCTATGCAATTCTCAGCATGGTTGGGACATATGGATTGCATGCTGATCAATTCCTATCATATACTCTACAACAGGTAGCCCATGAGACGTGGGGTGCCGAGGAGAGCAAACCACCAACGTCCCAGGCTCGGTCCATACTGTTGACGTCTGACTCCACAACCCATGCCATCACATTTTTTGTATTGCGCTCTTAATACCATCTCCCCCGAACATGACGCAATGTCTCGTGCCAGGTGGGACGCAGTGCTCCAACATCCTCTTACTGCTGCAGCATGGGCTCACGCCCTTCAGTTGAACAAGGAGGTCTCCCGTAACCCCAGGTTTCGTTTCACCGAGTTTAACTACATGCACCACACTTATCTATTGCCAGACCGCATTCAACGCTTGTTCCTAACACAATCCCCTGAATGTCCCCATTGCGAACAGAACGCAGATTTCATGCATATGATATGGACCTGTGCACTGTTATCACAGACGCAGGCAGAAGTAACATCAACTGTGGCGGAACTGCCCACACACCCGCTCACCCCCTCCTCTGAATCCTGCCTACTGGGTCTACAGCCCCATGTAAAGGGGAACAGACACGTGCATCACTTCATCGACCTAGTCATCGTTCTGTTTAACAGAACATAGCCATGGCTTGGAAATCCCCGGCTCTCCCGGAGATTCAGGTATTGTGGACATGGACCAATGCAGAGGCACTCCTCGTACGGGGGGGGGGGGGGGGGGGGGGGACATTCTTGGTTGAAATTGAAGCCAAGACTGATGAACGTCCACCATGAACACCGCTCAGTTATTCCCCAGGCGCTCCGTTATTCCCCAGGAACCCAATTGGCACTTCATTTCATCACTCCTGGCGTAGCTGGTGACCACAGAATCCACCCACCTGTTTCCACGACTGCGACACTCGCTTAGGACTGATTGCAGGGCAGTTCTCCGCTACAACTGAGAGAGAGCAGACCCTTGGGTCTCACATTACAAGCTTTATGGACTGTAGAGCTCTCATACTGTTGTAATGTTACCCCTTTTTCCCTCCTCTCCATATGACAGTGAGCCATTTATACAACGGGTCGATCTGCATGTACAATTTGATTGCTAATTACCAGCTGTGTATCTTGTTGATCCTATGTATGTGCAAATACCACATAGAGCTACACCAATTGTCGTTGGCTGCATTTTGTGGTTTAACAAAAAAATAAAATAATAAAGTCCCCACACTACTGAAGAAACTATCGGCAGACCCCAGCGAACTCAACTACAGACCGACCTCCCGGCTCCAGTTCCCGGCCAAAGAATTAGAAAAGGCCATCAACCAACAACTCTCCTCTCATCTGAGCAGAACCTCCTACTCCACTCCTCCCAAACTGGATTCCGCAGCAACCACAGTACCAAGACAGCCCTCATTGCGGCCACCAATGAAATACAAGCCCTACTTGACCAAAGAGACTGCGCCTCAACCTCCTAGACCTCTCGGCAGCTTTCGATATGGTCACACACCACACACTCATCAATCACAAGGCTGTACAACATAGGCATACAAAGAGTCGGTCTCAAGTGGACCTCCTCTTTCCTCACTGGAAGAACGCAAAACGTCCACCTCCACAAAGGAAATCATCTGTGGAGTACCCAAAGGATCCTCGCTTAGCCCCACCCTCAAACACTTATGACACCTCTGGCCAGCATTGTCAAAACACACTCACATATCCTATGCCGAAGACACAAGCCATCCTCTCCCTCGCCGAAAGACACAACCAAGACCAGATTCCACAACTGCATGACAGACAACTGCCGGAAGCTCAACACTGACAAGACAGAGGTGCCGATTTTCAGAAACAAAAGCTCCCCAATGCGACGCATCCTGGTGACCCTCAGAACTCTAACCTACTCCTACCCACACAGACCATGCTCGGAACCTAGGCATCAATCTGGACAACAAGCTAACCATGACAATTCGAGTCAACGCCGTCTGCTCCTCCTTCACCCTCTGCATGTTTCGTAGGATATTCAAATGCCTAACCAAAACTTCATGATGCATCATCAACAGGTCTAAAAAAAATTTTAAAAAAAGCTCATAAGTGTTACTAGACCTGCAGGTCTAGTAACTTGAATAATCTACTTGACTTAACCGTAATGTACTTGACCCGTAAACAAGCCTCAAATGGTGCGATCCTAGGCAAATATATTATATATGGCGTTGCCTTATTCTTCATCATCACATATGAGAGCACCTTCAATGTGAAAGTTCTGCATTTCCGCTGTACAAATTGTTTTTTTTCTTTTAATTAAAATAGACTAAACGTTTGGTCCTTGTATAATCCGAATCAATCCCACATATATGACCCCTGACTTGACCCCTTAGTTAACCCCTTAGTTCACTAATAGCATTATCGGGGCAGGAACATTTCTCAGTACAGGTTTAAAAAAACTCACTTTTAATCAATATATTACTAAATCATGATGTGGTAGTGCACGGTCATTTACAGACAGCACATTTTCCATTGAAATGGCAACCAATTTTTCTGCTAACATGCAATTTTACTGATAAAACTATATAGCGTGTGAACAGTTTTAAAACCTAATCCAGAATCCTGAAAAAGCTCTTAGTTGTGGTTAAGCCCCTGTCTTACATACAAGAACTGCTATAGTCTCTTGAAATGGAGGACAATGATGATCTTGTTATGGTAGATACAATTTTATGTAAAGTGATTATACAGGTTTAGCATTTCTTTACTAAGAATAGTGCCCAACTGTTTGTAGTGATAGCATGTTTCTCCATAGTCGTTTGTTAGTATTCATGCTTTATCTATGTGTCCCTTTACATTCTGTGCCTTGCAACAGCGTCTTGTGTGTTGAAATTTGTGTTAATGATCGATTCAAGCCAACGCATCGCATGCCTGCTCCATGGCATCCAACAACTGTTGAGCAAGTTGCAGTTTGGATTCCCTGGAGGCTGGACCTGGGGACGAGGGCTCCTGCATTTGTGACAATATACGTCCACTTGTGTATCAATGCCTTGTGGCATTTAATTTACACTCCAACATATTGGGAAACTAGTGACGAACCAGCAGGAGCCCATTGTCTAATTTGAGCCATATTACCTGGAGCGTCGTCTACTTTGGTTCACTTCATAAGGGGCATTACTCCAGAGGACCACGCGCCACCCGGCTCCTGGATATACAATGTGGAACGCAGGGGGCTTTCAGTCAATTGGAGCCGTGGTGAGTTTTCAATGCATTTGGTTCTTCTTGACATTTCCTGGCCATGACGCTTCAGTACGTATTCCCTGGAACGCAGTGCATATGCATCTATTTCTCCTTCCTACGCGTGCCGAACATATTCAGACATGCCATGCCACTTCACCTCTACGTAGCAGCCATCTTGGATTTGGCTGCATTTCTGTAATCAGCTACACACCACTAGTTTCAGAACCCTTGCAACTTTCACAAGCTGTGGATTGACGTTGGCTAAAATGCATTTACACTTAAGAGCTTGTTTTACAGCTTTAGCCATATCCACCGGGATTTCGAAAGGAAAGTAACCTTTCCAGTGTTTTGTTTTTTTAATATAAGAGTTGCACCCAAAAACAAACTGGCCCCTGATGGCAAAGTCCCAAGTAGATCCAAAGTTGCACTTTGCAGCAAGAATTCCAAGTGCAGAAACGTACTCCTCAATAGACTCCTGAGTTGGTTATCTTTTTCTGACGCTAGTTCAGTAAATTTGTTTTTTTAACCTTGTAATAGGCTCCATATATTGAGCATGTTTCAGAAGTTGATGGATATCATTTTGGCTGACATACCAGGTACACAAGCTTACCAGGGTGACATTTTAATATTTTCAGATACAGTTACAGATCATAAGCTGCAAAAAGTGTTGTAGGTATTCAGGGAAGTATGCATCACCATTAAACCTAAAAAGTGACATCTACTTAAACAGGAGTTAGACTATTTAGGTCATCATATCTCTGATAGTGGTAAACATCCTAAATTTTCTTTGGTACAGGATGTAACTCCTCCCAATGGTCAGGACACCTTGAAATCCTTCCTTGGTCTGAGTGAATATTATTCAAGGACATGATCTAACTACCACTTAGAAAATTGTTGCAAAAAAAAAAAAAATTGCCAATTTGTCCAGGATGGTGCAGCTGAACAAGATTTTGCCAGTCAAGATTGTGATCGTGAAAGCACAAGCTTTATCTGGTTTTAAACCGGACTGCAAATGCATGCTAACTGTTGATGCAAGTCAGATTGAGAAATGGGCTTTTCACAATTGTATGATAACAGGGAACACACTGTGATCTTAGTCTCCTGCTCGTTGAAAACATCAGAATCACATTACAGCACAATTGAGAGGGAGGCGCTGGCTTTTATTTGGGGCATGAGTTTTAATATTTTCACAGACCTTAAGCCCCTAGTTCACTTACTCGACCCGATTAGCTCAGGAAAACCTTCAGCAAGATTAGTCAGACTCCTCTCACAATTACAGGAGTACAATTTCAAAATGGACTACATCCCTGGGGGCAAAAACATGAAGGCAGATTTTTTTTAAATCTAGAATGCCCCTTCAGAACGTTAACTCTATTGAAGATTGTGAAGAGGTTGAGTCGGTGGTGGCTACTTTGGAAGATATGTTAAGCTCCTCTGATCTGGTCTTCCGCGAAGAATGGCTGCCTGCTGTGAAAGATGATAACGTATTATCCCTGGTGATAGAATTTGTCAACAATAGTTAGCTAACATAAAGGTAAATAGCTTCTCTACTCAGACCTTCCTAGTATATAGCAAGTGAACTCAATTGTTGGTGGAATTCTCTTGAGTGACAACGTCACAGTTCCCCGAGCTGCAGTAAGACGCAAACTCTTTCAAGCTGCTCACCAGGGTCATCTAGGAGCGGGAGTTACATGCAAAAACTTAAAGCAATATTTTTGGTGCCCTTCAGATTCCCAAGTGGCTAACTGGATCTCTATTTGCTACTGGTTTACTTACAGATAAACACTGGCTTTCCCACATAACTGTTACACACGGTTCCCTTTCCTGAGGAACTCTGGTCAAAAGTCGCATTAGACTGCAGGGCCATTTGATTTACTACCCACAGAAAAGATATGTTTTACTAGTGTTTTGATTTTGTTCCAGCTGCCAGTACTTCATTTGTTATAACATTTCCAAACAAGATTTTTTTTAAATGAAGGACCACCTAAAGACCAACACCTCACTTCCGGAATTCAGAATACCCTCAAGAGCTGGCTATTGGAATAAGACTCCAGGACCTGCAAGCACCTTGATACCCTATTGAGTGATTAACCACACTTTATAGATCGAGATGGATGTGTTCAACCCACAATGGGACATACTTTGTCTCTTCTAAGATGAAGGAATTTGTTCAAAACAATCACATCAGACATTTAAGTGGCATTGTACTTGCTAACCTCGAATAGTCTGGTGGAAAGAATTAACAGATTCCTGAAAGAGGTGATACAATCTGCATTACCTAGCAGGGTTCCTGTTGCAGATTTTTTTAGAATTATTGGCTTTAGTCCAATGACCTACTGGGGTCAAAAAATGAGAATACATTTTTTCTGGCCCTGTTCAAATTACCAGTTTCAAGAGGTTCAGTTTGCTGAATGGCAGAGGTTGGTGGCGTAAGACTGCTCGTCAGTTTTACTCCTGAACAAGCATGTAACATTTGTGAGCACAAAGGTCAGAACAGTGAGGACTGGTATGGCTTGGAAGCCAATAACCGTTTCTTGGATATGTCTCAACCTGCTTCTTTAGCTCATAATTCTGACTCGAGTACAGACTTGGATCTCACCTGGCCTACTTCAACAGGTATTTCAAGTGAAAGCCTTGCATCAATCTGAGTCGGTTAGAGATCTTGCGTTGTCTCCAAGCCTGCGAAGTACAAGGATTTTATATACACTAAAATTCTTCTGTTTATTATAAAGGTGAAGATGTAGTGATAGCATGTTTCTCCACAGTCCTTTGTTAGTGTTCATGATGTGTGCCCCTTTACATTCTGTCCCTCGCAAAAGCGTCTAGTGTGTCATTTACATTTGTAAAAGTTACCTATTAATTCAAGCTCACACATTCCTTCTCCATGGCATCCAACCACAGCTGAGCCAGTTGCAGTTTGGATTCCCTGGAGGCTGGACCTGCGGGGTGTGGGCTCCTGCATTTATGATAATAAACTTCCCCTTTGTGTGTATCGGATGCCATAGTGGTGTTTCATTTACACACCACAATTGAAGTTTAGGTTTGATTTTGCATTAAACACTTAAGTAGCGAAATAATGTAGTACTCATACATGTACGAGTGCCCTGACCAATGATTTCGCCTATTCATGAAAAGCTCAAATTAGATCCAGACAGGTTTTTATTATCCATACCTATACTTCTAGACGATGTGCTCCTGGGAGGGTATTTCAATTTCTTTTCAAATATCTACAATAGACTTTAAGCTATTTGCTCATTTTTAAAGATGATATATAAGGAACGAAATCTATTCCTGTCATACTTTCACAGCTTTGCGTTAACATGTAAATGTGTTATGGTTATTAAGGAAGATCAATGGAATCATGCCTCAGGAAAGGACCAAATCATGCAGATAGTCCGACTAAATTACACAGCAAGAGAAGGTAAGTTATACAGCACATTTCTTATTTTGTCATGTCGCCATCACACAAGTCAACTCTGTATGGGGAAATACAGCAAACAAGAGGCGAGCTACCTCCGCGACAAAAGGCCTAATGCACTGCAACGTGTAGTATCGTTTTATGAAACGTTTGAGCAACAAACAACTTTTTGTGAAGATCTGCAAGCTATGCAGACGGATAGTTTATGATGCAAATTCATAATCGTGCAGAAAGCGTGGCATTGCATAACTTCAATGGCGCTGGAATTAAGCTGCCCAATTACTCGAATTAATACACAAGTCTGAGAGCTCGGGAGACCACCATAATCAGGTGCCGTAAAGTGCGAGAAAGGCGAATCAAATAATAATAATAATAGTAATAATAATAATCAGGTAGTACTAAAAGCAGAGTTACTAGAAAAGATTAAAGTAAGCAAGCAATGGAAATGTGAAGAGACCGTGAAGGGCCTTTCAATTAAAATCACCAGGCTGGCCTTCCGATTGACACTTGGATCAATGTGGTGAGTTTAAACTAAAAAAAATACTGAAGGAGGAACAGCGTGCTGCAGGAACGGAAACCCTGGGGAACGCAAACACGAAACCACGTAAGCCACAAGTGATTTGGATATGACTGCGCCGTCATCTGATCATAAGATACTTAGGACAGGTTAACATCTTAGGTTATTGTTGCTATGGAAGCAGGAGCTCAACGTGATGTCACTGCTAGTATGACGCAAGATTTTACCGCAATTCACGAAAGCCACATGCATGTGTCTGCTTTAAAGCCCTCGTCAGGGTTACACTGCAGATGGCCCGAGGAGACAAGACAACTAGAGGCTGACCGCGCTCAACCCTTCACACGGGGTCCATCGAACGGAGGTAAATGTGTTGAGCAAGGGAGCTCCACGCGAGCCTGGAGGCTACTTGGCTGCTACAGGGAAGGGAGGCAGTTTAAACTCCAGGATCGCCAGTAGCAGTAACGATGGCCGGTCACTGCTCGAGATAATACACACAGCTGCCTCTCTCGTCGAAGAGCGTTTTTTAAAAAGCCCGGTAAGGGTCATACCAAGGAGATATAAAGCTGGTCCCTTCATTCTTCATATCCTGATAAAGTGACATTTTGAAAAAATGAACGGCAAAAGCGGAAAACAGATTGGCTACGGTACTGTAGCCCCGAGAACCGCGTGCGAGAAGCCTAGCCGTCCGGAAATCGCCGAGGTTGTAAATAACCCGAGGGGGTTAGGATACCCCACGCAATGAGGGGCATGCTAACCCACCAGAAGCAGCGTTAGTGCTTTCCCGCCACCCCTCCGTCTCAGAGATGCCCAATTCAGCGCAACCACCACGGGCTGCCTACATTTATATACGCGAGCGCGTGGCGACTTCCATCCCAGCCTTTGAAAAATCACACGGGGTTCCAACCGCCGGCACAACCACCAATCGGAGTGCCGGTCTAACGCGCGTGTAGATATATATACACACACACGCACCTACTGCTTTTCCAACGCGCTCGTTAGCCTATCATGCACAGAAGAACCAGCGCGAGGTTCGAACTTTCCCCCGGCCAATCAGCACTAATGAAAAGGGAGACTCGCGCCGTTCACTTGAACGCGTAACCAAAGCTGTGGCTGAACAGCTGCCACCGGGAATGCCACCCTCCAGCTTCCAATAGAGCGTGGTTCGGGTCGGACTCTACGATCGTCGAGTAGGGAAGCGATGCTCTAGCTTCAACTGCCTCACAACAACGGCCCGAGTTTGGACCGTTCCAGAAACAGCTTGTTGCGACTGTCCAACTGACCACACACTGTGCCGCATATATTATTTTACTTAGTGACAGTTGAGCTCCCCATGCTGCTCCACTTACCTTTTAAATTTTCCGCCATCTTCCAACAGGCGCCAAATTAAGAAAAAACTTTTTCAGTTTTCCTGTACAAGCCTGCGCGGATAGCCTCTCTCCCAAGCTAGCGCGCGGGCGAGGAGAAGAACGATCCCGGGATTGGAGCAGAATTGGCTGCAAGACGTCAACCTCGACCAATGGAACAGACGGCTCGGCTAGGGAGGTGGGAGACAGCAAATGTAGATTCCTGGAACTCTCGTAGAGGAGGTGACAAATTAGAATGGCTGGGCAAGGGTGATCTGGGATTGGTTAAGTAAAAGATGACGGACACACGAGTGGCCAATGGAGGAAGGTCATTAGGGACGTTTCTGGAGCCGACCAGGGGAGAGGCGGGGCTTTGAATTGAAAGGCGGCAGTTTAATCCGTCGTGGGAGCCCGTGATAAGCATAGAAGAAAGACTAACCGTAGTGCACCCTGACTAGACACGGAGGGAACGACAAACGCCTCCCTGACCGACAGCCGAAGTCTGAGGCAAATTCATCGTGTCAAGGTCACATCGCCGTTCCGATTACAGGCTCTTTTTGCATAATTCCTGGGCGATAAACGTTTCGTTGACATGTCTATTATGGTGACTAGTCTTGAAATATAGCTTTCAAGTTACGCAGCACAAGCTGCCTGAAATATCAGGCCGGTCAAAGTGGCGCTTGACATCGCTTTGTTGACAGCCACAGAGGCACAGGGTCAGGGAACAAGTCCCCTTTATATTTAACTAACAATAGGAAGGTTAAACGGTTAGGTTACTGTAACCTTTTTGCATTTATAATCCTTTCCTACATAAACGTCAGGGGTAGCAAAAAAAACGATTGTTGAACATTCTGTGCATTTATTGTTCTTTTTGCATTTTTCACCCCGAGTGGAATTGGTATGCCAAAACGTGCGGGTATGCCCAGACGTGGGTCTCCAGCCCTCCGTGCCACTGGAGTCCTTTCCTCCTACATACACATCAATATTTATTTGTTTATGCAATTTTATATAGCGCGGACATGGCCCCAAGGTATCAGAGCGCTTTACAACAAGCAGGATACATTGGTTACAGTTCTAATAATCAAACTTGGGCGTTTACATCAGTAGATGTGTGCAGGAGTTACCACAAGAGACAGTTAACATCAGTTGGGCAGAGGACATACACAGTTAAGGCGTCGATTTAGATAGGGAGGTCATATAACAAAGTAGTTCAGATCACACTGGAGAGAGTACATCTGTCTGGTCGAGGCTGATTAACTAAAAAGTCTGTCAGATAGGAGCAGATTGAGGTCCTGTTTTGAAGGTGACTAGGCAGGTGGTTAGGCGGAGGGAGGGAGGCAGAGAGTTTCAGATTCTAGTGGTATTACCAGCGAAAGACCAGTTCATGTATCATTCTCAGTTGGGGGGGGGGGGGCAGGAGCAGGGATTGGGCATTCCTGGAGCCCCTGTTTGCTCCAGAGATTTTCAGGTTCTCGTTTAGATAAGAGGGTGAAGATGAGTGTGGGAAATTCAAGCGGTTTTGAATTGGGCTCATACTTCAATGGAAAGTCATAGGGTTAGCTAGTTAGGAGTAATGTGGTCGGATTTCTTGAGACCTAAAACAAAGCATGCTGCAGCGTGTAGGGTTGCTCTCAGTGGTCCTAGGTAAACTTTGGGAATACCGGAGAGATGGGCAATTCCATAGTCTACTCTGGAGAGAATGAGAGACTGCACCACTGCTTTGAGGTCTTGTTCCGGAATCAATTATCCTATGCCCCAAAGCTGCGTAGTTGATGTAGTGCGCTTGTGGCCATGGTTGCGATGTGTCTGAAGGTTGAGAAGATTTTCAAGGGTGATGCAGTTTCTAGGTTCTATTTGTCGATGTGCATTGTACCGAATGTGAGCAGTTTGTTTATGAAACGCGCTTTCACAATGCTACAGTAGTATGGTTATCATCCATTGATAACTAAATCATCGATAATCAGGGCTTTCCATCATTGTTCTTCCCTTAGTCTTACAGAGAAGAAGCATTTTATTACGCTAAATGTATGACATAGACAAGGGTTACAACTGGCTACGAGCCTGATGGCTGCATATGTCACACTCCAGCAGTCACCCAGCAACAGTTCCCCTGAGTTCAAGCCCAATCTGTCCAATTCAGACCTTCATTTGCACAGTACGTACAGCGACTTCAGCGAACATCCCAAAAGGAAGAAGCTAACGAAACCCTTGTTTGATAGTAAAACAAAGAGAGATGAAGCATAGCAAGATTCAGCTCCAAAGTCCACCAGTTTTAAAAAGGAAGCTAATGCAAAGAGGGGCGGAAGATCCAGTGAGGAGGAAGAAGCAGTCACAGGGACAACCAATGTCCAGATGGATGGCCCTGGACTGTTAGGACAGGCATGGCTGGGTAAGATGACGGAGACGATGCCTGCAGCTGTTGTGAACAACATATGCAATCCTTTACACCTTTTTTTTACTTGAAAAACGTTTGTTCTATACATGTTCTGAAGATAATGTACAAGAGCAGCAGGCCGCACACATCTTCTTCCCTATCCATCTACTTCACTGTCCCCACTTACATCACACAATCCTCTTACATGCTGACCATTATTACACACTTATAATTCTACATAGATTACCAAGCCTACAGCACATCCCCCTCTTTACTTAAAACAAAACTCATAACAGCATAACCACATCCTGAATGTACACTTAACATGTGACAACTATGCCAATAACATAAATAAAAGAACAATATAACACTAACAATAAAACCACAAAATTAAAAGTTAATGCCAATTAGGAATTTTCACATATGTAATCTTCCGACCACTTAGGTGGTTTCTTTATTTTCTTGTTGCAGCTCAAATCACCCTCACACACACAAACTATCATTAAATCCTTGTCCTCACTCACACATGTACTCTCATTAACATCCTTGTCCATAACCGTAATACCCTGGCCGACGCTAAATCAGAACCGTAAGCAGGTGAATTATTTTTGTCAAATTTTCAGAGGACAGTGTTAAATCAGTTAAATTACCATCAATATCTTGACAGTTCTTCCAAAGGATTCTGAATAGCAGAAAAGCTCTCACTCCAAATTTTCTTCCATACTTCAGAAGGTCCAAGTGCCACTCTGTTGAGATCCCACACTTTTACATCCCTCACCCTGACTGAATTTTTCAAAGCTTCATTTACTTCTTCAGGTTCATAAAACCGACTCTCACCCATGACAACATAACTAGGTTTCTTCACACAAACGTTAACATTCACAACCTTAGTACTTTCTTATGAGTTATAATACGATTTATTTCTCCTTAGTCTGTCACAAACGTTGTCACACGCCACCTTCATTGACCACTGCTCCACACCAGTATGGAATAACCATCCAGGATTATACTTTGTTCTAGGATTCCTCCATCTTATCATCACATAAGAGGATATACCAGTGGTTTGATTATTAGTAACTCTATAAGCCTGCACAGTTTTACCAAGCTGTGTGACCCAATCCTTGTTACTAGCTCTGGCCAATTGTACTGGCCCTTTGGTAAGACGGTTGAACCTCTCCCCTATATCGATTCCACTTGGATTGTATAACAAAGTAGTCTTATGCTGAACGCCAACTCTCACAAAGTAACATTTACCTTTACCAGCCACAAATTGCACCCCATTTTCAGGTAAAATGGTGACAGGAATTCCCTCTGAAACAAAAACGTGATCATGAAACTCCAGAACAAAATTAGTATCCGCCTTGTCAACTACATTCACAACTGGCCATCTAGAAAATAAATCACTAAGAACAAAGAGCTAACACATACTTCTGTGGATCCCAATTGGTCCCAGTATATCTACTGCAACAGATTCCCAAGGATTAAGTGGATACGAACCCTGACACATTGGAGGTATGGCCATCTTTAACAATTTGTGTGCCTTAACACATTCCAAGCATCCTCTTCCAAATCTTCCGGCTGCAAGATCTACCCCTGCCCATCAGAATAACCGTTTCACAGTAGATTTATTTCTAGCAATACCAAAATGTCCCTCATGTCCCAAACCTTTGACCATTTCACGCAGGGAGTTTGGCAGGATAACTAATTCACCCCTCGAAAGCATACCATTGTCTTCTGTTAATTTTGGCTTTAATGTCCCAGAAAGTTCTAATAGAGGTGTCCACACCATTCTTTTTCTGCCACCCTTCATTCAAATACATGAGTACCATCTATAAGGTTTAGTCTTTACCACACTCCAAATTCCACTCATCAACTCTAACAGCAGAGCGCTACGATCATGCACCAGTGCCACTAAAATCCATTCCACCGTTAATCCTCACATTCTTCCAGGCCATTCCATTCTTCTGGATAAAAAATCCACAGTAAGATTATCTTTTCCAGGCACATATAATATCTTGTAGTCATAATCCCACATTCGCCTTGATAACTGAGCTATACTGGCAGATGCTTTCACAGTGCCCTTCTTTGTTAGATTCTTCGCTAGAGGTTTATGATCACATCTCCAGTAAACAAAAGGAAGCTCAATAGTAGGGTAGTTTTTCTCTGTGTGTGACAAGGATCTGGAGGCATATGCAACAATCCCTTAATTTCCATATTTATCAACTTGAGACAACACAGTGCCTAATCCTTTGTTTCTGGCTTCTGTAGTAATGAAGTTGTCTGTACTAGGATCAAAGCTTTCCAAAGCAGAAGCTTTCACCATGGCCGTTTAAATAGCCCAGAAATCATCGTCCCGTTGCTTCGACCATTCAAATTAGTTTTTGTTCTTTAACAATTGTCTCAGATGAAATGTTCTTTCTGCAAATTTAGGAATTCATTTGCCAGAGTATTTAACCAAACCCATAAAAGAATGCACATAATCTTTGCAGGTAGGTGCAGAGGCTTCTTCAATTGCTCTGATAAGACGGTTTAAGTTTTACCCTATCCTCCCCAATAACGTAAATCCCAAAGTCAGGGCCTTAGATTCCAAAATCCTCAACAATTTCACCAACCTTTCATCATGTTCCTCCCTTGTTTTACCAAAAACTAAAATATTTTTGTGGAAGAATTTCACACCATTTTCTTTGCGAAAGAAATTAAACATCAGACACTGGAACACAGCAGCCATTGATGCAACCCAAATGGCATACGCTTAAAATTGTAAGCAACCCTCGTGTGACAAACGTGGTATATTTCCTAGACTCTGGAGACAAAGACATTTGATGGTATGCAGATGATAGGTCAAAGGTGGAAAACCATTTTGCACCATTAACATAAGCTACCATTTCGTTTATTTTAGGAAATGGAAATTGTTCAATGATTGTTATTGTTGAGATGGCGTATGTCAACAAATACCATAATCTTATCATTTGTCCACCGAGCAACAACCACATGAGATAGCCAATCTCAAGCCTCCACTGCTTCAATTACTTCTGAGTGATAAAAGTTTTTCTTGCTCCTTTGAAACCTCCTTAAGAATCATGAATGGTATGTTTCTCACCTTTTGTATCGTAGGATTCGCATGATCCTTCAATAAAAAATCCTGTGCTCCAATCCTTGTAGATTTCGCAACTTTCCACTAAATAGTCCCGGAAATCTGCTGAGCATATCACTGGCAATACGTACAATGTAAAAGAAGAGGCCCCCTACTACTTAGATAAAGGTTCTTTAAGGTAGGGACTAAGTCAATCAATGTACATATTTAAAGGCTACCGACCATACATGACAATAGAATTGATAATAAGGCAATAGAGAACAGAAATAACCAAGGCAATCATTGCACAGTAAAATAAATTGCTATTCCAATACATTGCACTAAAAAAAACTTGATACTGTGGATGTGAATTACTGTGTATATTTTGGTTATTGTGTACTACTTGACCATTTCGTTATTGTACTGTACTATTAACCCGGGTCTGATAGTCCTTCGGGTGCCCCCATTGATACACAACATACCATAACAAGATCATCATTGTCCTCAATTTCAAGAGACTATAGCAGTTCTTGTGTGTAAGAAAAGGGCTAAACCACAACTAAGAGCTTTTTTCAGGATTATGGAAATGGGTTTTAAAACGGTTCACACGCTATATAGTTTTATCTGTAAAACTGCAGGTTAGCAGAAAAGTTGGTTGCCATTTGAATGGAAAATGTTCTGTCTGTAAATGACAATGCACTACCACGTCATGATTTAGTAATATATCGATTAAAAGTGAGTTTTTAAACATGTACTGAGAAATATTCCTGCCCTGATAATGCTATTAGTGAACTAAGGGGTTAAGTGAGGGCTCATATATTTGGGCTTTATTCTGATTATACAAGGACCAAGCGTTTAGTCTATTTTAATTAAAAAAAAAATACAATTTGTATAGCGGAAATGCTGAACTTTCATTTTGAAGGTGCTCTCATATGTGAAAATGAAGAAAAAGGCAACGCCATATAATAAAATATTTGCCTAGGATCACACAATTTGAGACTTGTTTACGGGTCAAGTACATTACGGTTAAGTCAAGTAGATTATTCAAGTTACTAGACCTGCAGGTCTAGTAACACTTATGATTTTTAGGTCTCGACTACGCAGCACACATGCGCTGCATAGAAGGGCCTTTAGCCGTCGCTCTGCTCATTTTCAAGCACTGCACTCGTGCTTGTGTTGGCATCCACCTTGCAGGGGCGCCCCCACAAGCACAAATGCAGTGCTTGGAAATGAACAGACCACGCATGCACTACTCCCGGGCTTGTTACCCTTTCCTTTGTCACGCCTTTCTTTCCAGCTCTTTCTCTTGTTTTCCCTGTCCTACCTAAGCTCTTCCCTTTTTGTCTATATCTCACTCATGTTTTCTCTCGTCCCTTCCTTCTGCTCATCCTTTCTTCCTCTTTGACCTCCCCATTGCTCTCTTCTCCTACTTCTCCCTACTCAATTTTTCACCTGTCCCTATCTCCTATCTGCCCGTTCTTTCTTTTTCTCTCCCAACGGACGCCGTCCGGTCCGCTTCAGCCTGCCAGCAATCCTCACTCAAAGTATGGCCCCTTTGGATTGCTCCTCTTCTTCCTAATGCTACTATGTCCAATCCCACGCTCACCGTCTCCCCTGAAAGCTCCTCCTCCCTGTACCGCTTACCTAATTTCAACAGAGCTCTCATACCCTCCACAGACCCCAGCCGGTATTCTGTATCTGCTTGCTTCAGGGCTTCGTTCTCCGATCTTCACCTGTCTTGCCTATTCCCTCTCCTCCCTACACTTCCTAGCAGTTTTCACCTCACACTGTCAGTGCCTCTTACTTTCTCCGTGTGGCCACTTTTTCTTTCCGCTTCGACTCTACGCTAATTCCCTCTTCGTGTTTTACACTCCCATTTCTTCTAATCTGCTGCCATATACACTTTCTCCGCCCTGTGTTCGGCCTCTGACGTCTCCTTTCACCGTTACCTGCCCCCCCCCCCCTTGTACACAGTGCGCTTGCACATTACAATTGCATGCGTTAACAACTGTACCGCCGTTCCAGGAACGCATTTGGGTAAGACTGTTCCCGTAGTAAATCTGTTTCCTCCTCAAATAGCTTTGCTGCACTAAAATTGTGATATTTATCAGCCATAAAAAATTTCGAAGGAGGCACAAGGCGAGTTGGTCGCTAAGGACCAACTTGCTGCCTGTTACTTGAGTTGAATCAGGGTCAGTCGGGGATAACTACAGATACAAGAAATCCAAAACAAAACCGATACAGCATAAAATGGCTGCTGTGTGATGAAGTCTCCCATCGAAGTTTTGGACTATTTGTCTGTTTTCTATGTCTCTTACCCTGAGGCTGTAGAAAGCAAATCTACCATTATGCTTATCGTGAAGCCTATAAAGGGGCAAACCCTTCCATTAGGTATCAATTGCAAAACAAGCATTGGCATAGCCAATAGGTCTCGCCTTTGGGACCTTATAAGTATTTAATTATGCAGCACAATATCCTTGGTGCCACATCAACTGTTGCATGGATAAACACTTATAATGTCCCAAAGGCGAGACCTATTGGCTATGCCAATGCCTGTTTTTTTTTTTGACCTGTTGATGATGCATCTTGAAGTTTGAATATCCTACGACACATGCAGAGAATGAGGGAGGAGGAGACTGAGTTGACTCGAGTTGTCATGGTTAGCTTGTTGTCCAGAATGATGCCTAGGTTCGTAGCATGGTCCGTGCGGTTAGGAGTAGGTTAGAGTTCTGAGGGCCACCAGGATGCGTCGCATGGGGAGCTTTTGTTTCAGAAAATCGGCACCTCTGCCTTGTCAGTGTTGATTTTCCGGCAGTTGTCCTTCATCCAGTTGGTGACGTCTGTCATGCAGTTGTGGAATCTGGTCATGGTTGTTTCTTTCGGAAAGGGAGAGGATAGCTTGTGTCTTCGGCATAGGGTATGAGTGTGGGTTTTGACAATGCTGGCCAGAGGTGTCATAAGTGTTAGAGGGTGGGGCTGAGCGAGGATCCTTCGGGTACTCCACAGATGATTTCCTTTGGTTCAGAGGTGGAGGTGGACGTTTTGCATTCTTCCGGTGAGGAAAGAGGTGGTCCATCTGAGAGCGACTCTTTGGATGCCTATGTTGTACAGCCTTGTGATGAGTGTGTGGTGGGTGACCATATCGAAAGCTGCAGAGAGGTCTAGGAGGTTGAGGCGCTGTCTCTCTTCTGTCAAGTAGGGTTTGTATTTCGTTGGTGGCCACAATGAGGGCTGTCTTGGTACTGTGGTTGCTGCGGAATCCAGATTGGGAGAAGTGGAGTAGGAGGTGCCGCTCAGATGAGAGGAGAGTGGTTGATTGATGTCCTTTTCTACTTCTTTGGCCAGGGACTGGAGCCTGGAGGTCGGTCTGTAGTTGAGTTCGCTGGGGTCTGTCTATGGTTTCTTCAGTAGTGCGGGGACTTTTTTTTCCTTCTTTGTGTTTTTTAACACCACAAAATACAGTGAACGCTGTGGCCCTCTTCCTGACGAAGGCACCCTCATGTGCCAAAACGCGCGTAGAAACACCACCAGTCAATTGAATTTGTGTCACATTGTTTTGTTTGAACCTTTTTATAACACGTTTGTGTCCATTTATTATTTTTGTATAAATTGTCATCATAACAAATTTTTAATCTTTATTGCTTTGTTTGAATGAGAGTGAGATTGATGGACATGAATGTGAGAGTATGACTATCTTAGGCTATTTTTTGGTAAAAATATTTTAATAAATGATCATCTGTACTTTTGATAAATACCTCTGTTGCCTTGGTTCTTTCTGTTCTCAATTGTCTTATTATCAATTCTATTGTCATTTATGGTCGGTTGCCTTAAATATGTACATTGACTGGCCATACGTACACCATCAACAATAATCAGCTCTTGCTCCTTACTAATCAGTTCAAACATGATATGTAAGTTCTTTTGATCGAACCACCCTAAAACAGGGGGTCTTTTCTTTGCCACATACAACTTACTGTGGGTCGATCTATGTTTGAGTCTCAATGGGAATCATCTGAACCCAACCATATCAATAATTTCACCACTGTACCCTTTAGGATTAATATTAGGAGTCAATAACTTCTCCCCGACTTCTTTACAACATTTTTGCTCCATAATTTCATTGTTAGTAGTGTAGGGCGATCCTGAATCATCAAAGATACTCCCCTCAATGGTCATCCAACACTTTGGTATCGTTTTAGTGGATTCACTTTTTACATTCAATGCCAAGTTGCCACATAAACTTGCCACTTTCTAACAACACTGATCCTCATATGCAAGGTCTATCTCATTATCATTACTTGCCTCCTGATAGACACACGTAATGCTATTCTTTTTCTTGCAATATCCCAACTGGTAGCATTAAAGAGGACAATTAGATATGTATGTATAATACATTACGTGGAAAGGAAAGAGGGAGACTCAGAGATGGAACAATTTAATTTGAGCCACAGAAGGACATGCGCCACGAACGTGGTGGGTCCCGGATGACTACTTCTCCTTCGGATTTAGTCCGCGGCACCAGGTCTCCAAAATCAGCACCGCGGAGCCTCCCTCGTACTTACTGCCGATGTACACGGCACCCGCTACTTAATTACATTTTTTCCAAGCACCGCCATTACCGACAACCCGGTCCTGAAGATGATCCTGACTGATAGGATCGAAACGCCATCGACTCCTCAGCGCAACTGATGACGCATGTCCTTCTGTGGCTCAAATGAAATTGTTTCAAGTTCGCAAACCCAATATTGTAAATCATTGTCTTGAGCCACAACATCCACTGTATATATTTGTTCATATCCACACTTTACGCCGTTTTCGCTGATATCACAATTGTCACTTGCGTCGCCACCTGCTTGTGTCACATACACTATTGAGCACCAAGTCCAATTCGGGTTGTCTCACGCATTATTTGCTTACAGTGCTGCTACAACTGTACCTTTTAATTTTGTACATAATTATATGATGCCATGTGCACATTTCAAAACCATCTCTGAGTCTCCCTCTTTCCTTTCCACGTAATGTATTATACATACATATCTAATTGTCCTCTTTAATGCTACCAGTTGGGATATTGTCTTTTCCTTAATTACCTACCCTAATCCCAACGTGGTTTATGGGTTACACTCCTGTTGTTATATACAAAATTCTTTTTCTTGCGACACACTTCAGCATAATGTCTAACAATGGTAGAAGTGCTGCCTTTCTGTTTGGCAGCTGGACATTTTATGCTAAATGATCCTTGCTGGCACACCAATAACATCTAGCATAGTCTTTGACTCTTCTTTGGTCCTGTCCAAATGTATTTGACGTATTGTTGGCTGTCTTACTTCAGAGTTGCAAAATGTCTCACCCTCTCTGGTATTTTGTTTTAAAGCAAGAGCACATCTGCGTGAGATCTGTGCTTTATGCACAATTGCTAAAGCGTTTTCTAAAGCAGAGTCCCCATTGACCCATAAGCATTCCTGGATGGCAGGATTGCTTGCATGCATCGCTAATTTATCTCTAATGAGATCATCCTGTGAGACACCAAATTTGCAATCTACAGCCAATTTCCTTAATTCTGTAACATAATCATCAATGGATTCATCCTTCCCTTGTTTACGTTGTAAGAATTTAAACGGTGTTATGCCAATGGTGTCTTTAGGTCTTAAAAATTTATCCAAATCAAGAATTGCAGCTTTAAAAACACAAACATCTCCGATGACCACAGCTTTGGTCTTCTGAGAATACACTTTTAATCCTTGAGTGCCGAGAGAATGCAATAAAATAGATTTCTTTTGTTCTACAAACTTGAAATTCTGTTCATCAACTGCTGCAAAATAATAAATAAAAAAATCCTTCCACCAGTGGCGGCTGCCACAAACAAGGGGGGAGCTTGGGGTGGAGCATGCGGGGTGGTATATATACACATAAACAAGAACTTACCTGCCAGCTGCCTCCCGCGTTGTGCCTCCTGTCGTCTTCCTGGTCCCAGCAGGCCCTGGGACAGATTCCCATCCAATCCCAGTGCTGCTCTCATGCTATGATAAGAGCAGCACAGGGATTGGCCTGAGTGGGCTGAAAAGACGCTCCGCTCAGACCAGGGAGTCTGTGGGGTTTCTCCAGCCCGGCTGTTTAACGCAGCTGGGCTAGAGACACCTAAGTGCGCATGTGTGTTTGGCCGGCCTGAGACAATGCAAGATCATTGTTTAAATTTTTATTTGCTGGCTCTGAGCCAGGCATTGGGGCGCCGCTCCTTCACCATTGTGGAGGAGTCGCCGCTGCCTTCCACTATCTCCATTTTAAGGTAGGTTATGCACCAGAGGGCCAAAAAGGTTGAGGTGGATTGATTGTTAAACTTTGTGCACACGTGTTTTAAATTAAAGTGAATTGTTCAGTGTCCAATCTTCACCAAATTTGGACCAGTGCACTGTCCTTGCTTCACCACTCAAAAAAAAAGTAACAACGCAAAGCTTCTATGCTTCAATTTCTTCAACAGATTCCAGCTGTATATATCCAAAAGAAAATGCACTGGAATCTTAATGCTGCATGCACATGTCGTAATAAAATCCTCACCTCAGAATAATGCAGATAAAGCTCAAAGATTGTCAGGCACCAAATGCAAAGATCTTGCTCCTAAGATGCGCTTGTGAGAGACAGCCGGTAAATGAAAGAAATTCTCTTCATATATAGCAGTGTCGCAAAGTCACGTAACGTGACCTCACGTTGTGACGGAGAAGGAACACAGGCCAATAAAAGGAAATATGTGCGCAAGCGTGTGTGAAGACGTAGCAAGAAAGGGAATCCTCAAATATTGCAACTGTATGCCAGTGGCTTTCAAAAATCCCTGACGTGGTGGCTTCAACAGAAAAGTACCACCTCTGCTGCGACCAACGGTAAGGTAACAACAGCTGTGCAGTGGTGTAAACAACCATAAAATCCACACAAATGGACAAAGTTGTAAAAAAGAAATAAAAAACCAGTAGCAATTTTACCAGTTGGCGCCTGCTTCTCTAACCCAAAAAAGGATTCTGGTGTTGGTTTTGCTTCAAGTTTAGCTCGTTGCCACATGTTGCAAACAAAGTACTCGATCCGGGACACTTGCAGGACGTTTATTCTACGAAGGACAGTCTGAGCACTCAAATAGTAAATTTACGTCAATGTCCAAGCATGGTAGAAAGTAGTAAGTCTAGTTTTAATCCATGTATGACTCCTTGAGTATACAATCACAAAGGTTCTTTACATCCAGTGGAAATTTTGATATACTCCATGAAAGTTTCCAACATCAATGGTGTTATGTGTTCATCACAAAGAGATCAGCCAGCACGTGTTTCTTCATTGGGTAGATAATACCGCTTTGATGGCTGAGGGTAACTTGGGCTAATCAGCTGGCTAGCTTTAAACCTCTCCTGAATGTCACACAAGGACGTGAACTAAGAAATGGGACAAACAATTTATCTGAAGTATATGCCAATATTTGCGAAGTATAGGAACAACTTTTTCCATATTAGGGTGATGGTTGGTAATCAATCTAACTTGTTTAGAGACAACAGCCTTATTTGTCTTTCTAGATTTCGATGTATTCTCCCTCGTCAGGTGTGGTGCACGATTCGAGCCTTGACTAATTACGTGTGTTTGGTAGCCCCTGTTTTTAAGTCTTTGTTTCCATGTCCATAATGGTCCTATTAAAATCAATATCTTCACAAGTTTCTACAGGCTCTGACCATCTCCCCGTATGGGATTGCATTATTCTGAGATTTTGGATGACTGCTGGATGCATGTAGTAAGGCATTACATGCAGTCTCCTTTCTGTAAATCCAACTGCAGATCTTATTGTCCACAAGGTATAGCTCAACATCCAAGAAAATTATACTTTTGTGACTATGTTGATATGTAAATGATAAGTTACAGTCATTAACATTGAGATAGACAAAAAATTGTTGCAGTTGATGCACCCGCCCAAATCAACAAGACATCGTCTATATATCTCTCCCAGTAATGTAGGTGCTCCAACCAATCCGCTCCGCCTCAAACCATCCCATAAAGAGATTGACAAAGGACAGAGCGAATCTAGAACCCATCGCAGTCCCACATAACTGTTTGTACCACATATCGTTAAAGAGGAACACATTGTTCTGAAGTATAATTCTTGTCATTTGCAACATCTCAGTATGCTTTAAGTATTTAGTAGGCCTGCGATTCAAAAAAATATCTCAGAGCATCCATTCCTGATTCCTGTTTAATGTTAGTATAAAGGGAGACCACATCCATAGTTACCAAGGTCATTCCTTGTTCCCATGTGTTGGAACTGGGGTTGCCAATTCACAAAGGTAGCCTGGCTCGTGGCAGGAAGGCTCCCGAAGGCCTCTGGTGTAACGTAGTCGTACAGCACGCACATCCAACCAAGCAGAGTTACGCACGCAATGATAACACACCACACCACTTGGGTTTAAAAACAAAACCTTTTATGTAGTAGGTCGTAGCAGGAAGTGATTTAGCATAAATTCATTTGTATCTATAAATAACTCCTATTCAGAAAATTAGCATGGAATCATTACTATCTGCGGATAACATATGTAATTCATTAGCATAAACTCATTACTATCTTCGAATAGCATAAGCAATAGATTAGCATGGATTCATTACTGTCTGTGAACAACTTATGCAGTAAAACAACATGAATTCATTAATCCATTAGGTATATCATATAGAGGAAATCAGCATGAAATCATTAATATCTGTGAACAACTTATGCCGTAAATCAACATTAATTCATCAATCCACTAGCTCTTCAACCCGCTCTTCTAGTGACACGATAACTGGGGTTCTTATCCCCTTGTAACAGGAACGATCTGGTATGGCTTACAGTCACCTCAGTGGAAAAGGGGGGTTCCAGATGGCACATTGGCGCTGTCCTAGTGGCTCTTTCCCCACCTCATACACTCGATGTGCTAAGGCCCGGGATGTCCCACTTCTCTCGGCGTGTCCTCAGCACCCTCGGCCCAGTCTTAGACTTTCCCGGGGAGGGGCGGATGCGGGGGCTGCCTCCGGTGAGACTGGAGACTTCTCGGCAGCCCTCCCGCGCTGTTGGGATCTCCGCCCCCCTCCCCGGGGATGTTACCTGTTCTCTTCGGCCCTCCGGGGCCCTTGCGCAGGCCTCTACGATGTCAGGGAAGTCCCGGAGTCGCTTCACCCCCGCCGTTGCAGTGCCGCTCGCAGGGAGTGCTTACGGCGCTCTGTGGAGGCTGGACGTGGGCGGGAGCGGGGGCGAGGCCTGAGACGCGGCCGGCGCTCTCGTCACGTGATAGAGGGGGGTTTCCTGGGAACGGCTGCGATCGTCAGGGGATAACACCGCCTATTTCTCCTCAGCGGACGCGGGGCCCTCGAGCGGGGCGGCCGGCCCTCCTGACAGTGGCAGTCACCTAGGGCAGCAGCGGTGAGTCTGGGGCACCCGATTACGTCTTGGCTCTCGTGCTGCAGGACTCGGGCAGCGGCGGTGTATCGGGGCACTTAGCGCTTCCCAGCCTTAGGGGGATGTAGGTGCTTCAAAGAGTTAGTTCGACGGGGCTCAGCGCCTCAGGAAGGTTACGGCGCTCTTCAGAGTTAGCGCCTCAGGTGTCAGCGCCTCAGGGGGGTTACGGCGCTCTTCAGGTATAGCGCTTCAGGAGGTTTCTGACATAGCGCTTCAGGAGGTTTCTGACATAGCGCTTCAGCAGTTCTTCATAGCTGATGATTCCTTATGGCGCTGATGGTACACGGCCCTTTCTCCTGACAAGGGGTTAGTTAGTCAGTTCGGGGGATGGGGGTTTGAGTAGGAGGCTGCTGCCAGTTAGGCCTCTCCTGATGGTCCCTAGGGGATTCCCTCACACTGGGCCAGGTCAGTGGGTTTGGTCAGGTATCCTCACGCAGCTTAGCGGGCAAGGCCTAGACCTAGTCACCCCTAGTGGTATAGGTGCCCCCTCCCCCTTCCGCCTAAACTCCAGCACAGGGTCCCCCCCAGGTCAGTGGTACCTCATCAACTCACTAGAAAGTTTCCCGCCCTTTCTATTTATACTCCCAGGTCAGGTGACCTCCCTCTATTCCGGAAGGTTCCAGGGCCTTCTACATTCTAGGGATGGTCAGGGGAACCAGGCTAGTGATGTCACAATACCTAAGGGTTCTAGGCAGCTCCTGGCAACTAGGGCGCTACTTGAAAGACCGCTCCGCAGTAGCAGGGGTCTGTGGCAGCCATCTTAGTGGTAGAGAGCACCTGCACCTTAACATTGACCAGCAATGGTAAGGTGCCCGAAGACCTAGAGCCAACCAAAAAGAGGGTGGAAAAATGAGGCAAGGGCGAAAAAACACAGGGAAGGTCACCCTAGGGCGGACAGGTCTAACAGGCGCCCCCCCCAGCCGAAAGTGGGGAGACCTACCCAACCTCTAGGGAGCTCTCCTCGCTAAGGCGGAAAAACCGGGAGAGACCGTCCGCATTGGCGTGGTCAACTCCGGGCCGATGTTCCACCCGAAAGTCCATCCCCTGTAGGGAAATGGACCACCTTAGCAACTTTGGGTTCTCGCCTCTCATTTGCATGAGCCAGCGAAGGGGGCGGTGGTCGGTCTGTATGAGGAAGTGAGAACCAAAAAGGTATGGTCTCAACTTCTTCAACGCCCAGACCACCGCAAAGGCTTCACGTTCAATGGTGCTCCACCGTTGTTCCCTGGGAAGGAGCCTTCTAGATATAAAAGCCACCGGTTGATCTTGGCCATCCTGGTTCAGTTGCGAGAGCACAGCGCCTATACCATGCTCAGAGGCGTCTGTCTGCACGATGAATTCCTTGGTATAGTCAGGAGTCCTAAGCACCGGGGCGGTGCACATTGCCTGCTTCAAGGTGTCAAATGCCTCCTGGCAAGCAGCTGTCCAGTTGACTTTCCGTGGTTGCTTTTTAGATGTCAATTCAGTCAGGGGGGCAACGATGGTTCCATACCCCCTGACAAACCGGCGGTAATATCCAGTGAGTCCGAGAAAGGCTCGGACCTCAGTCTGGGTCTTGGGGGGCTCCCAGGCCAATATGGCCTCAATCTTGGCCTGGAGGGGCTGCACCTTACCCCCGCCCACCAGGTGTCCCAGGTAAACGACAGATCCCTGTCCGATCTGGCACTTGCTGGCCTTGATGGTTAGACCAGCTCGTTGCAGAGCCCGCAGCACCTCCTGGAGATGCTGCAGATGGTCCTCCCAGCCGCTACTGAAGACAGCTATGTCGTCCAGGTAGGCCGCTGAGAAGGACTCCATGCCAGATAGCACCTGGTTCACCAACCGCTGGAACGTGGCCGGAGCATTCTTGAGCCCAAAGGGCATCACTTTAAATTGAAAGTGGCCCTCGGGGGTGGAGAACGCCGTTTTCTCCCGTGCTCCGTCCGCCATGGCAATCTGCCAGTACCCTGACGTCAGGTCAATGGTACTAAGGTACCGGGCTGCTCCCAGCCGGTCAATCAGCTCATCCGCCCGAGGGATCGGATGAGCGTCCGTCTTGGTGACGGAATTCAAACCCCGATAATCCACACAGAACCGAAGTTCTGGTGTGGTGCCCGGTGGGGCCGCTTTCGGCACCAACACTACCGGACTTGCCCAAGGGCTGCTGGAGGGCTCGATAACTCCTAGCTCCAGCATCTTGGTCACCTCCCCCTGGATACTATTCTTCACTTTGTCGGACAGCCGATAAGACTTGGCTTTAACCGGTGGGCTGTCCCCTGTGTCCACGTCATGGGTACACAGATGTGTGATTCCAGGCGTGAGGGAGAACAACGAGGCGTACTGCTCCAGTACCTGGCGGCAGTCCCTCCGTTGCTCCGGGGTCAAGGATGGGGAGAGGACCACTCCCTCTACCGTGCCATCCTTTTCGTGGGCCGCCAGAAGGTCAGGAAGAGGTTCGCTCTCTTCCTCCTCGCTTCCATCCGTCACCATGAGGAGGGTCATCTCCGATCTCTCATGGTGCGGCTTCAGGCGGTTGGCGTGGAACACCCGATGGGGTTGCCGGGGGGTCTTCAAGTCTACTACATAGGTGGTCTGGCCTCGCCGCTCCACAATCTCGAACGGACCAGTCCATCGGTCCTGGAGGGCGCTAAGCTCCCCAGGCTCCATGACCCACACCTTCTGTCCAGCATCCAACTCCACCGTCCGAGCGTTGCGGTCATACCACTCCTTCATGACGGCTTGACTGGCCTCTAGATTGGTTGAGGCCTCCTTCCACAGCTTGGCCATCTGGCTGCGGAATGCCAGCATATAGCTGACAACATCCCGGGGAAGCTTCATCGAAGTCTTCTCCCATCCCTCTTTGACAAGGCTGAGGGGCCCCCTAACGGGATGGCCGTAGAGCAGCTCAAAGGGGCTGAACCCGACTCCCTTCTGCGGCACCTCGCGGTACGAAAATAGCAAGCAAGGGAGGAGGATGTCCCATTTCCGCCTCAAGTCCTCTGGCAGGCTCCGGATCATCCCCTTTAAGGTCTTGTTAAAACGCTCTACGAGTCCGTTAGTCTGGGGGTGATAAGGAGTGGAGAACCGATAGGTCACCCCGCACTCCTTCCACATGGCCTTCATATAGGCTGACATGAAATTTGTGCCCCTATCCGACACCACGACCTTGGGGAATCCCACTCGGGTAAAAATCCCCATTAGGGCCCGCGCCACCACGGGTGCAGTGATGGTCCTCAGAGGAATGGCCTCCGGGTACCGGGTGGCGTGGTCCACTAACACCAGGATGAACCGGTGTCCCGAAGAAGTCGGAGGGTCCAATGGTCCCACAATGTCGATCCCGACCCGCTCAAAAGGGGTCCCGACTACCGGAAGCGGTTCCAAGGGGACCTTCACCTTGGTTCCTGTTTTGCCACTTGCCTGGCATGTCTTGCAGGTCTTGCAGTAGGTGTCAGAGGCAACTCTCATCCTGGGCCAATAAAAATGCGGAACTAACCGCGCGAAAGTCTTGTCCTGGCCCAGGTGTCCAGCTAGAGGTATCTCATGGGCTAACTCCAGCAAAAAGGTCCGGTAGCATTGGGGCACGACTAAGGCCCTTGAAGATCCATGCACCGGAACCTTCGGCTCGCTATACAGGAGGCCATCCTCCCAGTAAACGTGGTAATTACCAGATTCCTTATTAGTCGCTTGAGCTGTGGCCTGTCGCCGCATGCCTTCAAGCGTGGGGCATTCTCTCTGGCCCCGGCGAAATTCCTCCCGGGTAGGCCCTCCTTCCACGCACCAACCGGCCGGGATAGGCAGGTCCCCCACAGGAACAACATCCACCTCCGCGGATTCTGGAGCCACAACCGCCGGCTCCTCTTCCACCCCACGGGGGGTATCCACCTCCTCTACTGGTCCAACTTCGGGTTGGGCTGTACTTTCGGGCTCCAACTCGGTGTGAGCTCTCTGCCGGGCAGCTATGGACCTTGTGACCACACAGGCCCATCCTGGTAACCCCAGCATTTCTGTGTGGGCTCGTAGCTCCACTTCCTTCCAGATATTGGTCTCCAAGTCGTTCCCGAGCAGACAGTCCACCGGCAGGGCAGGGCTCACGGCAACTTTTAAGGGGCCTATGACTCCTTCCCACTCAAAGGAAACCTGAGCCACCGGGTAATGACTCAGGCTGCCATCGGCCAATACGGCCGGATGGAACATGTCAGGGATCAACTGCTCCGGGGACACCAGCCGCCTTACTACGGTGGTCATGCTAGCACCTGTGTCCCTCAAAGCCTCCACCTCCTGTCCGTTCACCTGCACCCTCTGCCGGTATTTGGCAGTATTCGATGGTAAGGAAATCACTGGAACCTCTTCCCTATCCCCCAGTGAGACAAGGGTCAGGCCTGTCCACTCCCCCTCCCTATCTAGGGGCAACTCCACCCCAAGCGCTATACTAGCCACCCCAGGGGGCTTACCTCCTGTGGGGGCGGGAGTTCTTTTGCGACACTGGGCATCCCCCTTATAGTGTCCCACCTCCCCACATTCATAGCACTTGACTATTCTGGGTGGTTGACCCTTGTCAGGGTGAGTGGACTTTGGGAAACTGGACTGAGAGGGGGTCCCTACACCTTTCCCAAACTGCCTGTTTGGTGGGCCTCGGGAGAGCTCCTTCTTTTTATCTCCCCCCTCTTTCCTCTGGGGGGTGCTCTGTCCACCCTTCGGGCCATCTGCCCCGGAACCCTTAAAGGTCACTCGGGTACTAACCCAAGTGTCCGCCTCTTCCGCAAGTGTCCGGGGGTCGGTCAACTTGCGGTCCACCAAGTGTTGGCGCAGCTCCGGAAAACACTTATCCAAGAGGTGCTCTCTCAGAAATAAATTGTACAGACCCCCAAAATCCTGCACCTCGCTGCCACGCACCCATCCATCTAAGGCCTTCCGGGCATAATCATAGAAATCCACCCAGTTCTGCGTGGTTAGCTTGTGACTGCTACGGAATCTCTGACGGTATCTCTCAGGGGTGAGGCCAAACTTTTTAAGCAGGGCCTCCTTCATCACCGGATAGTTGGTTTGGTCTACCTTCTCTAAATACAGGAGGGTGTCCCTCACTACAGGAGGTATATATCTGTACAGGCCACCCCCCCAGTAGCTTGTGGGCACCCCATGGACCTTCAGGGATACTTCGTACGCCTCCAACCACCGGTTGATGTCATCCCCCACCCCGTAACTAGCAATCACATCTTTTGGGAGGTAGAATTTAGGCTCCCGTGGAACCTCTGGTACGCTTGGTACGCTGCCACCATTTACATTCCTTTGCGCACTGATCTGTAATGCTCTCAACTCCAGTTCTTTGAGTTGGAGCTCATGCGCAAGCTTCCTTTCTTCCATTGCTAGCCTCTTATCTTCCTTTTCTTTTTCCAACTTTGCAAGCTCCCACCTTAGTAACCTCTCCTCTCTCCTGTCCTCATATTCCTCCGGCGAGGCACTCCTTCTAGACACACTACTACCTGCCCCAGAACGTCTCCCTGGCGACAAGGTTTCACTGACATCAACATGCAGCAGGTCTAGTTCTCCTGACGTGCCCGCCTCCCCTAAGGCCCCTTGCTCCTCTGGCTCCTCGTCCCCTTTCCTCTCTGGGTGGGCTAATACCCATGCTTGTAAGGCTTTACGGAGCTCTTCTCCTTTGGCTCTCTTCCCAACTGCCACCCCCATCCCCTGACAGAAACTCCTCAGCTGAACCACCGAGTATTCCTCTATGTTGGCTAGCTGGAACTCCATTCTGACAGGTGGGGACCCAGACAATATGAGTGAATATCAGGACGTAGGTAACAACTAGGGCAATCCTCTGGGCACACCGTTAGACAGTAGGGGCCACCTGGCTATGCTTGCTAAAACAATAGGTGTCCAATTGCGGCGTACTCTGCTTCACTGAAGGGTGCTGCACAACTACAGGTTTGTCATCCCACCGCTGAGCACCAAATTATGTTGGAACTGGGGTTGCCAATTCACAAAGGTAGCCTGGCTCGTGGCAGGAAGGCTCCCGAAGGCCTCTGGTGTAACGTAGTCGTACAGCACGCACATCCAACCAAGCAGAGTTACGCACGCAATGATAACACACCACACCACTTGGGTTTAAAAACAAAACCTTTTATGTAGTAGGTCGTAGCAGGAAGTGATTTAGCATAAATTCATTTGTATCTATAAATAACTCCTATTCAGAAAATTAGCATGGAATCATTACTATCTGCGGATAACATATGTAATTCATTAGCATAAACTCATTACTATCTTCGAATAGCATAAGCAATAGATTAGCATGGATTCATTACTGTCTGTGAACAACTTATGCAGTAAAACAACATGAATTCATTAATCCATTAGGTATATCATATAGAGGAAATCAGCATGAAATCATTAATATCTGTGAACAACTTATGCCGTAAATCAACATTAATTCATCAATCCACTAGCTCTTCAACCCGCTCTTCTAGTGACACGATAACTGGGGTTCTTATCCCCTTGTAACAGGAACGATCTGGTATGGCTTACAGTCACCTCAGTGGAAAAGGGGGGTTCCAGATGGCACATTGGCGCTGTCCTAGTGGCTCTTTCCCCACCTCATACACTCGATGTGCTAAGGCCCGGGATGTCCCACTTCTCTCGGCGTGTCCTCAGCACCCTCGGCCCAGTCTTAGACTTTCCCGGGGAGGGGCGGATGCGGGGGCTGCCTCCGGTG
Source organism: Triturus cristatus (assembly GCF_964204655.1). Lineage (NCBI taxonomy): Eukaryota > Metazoa > Chordata > Amphibia > Caudata > Salamandridae > Triturus > Triturus cristatus. The sequence continues at coordinate 1,196,081,462 of NC_140593.1, forward strand.
AGACTGGAGACTTCTCGGCAGCCCTCCCGCGCTGTTGGGATCTCCGCCCCCCTCCCCGGGGATGTTACCTGTTCTCTTCGGCCCTCCGGGGCCCTTGCGCAGGCCTCTACGATGTCAGGGAAGTCCCGGAGTCGCTTCACCCCCGCCGTTGCAGTGCCGCTCGCAGGGAGTGCTTACGGCGCTCTGTGGAGGCTGGACGTGGGCGGGAGCGGGGGCGAGGCCTGAGACGCGGCCGGCGCTCTCGTCACGTGATAGAGGGGGGTTTCCTGGGAACGGCTGCGATCGTCAGGGGATAACACCGCCTATTTCTCCTCAGCGGACGCGGGGCCCTCGAGCGGGGCGGCCGGCCCTCCTGACAGTGGCAGTCACCTAGGGCAGCAGCGGTGAGTCTGGGGCACCCGATTACGTCTTGGCTCTCGTGCTGCAGGACTCGGGCAGCGGCGGTGTATCGGGGCACTTAGCGCTTCCCAGCCTTAGGGGGATGTAGGTGCTTCAAAGAGTTAGTTCGACGGGGCTCAGCGCCTCAGGAAGGTTACGGCGCTCTTCAGAGTTAGCGCCTCAGGTGTCAGCGCCTCAGGGGGGTTACGGCGCTCTTCAGGTATAGCGCTTCAGGAGGTTTCTGACATAGCGCTTCAGGAGGTTTCTGACATAGCGCTTCAGCAGTTCTTCATAGCTGATGATTCCTTATGGCGCTGATGGTACACGGCCCTTTCTCCTGACAAGGGGTTAGTTAGTCAGTTCGGGGGATGGGGGTTTGAGTAGGAGGCTGCTGCCAGTTAGGCCTCTCCTGATGGTCCCTAGGGGATTCCCTCACACTGGGCCAGGTCAGTGGGTTTGGTCAGGTATCCTCACGCAGCTTAGCGGGCAAGGCCTAGACCTAGTCACCCCTAGTGGTATAGGTGCCCCCTCCCCCTTCCGCCTAAACTCCAGCACAGGGTCCCCCCCAGGTCAGTGGTACCTCATCAACTCACTAGAAAGTTTCCCGCCCTTTCTATTTATACTCCCAGGTCAGGTGACCTCCCTCTATTCCGGAAGGTTCCAGGGCCTTCTACATTCTAGGGATGGTCAGGGGAACCAGGCTAGTGATGTCACAATACCTAAGGGTTCTAGGCAGCTCCTGGCAACTAGGGCGCTACTTGAAAGACCGCTCCGCAGTAGCAGGGGTCTGTGGCAGCCATCTTAGTGGTAGAGAGCACCTGCACCTTAACATTGACCAGCAATGGTAAGGTGCCCGAAGACCTAGAGCCAACCAAAAAGAGGGTGGAAAAATGAGGCAAGGGCGAAAAAACACAGGGAAGGTCACCCTAGGGCGGACAGGTCTAACAGGCGCCCCCCCCAGCCGAAAGTGGGGAGACCTACCCAACCTCTAGGGAGCTCTCCTCGCTAAGGCGGAAAAACCGGGAGAGACCGTCCGCATTGGCGTGGTCAACTCCGGGCCGATGTTCCACCCGAAAGTCCATCCCCTGTAGGGAAATGGACCACCTTAGCAACTTTGGGTTCTCGCCTCTCATTTGCATGAGCCAGCGAAGGGGGCGGTGGTCGGTCTGTATGAGGAAGTGAGAACCAAAAAGGTATGGTCTCAACTTCTTCAACGCCCAGACCACCGCAAAGGCTTCACGTTCAATGGTGCTCCACCGTTGTTCCCTGGGAAGGAGCCTTCTAGATATAAAAGCCACCGGTTGATCTTGGCCATCCTGGTTCAGTTGCGAGAGCACAGCGCCTATACCATGCTCAGAGGCGTCTGTCTGCACGATGAATTCCTTGGTATAGTCAGGAGTCCTAAGCACCGGGGCGGTGCACATTGCCTGCTTCAAGGTGTCAAATGCCTCCTGGCAAGCAGCTGTCCAGTTGACTTTCCGTGGTTGCTTTTTAGATGTCAATTCAGTCAGGGGGGCAACGATGGTTCCATACCCCCTGACAAACCGGCGGTAATATCCAGTGAGTCCGAGAAAGGCTCGGACCTCAGTCTGGGTCTTGGGGGGCTCCCAGGCCAATATGGCCTCAATCTTGGCCTGGAGGGGCTGCACCTTACCCCCGCCCACCAGGTGTCCCAGGTAAACGACAGATCCCTGTCCGATCTGGCACTTGCTGGCCTTGATGGTTAGACCAGCTCGTTGCAGAGCCCGCAGCACCTCCTGGAGATGCTGCAGATGGTCCTCCCAGCCGCTACTGAAGACAGCTATGTCGTCCAGGTAGGCCGCTGAGAAGGACTCCATGCCAGATAGCACCTGGTTCACCAACCGCTGGAACGTGGCCGGAGCATTCTTGAGCCCAAAGGGCATCACTTTAAATTGAAAGTGGCCCTCGGGGGTGGAGAACGCCGTTTTCTCCCGTGCTCCGTCCGCCATGGCAATCTGCCAGTACCCTGACGTCAGGTCAATGGTACTAAGGTACCGGGCTGCTCCCAGCCGGTCAATCAGCTCATCCGCCCGAGGGATCGGATGAGCGTCCGTCTTGGTGACGGAATTCAAACCCCGATAATCCACACAGAACCGAAGTTCTGGTGTGGTGCCCGGTGGGGCCGCTTTCGGCACCAACACTACCGGACTTGCCCAAGGGCTGCTGGAGGGCTCGATAACTCCTAGCTCCAGCATCTTGGTCACCTCCCCCTGGATACTATTCTTCACTTTGTCGGACAGCCGATAAGACTTGGCTTTAACCGGTGGGCTGTCCCCTGTGTCCACGTCATGGGTACACAGATGTGTGATTCCAGGCGTGAGGGAGAACAACGAGGCGTACTGCTCCAGTACCTGGCGGCAGTCCCTCCGTTGCTCCGGGGTCAAGGATGGGGAGAGGACCACTCCCTCTACCGTGCCATCCTTTTCGTGGGCCGCCAGAAGGTCAGGAAGAGGTTCGCTCTCTTCCTCCTCGCTTCCATCCGTCACCATGAGGAGGGTCATCTCCGATCTCTCATGGTGCGGCTTCAGGCGGTTGGCGTGGAACACCCGATGGGGTTGCCGGGGGGTCTTCAAGTCTACTACATAGGTGGTCTGGCCTCGCCGCTCCACAATCTCGAACGGACCAGTCCATCGGTCCTGGAGGGCGCTAAGCTCCCCAGGCTCCATGACCCACACCTTCTGTCCAGCATCCAACTCCACCGTCCGAGCGTTGCGGTCATACCACTCCTTCATGACGGCTTGACTGGCCTCTAGATTGGTTGAGGCCTCCTTCCACAGCTTGGCCATCTGGCTGCGGAATGCCAGCATATAGCTGACAACATCCCGGGGAAGCTTCATCGAAGTCTTCTCCCATCCCTCTTTGACAAGGCTGAGGGGCCCCCTAACGGGATGGCCGTAGAGCAGCTCAAAGGGGCTGAACCCGACTCCCTTCTGCGGCACCTCGCGGTACGAAAATAGCAAGCAAGGGAGGAGGATGTCCCATTTCCGCCTCAAGTCCTCTGGCAGGCTCCGGATCATCCCCTTTAAGGTCTTGTTAAAACGCTCTACGAGTCCGTTAGTCTGGGGGTGATAAGGAGTGGAGAACCGATAGGTCACCCCGCACTCCTTCCACATGGCCTTCATATAGGCTGACATGAAATTTGTGCCCCTATCCGACACCACGACCTTGGGGAATCCCACTCGGGTAAAAATCCCCATTAGGGCCCGCGCCACCACGGGTGCAGTGATGGTCCTCAGAGGAATGGCCTCCGGGTACCGGGTGGCGTGGTCCACTAACACCAGGATGAACCGGTGTCCCGAAGAAGTCGGAGGGTCCAATGGTCCCACAATGTCGATCCCGACCCGCTCAAAAGGGGTCCCGACTACCGGAAGCGGTTCCAAGGGGACCTTCACCTTGGTTCCTGTTTTGCCACTTGCCTGGCATGTCTTGCAGGTCTTGCAGTAGGTGTCAGAGGCAACTCTCATCCTGGGCCAATAAAAATGCGGAACTAACCGCGCGAAAGTCTTGTCCTGGCCCAGGTGTCCAGCTAGAGGTATCTCATGGGCTAACTCCAGCAAAAAGGTCCGGTAGCATTGGGGCACGACTAAGGCCCTTGAAGATCCATGCACCGGAACCTTCGGCTCGCTATACAGGAGGCCATCCTCCCAGTAAACGTGGTAATTACCAGATTCCTTATTAGTCGCTTGAGCTGTGGCCTGTCGCCGCATGCCTTCAAGCGTGGGGCATTCTCTCTGGCCCCGGCGAAATTCCTCCCGGGTAGGCCCTCCTTCCACGCACCAACCGGCCGGGATAGGCAGGTCCCCCACAGGAACAACATCCACCTCCGCGGATTCTGGAGCCACAACCGCCGGCTCCTCTTCCACCCCACGGGGGGTATCCACCTCCTCTACTGGTCCAACTTCGGGTTGGGCTGTACTTTCGGGCTCCAACTCGGTGTGAGCTCTCTGCCGGGCAGCTATGGACCTTGTGACCACACAGGCCCATCCTGGTAACCCCAGCATTTCTGTGTGGGCTCGTAGCTCCACTTCCTTCCAGATATTGGTCTCCAAGTCGTTCCCGAGCAGACAGTCCACCGGCAGGGCAGGGCTCACGGCAACTTTTAAGGGGCCTATGACTCCTTCCCACTCAAAGGAAACCTGAGCCACCGGGTAATGACTCAGGCTGCCATCGGCCAATACGGCCGGATGGAACATGTCAGGGATCAACTGCTCCGGGGACACCAGCCGCCTTACTACGGTGGTCATGCTAGCACCTGTGTCCCTCAAAGCCTCCACCTCCTGTCCGTTCACCTGCACCCTCTGCCGGTATTTGGCAGTATTCGATGGTAAGGAAATCACTGGAACCTCTTCCCTATCCCCCAGTGAGACAAGGGTCAGGCCTGTCCACTCCCCCTCCCTATCTAGGGGCAACTCCACCCCAAGCGCTATACTAGCCACCCCAGGGGGCTTACCTCCTGTGGGGGCGGGAGTTCTTTTGCGACACTGGGCATCCCCCTTATAGTGTCCCACCTCCCCACATTCATAGCACTTGACTATTCTGGGTGGTTGACCCTTGTCAGGGTGAGTGGACTTTGGGAAACTGGACTGAGAGGGGGTCCCTACACCTTTCCCAAACTGCCTGTTTGGTGGGCCTCGGGAGAGCTCCTTCTTTTTATCTCCCCCCTCTTTCCTCTGGGGGGTGCTCTGTCCACCCTTCGGGCCATCTGCCCCGGAACCCTTAAAGGTCACTCGGGTACTAACCCAAGTGTCCGCCTCTTCCGCAAGTGTCCGGGGGTCGGTCAACTTGCGGTCCACCAAGTGTTGGCGCAGCTCCGGAAAACACTTATCCAAGAGGTGCTCTCTCAGAAATAAATTGTACAGACCCCCAAAATCCTGCACCTCGCTGCCACGCACCCATCCATCTAAGGCCTTCCGGGCATAATCATAGAAATCCACCCAGTTCTGCGTGGTTAGCTTGTGACTGCTACGGAATCTCTGACGGTATCTCTCAGGGGTGAGGCCAAACTTTTTAAGCAGGGCCTCCTTCATCACCGGATAGTTGGTTTGGTCTACCTTCTCTAAATACAGGAGGGTGTCCCTCACTACAGGAGGTATATATCTGTACAGGCCACCCCCCCAGTAGCTTGTGGGCACCCCATGGACCTTCAGGGATACTTCGTACGCCTCCAACCACCGGTTGATGTCATCCCCCACCCCGTAACTAGCAATCACATCTTTTGGGAGGTAGAATTTAGGCTCCCGTGGAACCTCTGGTACGCTTGGTACGCTGCCACCATTTACATTCCTTTGCGCACTGATCTGTAATGCTCTCAACTCCAGTTCTTTGAGTTGGAGCTCATGCGCAAGCTTCCTTTCTTCCATTGCTAGCCTCTTATCTTCCTTTTCTTTTTCCAACTTTGCAAGCTCCCACCTTAGTAACCTCTCCTCTCTCCTGTCCTCATATTCCTCCGGCGAGGCACTCCTTCTAGACACACTACTACCTGCCCCAGAACGTCTCCCTGGCGACAAGGTTTCACTGACATCAACATGCAGCAGGTCTAGTTCTCCTGACGTGCCCGCCTCCCCTAAGGCCCCTTGCTCCTCTGGCTCCTCGTCCCCTTTCCTCTCTGGGTGGGCTAATACCCATGCTTGTAAGGCTTTACGGAGCTCTTCTCCTTTGGCTCTCTTCCCAACTGCCACCCCCATCCCCTGACAGAAACTCCTCAGCTGAACCACCGAGTATTCCTCTATGTTGGCTAGCTGGAACTCCATTCTGACAGGTGGGGACCCAGACAATATGAGTGAATATCAGGACGTAGGTAACAACTAGGGCAATCCTCTGGGCACACCGTTAGACAGTAGGGGCCACCTGGCTATGCTTGCTAAAACAATAGGTGTCCAATTGCGGCGTACTCTGCTTCACTGAAGGGTGCTGCACAACTACAGGTTTGTCATCCCACCGCTGAGCACCAAATTATGTTGGAACTGGGGTTGCCAATTCACAAAGGTAGCCTGGCTCGTGGCAGGAAGGCTCCCGAAGGCCTCTGGTGTAACGTAGTCGTACAGCACGCACATCCAACCAAGCAGAGTTACGCACGCAATGATAACACACCACACCACTTGGGTTTAAAAACAAAACCTTTTATGTAGTAGGTCGTAGCAGGAAGTGATTTAGCATAAATTCATTTGTATCTATAAATAACTCCTATTCAGAAAATTAGCATGGAATCATTACTATCTGCGGATAACATATGTAATTCATTAGCATAAACTCATTACTATCTTCGAATAGCATAAGCAATAGATTAGCATGGATTCATTACTGTCTGTGAACAACTTATGCAGTAAAACAACATGAATTCATTAATCCATTAGGTATATCATATAGAGGAAATCAGCATGAAATCATTAATATCTGTGAACAACTTATGCCGTAAATCAACATTAATTCATCAATCCACTAGCTCTTCAACCCGCTCTTCTAGTGACACGATAACTGGGGTTCTTATCCCCTTGTAACAGGAACGATCTGGTATGGCTTACAGTCACCTCAGTGGAAAAGGGGGGTTCCAGATGGCACATTGGCGCTGTCCTAGTGGCTCTTTCCCCACCTCATACACTCGATGTGCTAAGGCCCGGGATGTCCCACTTCTCTCGGCGTGTCCTCAGCACCCTCGGCCCAGTCTTAGACTTTCCCGGGGAGGGGCGGATGCGGGGGCTGCCTCCGGTGAGACTGGAGACTTCTCGGCAGCCCTCCCGCGCTGTTGGGATCTCCGCCCCCCTCCCCGGGGATGTTACCTGTTCTCTTCGGCCCTCCGGGGCCCTTGCGCAGGCCTCTACGATGTCAGGGAAGTCCCGGAGTCGCTTCACCCCCGCCGTTGCAGTGCCGCTCGCAGGGAGTGCTTACGGCGCTCTGTGGAGGCTGGACGTGGGCGGGAGCGGGGGCGAGGCCTGAGACGCGGCCGGCGCTCTCGTCACGTGATAGAGGGGGGTTTCCTGGGAACGGCTGCGATCGTCAGGGGATAACACCGCCTATTTCTCCTCAGCGGACGCGGGGCCCTCGAGCGGGGCGGCCGGCCCTCCTGACAGTGGCAGTCACCTAGGGCAGCAGCGGTGAGTCTGGGGCACCCGATTACGTCTTGGCTCTCGTGCTGCAGGACTCGGGCAGCGGCGGTGTATCGGGGCACTTAGCGCTTCCCAGCCTTAGGGGGATGTAGGTGCTTCAAAGAGTTAGTTCGACGGGGCTCAGCGCCTCAGGAAGGTTACGGCGCTCTTCAGAGTTAGCGCCTCAGGTGTCAGCGCCTCAGGGGGGTTACGGCGCTCTTCAGGTATAGCGCTTCAGGAGGTTTCTGACATAGCGCTTCAGGAGGTTTCTGACATAGCGCTTCAGCAGTTCTTCATAGCTGATGATTCCTTATGGCGCTGATGGTACACGGCCCTTTCTCCTGACAAGGGGTTAGTTAGTCAGTTCGGGGGATGGGGGTTTGAGTAGGAGGCTGCTGCCAGTTAGGCCTCTCCTGATGGTCCCTAGGGGATTCCCTCACACTGGGCCAGGTCAGTGGGTTTGGTCAGGTATCCTCACGCAGCTTAGCGGGCAAGGCCTAGACCTAGTCACCCCTAGTGGTATAGGTGCCCCCTCCCCCTTCCGCCTAAACTCCAGCACAGGGTCCCCCCCAGGTCAGTGGTACCTCATCAACTCACTAGAAAGTTTCCCGCCCTTTCTATTTATACTCCCAGGTCAGGTGACCTCCCTCTATTCCGGAAGGTTCCAGGGCCTTCTACATTCTAGGGATGGTCAGGGGAACCAGGCTAGTGATGTCACAATACCTAAGGGTTCTAGGCAGCTCCTGGCAACTAGGGCGCTACTTGAAAGACCGCTCCGCAGTAGCAGGGGTCTGTGGCAGCCATCTTAGTGGTAGAGAGCACCTGCACCTTAACATTGACCAGCAATGGTAAGGTGCCCGAAGACCTAGAGCCAACCAAAAAGAGGGTGGAAAAATGAGGCAAGGGCGAAAAAACACAGGGAAGGTCACCCTAGGGCGGACAGGTCTAACACCATGTCACATCAGACAACAGATTAAGAATATGTTTAGTATCCTGTATGTATGATCGTAAATTCATAACATATGGTCTCAAGAAAAAATCTAAAACTTGGGAGAGTCTCTCAGTAGGTCCCCCTATTCCAGCCCCTATATGTCTACCTGGTGGTCTTGAAGGGTCTTTATGTATTTTTGGGAGTGTGTACATACATGGAAAACGTGGACGGTCAATCAAAAGGTACAAATATTCATCACTACTCAAAAGTCCCACATCTCGCCATTTCCTCAGTTCACTATTAATGTATTAATGTACAGCCTCCCTGATAATGAGGTCTTTGTTATTTCGCAAGGATCTTAAAGCTTCCCATTCTAAAGAAGTAAGGTTATCTTGGAAAAAAACTTTATTTTTGTCTCTCTCGTGATCAATTATCACATCTAGCTCATGGGATATAGCTGTTCAAAATAAATCAATGCTATTAACAGATGTTAGTTGTGGTGTCCATTTAGATTCGAGTCAGAGAGCACTGTCAATACTCAAATCTGTATTAAGCTCTAATTCGAAAAGAAGTTTATTCAGTGTTATGGGGTCTTCTTCACATTCAGTCAATGATAACAGCATCTTCATATCATATACATCCTGTATTGTTAAGGTGCTCTTTATAGGTTGTGTATCTGGATGTGACTCACGTAGTGGATTGGAATTGAAAAACGTCTTAAGTTTGACCAACCTAATGAATTTGTACACATCAAGTTTAGCTGCATCCCAATCACAATGTTTCATAGGACAAAATCCCAATCCAAATTTCAACAGTGATTCCATCTCAGGAGTAATATTACATTCCGATAAATTGATAACATTAATGTCCTGTCCCTTCCTTCCACCAACCTCCTCTGTTTCTTCCAGGAGCGTATCTGCATGCCCTTCCTTTTTATGAATTGAACATTTCCCTCTGGTGCCTCTTCTAGTCTTGCCTTTCCTATTCCCGGACTTCTTGTGTTCGCTTCTCTGTTGCTCATCCTTATACGTATTATTTCTTTAAAAAAAGTATTTTCCAAAGCCTGGTTCGAAGTACCCTCTCCACGGTCATCACTCTCGCTGCTCGAACCGATACTCGATTTAGAGGGCATCTCACTTGCTACTAATGAACTACCCCTCCTCTCTATGTTGAGATCTCTGTTAACTAAGTGAATGAATCTTTTAGCAAATGTAAAAATCCTCCTGTTGTTATAGTCTATTTCATCGCGTTTCAATATCCTTGCCTTCCTCTGTTTAATTTCATCAGTATTTCATCAAGGATGGCATAGTTTTTTTGGGTAGGTTCAAGAGGATTAAGTGCCAGAATGTTTATTCTGTACACAACCTGAAGATAATGTACACCAGCAGCCAGCAGCAGGGAAGCACACAGCTTCTTCTCCCCTCTCCATCTACTTCCAAGTACCCCTGCTTAAACCACACAGAATCCCCTTACATGCTGACCAATATTGCATGCTTTCAATTCTGCATATATTACCAAGCCCACAACACCTCATTAAAAGCACTGGTTGGTTTGGACACGGAAGGGAACCAGAAAGGTCGCTCATAAAAATGTAGGAGCAAGCCAAGTTTGTGAACCAAATTTGCAGGGTAAAGTGGAGAAAGGAGAGCTGGCATGGCCGAGGATTGACCTGTGGAGACATCCACACTACCTGTGAAGACTGGAGACAGATTTGTTAATGAAACAACAAAAGATGGGAATAGTAATGGTGTTTTGGTAAGGCCTGACCACCCTTAGCCCCCATGATAACATGCAGGTGATCCCTGGCACATAGTGCCCGCTAGAGGCAAGGGAGATGACATGGAATAGGGAGTTATTGACATATTCTCACTGCTGACATTCGGCACAGTCAGTTCTGATATCAGAGTGTCTAGTACGGTGAGGACAGGCAAAAGTGAAAGTAGGTTAAGCCAGAACAAACAATAAATACCTGGTTAGAGGCTTTTGCCAGGCTGTCAACAATAAACCTGCAGATGTCAGAGTTCTGACAGAAGATGGAGTAGGCACCATAGATGTCATGGGGTTGTTGTGCAGTTGCACTTTAGGTGTGATAGGGGGGAGCAGGAACTGTGCAATTAATAAAGAATGCCCTGGGGTAAACACAAGCATTTGAAGCAATACCAGTTTAAGCTTGATTTTAGGCACTCCTTTTGGAGCAATGCGCTGAATTGAGGGAGAGGAATTTTCAGTCATAAGATCAGCAACGCCTGCAGGCTATACAGCAGAGGCTCCTGCTCATGGGGAACCAGTTTCAGATTTGTCGTTATACGTTTCAAATGCAACGCTGACACCCAGCAGCTGAGTGTAACAAAGAAGACAAGAGTGACAACCCCACACGTCCCAGGGATGATGCCAAACCCCACTACACTCACAATAGCACCATCCTGATAGGGTTAGATGTACTATTTCATCTCCTAATCAACTTCCCCAAACCTGCAGATTGTGGAGTATTGCTTAAAGTGATGGGTAATATTATAGATGGGACCAGCAGTCATTAGATGGCACAATAATTTGCACTTTCCCATGGTGGTTGGGGAAATCCATGAGAAGGTGGAGGAAGAATGTATGTCATCTAGGAAGAGTGTCAGCCCCATTTCCCCAGCCACCCTCCTGATTTAATTACATCATCCGCAGCCGTAGTGCCTAAAAATGAATCTTGAAAGTACAATATATGATCCATTATCTATCCTACCATAAAGGTTATCAGTGAACTTTCATCTAGATGAAGGGACATGTGCAGTGAATTATGCTCTATTTAACAATGCTTTTGACCTCATTCAAAGGGCAGGTCTCGGTGCTCTTCATGCGAAAGCTGACAAAGACTGCTTTCTCTTCTCTCCCTGATATGCTAGATCGTTTCCATCTGCTGGGTGTGTACTGGGACAGGCGGTATTTCTTCGAAAAATGCATGCCTATGTATTGTGCGGCATCATGTATCCTGCAGTGAGCACTGTAGCAGAAAAAATCTCAAGGGACTTCATTATACTATCTAGACTACTTCTTCATTTTGAGGGCAAACTATAGTGAATGTATTGAAACACTCCAAGCTTTTGAAGACCTAAGTCAGACTGAATTTTATGTCAGGACCGGAGACTCCTATTATGCTTTCTAATCGTGTGTTTTTAATATACAGCAGTCAGGAATGTAAAACTACAAATCCCATGAAGCTTAGAAAGCAATCTAGCCAATGGGATACAAAACGTAATCACAGTAGACACGAATAGCGTGCCAGTAACAGAGTATAACCCCTAACTTGACTGCGAACAGCCCCCTTTTTTATCTGATCGCAGTCAAGATAAGTACCTCTTACAACTTGATTTCCATTAATTTATAGGGTATTTTAATATGTTATATGCATATTGCGTATTGGATTTCATTTCTGTATTTTCACCTGACATTTCTTCGTTGTGTACGCTGCACTGCCGTTCCCTTGTGGCGAACTCCTCGACTTTTCCCTTCACAGCGTTCTTAGACATGCAGTCGCCATTTTGGGTGCACACACCCTTTCCTAATGACCGTTTGCTTGTCTCACGGTCTTTCCTAGTGTCAGCGGTTTGCCTTCATTTCTACAGTGCGTCCTCTGGTCCTTCTCCTACTGCTATTAGCGCTGCCTTGCTCCACATCACCGAAGTTGAGCAGCTTTGGTCTCTGCCTCCATCTGCCCTCTCAGTTCCTTACTCGGCATCTACACGCCCTCGGCAGTATTCTGGGCCTCAGCTCCGCCTTCAATAGATTTTAACTCTTTTTCTCCCTAAATGCATTAGTTGCTCACATTTAATCATACAATTGGACAGTTCCCCTTTACTAAATGACAATGATGATGATGGGGAAGCTTTTAAGAATGGTTTGAATGCATGTTTTTTATACATGTTGTTTCGTTTATTTATTTGTTGTTATGTCACTTGTTTCAGCCCTGAAGAAGTTCTTATGTTTAGAACGAAACGCGTTGGCTGAGCTTTTACCACACATTTTTATATTACAAGAATAAAGGAAATGTAAAGGACTTCATTTTGATCTTGGACTTTTGCTGGTTCACCTTCCTTTTTGTTTCAATGATTTGAATGCATGTATTCATTCTTCAGTGGAACAGACTGTGGCAGCCTCTATGACCAAGTTGTCTAAGAATATTGAAAATTCTGTATTAAATATGATGTTCAAGACATTAATGGCCCCTCCTGCGGGGGAAAGTAGAAAGAGAAAAATGCTATCTACCAATAAGAAACAGATATTGGCCCTCAATCATGAAGTATCACTTTTGAATAGTGAGGTTTCCTTACAACAGACTGCGGACGTAGTTCCTCCCAGGCCTTCTTCTAAGGAGGGGAATGCTAAAACTCATACAAAGTGCAAAAATAAAATGAAAAGTATTCAGGATGTTTCTCAAAGAACTGTCATTTCGCATATTTTGGATACTGATGATATGCGGAATCCTGATGATAATATCAATAATTTAGGATTTAATGACTCTGTTTTTTCCTCCTCCTAAAAAGTGCTAATTATTTCCTTCCTCTTCTGCTTCTTTTCTGGCCAAAACAGTTCTGGATTCAGAGGGGACTCCCATGTTTGATCCATCTCTCATTTACCATCCAAACTCCATGGAATGGTTTCCTGCGGACCATGTAGGTGAGTACATCGCTTCCAGATTACATTTGCCATTAGACAAACAAACTAGGGCCAAGTTGAGATTGGAATGCCCCAGGCCTTCCTTATCTTCCAACATTACCTCCATCGTATCTGATGACCTGTCTTTGCTTACCTTCTTTTCAAAGTTTGGCAGAGATCCCCATAAGGGAGTTCAGAAGACATGGCCCACTTGTCAAGACAAGCTTTCTGGCATCGCGGCTCCTCTGTCTCAAATTTTCGACATGGCGGAAAGTTGGATAACATCAATATTGAACCTGAAGATTTGTCATTATGGATCCAAAGAGCCTTTTGCTTGTTGGTCAACACAAACTCGGCCATAACACATTAACGAAGGAAAGGTCTCTTACTAAAGTTGCATCCAAAACTAGCTAATCTTGATCATGGCATCAAAGCGGAAGGACTTCTCTTTGGGGACTCTTTTATCAAAGATCTCAGTAGATATGTAACAACCATTTCATCTATTGATAAATCTGAACAGTCCCTTAAAAAGTGTTCTCCGAGTGGGTTTTTGCAAGGGCCTGTAGAGGTGGGAGCCGCTTTACAGGCCATAACTTTCATACCCAGGGATCCTGAGGTTCCTTTACCTCGAACAACTATGGCTACCAAGACTGCAAACCTCAATTCTACCCCAAGAGAGGTAGAGGCTATCGTGGTCACGGACAAAAGAACATCAGAGCTAACTATCAACAATGTGAGTCTTTCTTCCTGCCTTCCTCCTATAGGAGACTGTCTTCGATATTTTCTCACAAAGTGGCGATCCATAATGGCACACCCTTGGGCGTTAAGTGCAATACAAGGTTATGTTATAGAGCTTTACGAAACACCTTTCCAAAATGAGTTCCCTCTTCCTCGACTGATCTAATTTCTTTCAAAAAAGTTGTGAAAAAATCAGCACGAATCATCTCCTCCATTGAGGATAAGGAGACATTATCCAAAAGAGCGCATGGCTGGATCACACTCTGCGATTATGTAACACTGCAACATCAAGCGTACCGTAACATTGGAATGAATCTAATAACAAAAGAACAGTTTTTAAAGTTACGCCTTGGGGTAGTTCCAGCTGCCCCTTACTTGCCGCCTTGGGGAAGAAAAAACTGCCCGCAACAGTGTCGCTTGTGCAAAGCTGGCAAAGAAGATATCATTCACGCAATTTGCATCTGCACTAAATTAAAAGACCTGAGGTACAATTTATTACGTCCATCTTTTAAACTACATGGTGTTCGAAACATGCAGGCAAGTGGTCAAATTGTGTTTTAACCCAACAAAAACAAAATTGAACTGTTGGGTCACAAAGTTCTTTGAATTAGTAGCAGAAAGACATAAGAACACGCTGAGTGCGGATCAACAAGAGTCATACTGAACAGTTCCGTAATGCCTCCCTGAAGCATTTAAACTCTTAATTAAAATGATGATTAAAAACTGAGATTAAGTAAAATGTTAAGTTTTAGAAAGAAGTATAACATAAATTTTTTTGTTTTTTTTAGCAATGTTTTAGTTGTTTTGTAAAGGTTTTAATTAATCATGTTCAAATAAAAATTACCTTACCCTCTTCCTCGAAGGTTTTCATCGGAAATGTCCAGCCTGATTCTCTTTTCAGTCCCTTCTACTCAAGCAGGCAATTCAAGTGTCCGTTCCAAATCCCTCAGAAGTTTTCAGTTCCCTATTTCTAGTCCAAAAGAAAAACAAAAAGATGAGACTCTTGGCTTTGGTCCACTATCGAAGCTTTAGTTCTGACTCTTTCCCGTTCCTCAAAGAGGGCAACTGCTCCGGCACCCTGGTTGAACAATCTTCTCAGAACCAGTAAAAGGAACTGTAGTAAAAAGGAAAAGAAATGGCGCAAACTTTACCTGCCTGAAGACAGGAAAGCGTATAAATATATTTTAAAGTCTCACTACGCTATGGTAAAAACAGCCAAATCTGATTTCTTTCAATCTAAGATTGATACAGCCAAAATGAAAAAGAAAAGAAATTTTCGGTATAGTTAAATCCTTCACTTCACCAAAGGCAGGCTCAAATAAAGGGCCACGCACAAAAGCATGGGCCAAGCAGGTTGCTGAATTCTTTCATAAAAAAATCTCCGTGTTTCAACAAGCTTCCAGTAACACCTCGGAAGAGGAATTATCTTTCTATCTTAATGTCAATAGTAAATTCCATAATTTGGATTCTTCATTACCTACATGTCTTCCCGGAGCTCCAACCGGACGAGTCTATGGCCTTGCTCCATAGCAATAAATCAGGCCCTCCGTCTGATCCTTGCCCAGCCAACATCCTGACGTTACTGGCTTCCACCATTCACTCTACAGTTCATCAGCTTTTTAATGCCTTCCTCTCCACTGGCATCATGCCTAAATTATGGAAGCACGCAAAGATACTCCCTCTGATAAAAAAAGGCCAACGCCAACTTTACAGACCCAGCGAATTATAGGCCAATCTCTCTGCTTCCGGCAGTCTCAAAGGCATTGGAAGAGCATGTAAACAAAGCCTTGCAAAGTCATATTGAAGGGGGGGGGGGGCTTCTCCATGAATCCCAATCCGGATTTAGGGTAAATTTCAGCAAGGAGTCCACTCTGCTGGAGGTGACAGATTCCATCAGGGGCATACTGGACCAGGGAGGAAAGGCCGTTCTAATACTGCTCGATCTGTCGGTGTCCTTTGATACGATCCCACATGAGAGACTCTTAACCAGGCTCAAAGACATCTGCCTATGTGGGACTGCCCTGACTTGGATGTCCTCTTTTTTGGCTGATAGATCTCAGGATATCTGGTTCCCTCCGTTTACATCTCTGGTGCCTGCCTCTGTTGTGAGTGTCCCCCAGGGCTCCGTTCTCAGCCCTACCCTTTTTAACAGTTATTTATCCCCTCTTGCATTCATGGTAGAGGTTGAAGGCGCAAAAATTATCTCTTATGCTGATTTTCTCCTGTGATAAGGGCTCCGACCTTGATGGGGCCAAAATCGGGGCCTGTCTCACAAAGGTGTTTAACTGGTTCAAGATCAACCAGCTAAAATGCAATCCAGACAAAACGGAAGTGGTTTTCTTCGGAAATTCGGTAATGGTTGATTGGCGCTCCTGGTGGCCTGCGGACTTGCCACCTCCACCAGCAGAAAAGGAGAAGGCCAAAAAGTTAGGAATTGTGATAGATAAAACTCTCTCTGTACGACCCCAGATACAAAATCTCACCGGCAAAGGTTTTGGCATCCTACGTATGCTAAAAAAAATCCTGCCACTGCTTCCGCTTGAAAGTAGGAAGATCGTAGTGCAGGCAATACTGCCCTCAAAACTTGACTATGTCAACAGCCTGTACCTCGGTCTTCCCAAAGCCTTGATACAGCGCCTACACATGGTTCAGAACTCGGCAGCCAGAGCCATTTGCAAACCAAAATTCAGATCTAACATAACTCCGATTCTGAATTCGTTTCACTGGCACCGCATCAAGGACCGGATAGATTTCAAAGTCCTGACCATCTTTTTTAAAGCATTCCACAATGTTGGAGCTGGCTACTTAAAAAAGCGGGTCAATAAATACACGACTTTGAGGCCGCTATGTTCCTCTAAAGCCAACTTGGTCAGCGTGCCCAGGAGACATCTGGCCCGCACAGGTGGCAGATCCTTTGGCTTCCTCGGCGCGAAACTGTAGAATAGTCTTCCGGTGTCATTGAGGCTTAATTCCGACCTACTCTCCTTCATGAAAACTTTGGAAGACTTGGCTGTAATCACTAGGCTGGGGCTTTTTCACTCCTTCCTCCCGCTGGTTAAGTCGCCAGGACACTCTAGCTTGAGTAGCTGTGCACCCAATACAAGTACCTCATTTAATTTCATTTTATTCAGATCTGTGATCTACCTCAGACTGTTCAACCAATTTGTAGCTTATTGCCACTTCAAAATGGAGACTGTTCTTCACCGCAGAGATTCCTTGCTCCAACACGAATGGATGGTAAGATTGGATCTATGAGACGTAACTAACAGTTCCCATTCATCACAGTCAGAGGAAATTTCTTCAGTTTCAGTGGCATGGATAAACCTATCGGTTTTCCTCTCTTTCCTTACGTCTTTCTTCAGCACCATGGTGCTTTACAAAGATAATGAAACCAGTGGTAGCCCATCTCAAGTCGCAGGCTATAAGACTTATCGTCTACCTAGATTATAGTTTGCTAATGAGTCAAAATCTTCAAACGCTACAATGCTCATCTACATCTTACTGTTCTCTTTTTTCAGAGGTGCATTTCCTTATATACACAGAGAAATCAGTTACTTCCCCTTCTCACCAGACAGAATTTCTAGGTTTTCTTGTAATGCTTTAAGCACTACTTCTGATCTTCCTCTAACAAAGGTAAAGCAATCAAATACGAAATTCTTCAAACTCTTCGCAGCTCTGTTATATCTCCCAGGTTGCTGGCGTGGATTGAATGCCTCCTGTCGTCCTCTAACAAGCCTATTTTCCGGGTCCGCTGCACTATGGGGCCCTTCAACGTCTCAAATGTGTCACCTATGCAAAGGTCTCACTTGTTCCGAGTCCATCAGTCTTGATGCAGAATCCTGTTTAGAACTTCAGTGGTGGATAGACCATTTAGAACCCTGGAAAGGCAGTGCCTCAGTCCCTTATCTTGTGTTAGAATCCAATGCAAGTTGGACAGGCTGGGGCGCCGGATGTGGTCCAATCTCGACTGGAGGTTTATGGTCTTTTGAGGAGTCCAAATTGCACATAAACTGTTTAGAGATGCTGTCAGGCTCCTTTGCAATCAAGAGCCTAACGAAAAACTAAGTACAGTGTTTCTGCAGTTCGTTATATCAATCATTTGTGGGGCACTGTTAAATGGTAGCGGCAGTTTCAGTCGATAACCTTTCAAGTATTGCCCGGCGGTAATCGCCTCTCATACCATTCGATAATTTACCAATGAAAGAGGCAGGCGCCAGAGACTGGAAGGCAGGAAACAAAGTTTTATTCCGTCGGAGCAGAACACATCAGATCAGACAGCAAGGTATCGTCACGAGGTGCTCTAACTGCATCTCTGAGGCCTGGCCTCTTATACACAGGTTTATGACTTTATTGCAGGTTTATCATACATGGCACATTCTTGAGGTGGTTTTGCTACATGAAAGAACATCCTCGGAATCTCCACTTCGAGCTCGTTCCCACACATATCTACAGTGGAAGTCCCCACCCCACCCACAGTAGGAGATGGCTATCACACAGCTGGACATTCCGCCAATTCCCGGGGGTGTGTGCAACCGGTCGGGTCTCAGGGGGTGGGGGCCTTGATCTGCTGTAATCCCTTTGATGTGGGGTGTTTTCCTTACAGTAGGGGCAATAAACTGCATCCATAGGGCTAGGTGATGGCCTGGGATCGGTTCGGACAATCGGGCGCGGAGGATGGGGGTTATCAGGAAGGATGTATGACCATGTATGGGATGAAAGGAGGTGTTGGTCAGGCACGGGGTGTGATTCCATGGCAGGGTCGCGCAGAAGGAGAGGGTTTATGGCCCGTGTATGAGAGAGCGGGGGTGGCCGGCGCGCGGGGGATGCTTGCAGCGCCAGGGGAACGCGCTGGCGATCAACAATGAGCGGGGAGAGAGAATGGGGTGCCTAAAATGGCGGCCGTGCGTTCGCTGTGCGTGGCGCTGGGGAAAGGCAAGATGGCGCAGATAATGTTCAGTTACAAGCTAAATTTCCACAGTCCTCCCTTTTAACATATCTCGCCAGCTTGCCTGGCCGACATTCACCTTCGTTAACCCTTTAGCTATAATACTGTGAATGTTTTTCATGCATTCCTTAAAGGTACAGAGTTTTTAGGACAGGCAGGAGTAATCTGACACATTTGTACATAGTTACATACAGTTGATAAAGTAGGCGAGGAGGTAGTACATACAAAATTACATCAGCTGTGCCGCATGTCAGGCCCAGGGATAGGAGGAGGGGAGCTTGTTTGAGCACAAACATGATACTGTAAAGCAAAAAAAAAATTCTGGCAAAACAAGGGATATTTCGTACATTACTTAAGGCCCAGACTTCGTGTGGATCAAAAATAGTCAGTATAGTCGTGTGCACGGCTGGTGTTATACGAATGTCATTATACAAAGTTAGAGTTTCTTAACTTCTCAGTGTACAGTTGGAAGTGACTGACGCAATATCATGAAAACTCGATAGGAAGATAGTCAATATAAAAAGGTGGTTGGGAGAGGAATTCAACTTAACATGAGTTACAGTCATGGAAGGGAGTTCTTCTTTCCAGTGTCCTATTATAACGAGCCATCACTGGTAAGCTCTTATTGTTGTTCTTCTTTTGTTGGCACTGTCGATCACCGGCGGTGGAGCTAAGGTCCAGCTCAAATCTAAGTTTTCACGTAGCAGGGTGTGACCATTCGTTGTTCTCCGATCACAGTCCTGTTCCCTAACACAGTTCATCATAGGTACTTTGAGACGGGGTACCCGCTTTTTGTTCTTCTGTAGTTAAGTCAAATTCAAAATCCATATAAAAGAGAGAGAGAGAGAGAGAGAGAGAAGGGGTGTGGCGTGCTTCGGGATGCCGAGGGAAGAGGGGGTGGAGTGGGATCGGATCAAAAAGCGGACCAAGGAGGGCAGAATCTTCCAGCACTGGGCCCATCAATCGGGCCCGACAGGTTGGGACTTCAGGCACGCTGGTCAGCGAGCAGGGGGCCTCGAGATAGCCCTTCGTTCTATCGCTTATCATCCTGATAATGGTGCCTCGTCTCACGCCCTTTTTGCTTAGTTGCTTCCCCCTTGGTCGATGCCATAGATGTTCCATGGTCCGTAGCCAGGCTGTGCGTCACGTCCGACCCCTCTCTTCCGATGGCCGCAGGTTATCTTTAAATGAGTACAAGAAACAAAATCTTAGAGAGTTGGCAGGGAAGACATTTACACACTTCATCCTCTCTCCCAACCACCGAGTAGTTAGGGAAATGCTTTTGTCAGTCGCTGCATGATTGATGTCTATTAACTCTTATGTCGGTGTGTGTTACTAATCTATTAATCATTGCTGTGGTGCAGGTTTCTGTGGGTGTTCCTGTTCATCGTCTGGCCTGCTAGGTGTCGATTCCTGTGCCCTATAATCGTTGCAGGAAACCTGACATCTGTTGACTTTCTGGTTTATCAAAAATTCGAACCGGCTTCTCCGGTAGAGACTCGTTCATCTTAACACAAGTTCTGTTAATACACATTTTCCTCCGAGGACTGCTAAGTTTATGAAAAGAAAAAAAATGCGAGGTGCTACTGTCATGGGTTCACAGGTATCTATTTCGGGGAGGGACATAAGCTAAACATTTTTCTTGCTGGAGACAATAGGTAACCCTTATCAGCTTAGGCGATGTATCTTTAGAGAATAAGGTCATCAGCTGTTTTGTCCGAAATACTCTGAGACGGCTAGTACAGGGCTGGGGTTATTTTGGGAGAACGGGGTGCTTAGACATTCTAGTTTGGGGTAATTGGGCGGAGGCAATTCTGGGCGGTGGAGATGGTGTTGTTAAAGCTCTAAAACGAAAACCACTGACATATAGTCCCCGTGATGAGGGCCAAATTGGGAGACATCAGTCGTCTTACCTGTCCTTTCTTTCTCAGCCAATTAAGTTCAACATTTGCAGAAAGGAGAGGTAGTAACGTGGTAAAGTACGGTCGTTTTTGTTTCTGTCAATTTGTTCGAACACCGCCGTGTTTGAGGCCAATTATACACAGACTGAGGAGGTATGTGTTGTTAATTTATTCAAAAAGAAAGAGGGCAAGGAAGCCTTCAGTGAGGGAGGGAGAGAGAGTAAGAGAGAGAGAGAGAGAGAGAGAGAGACGTGCGCATCAAGTAGGCTATTTGGCATATGTACGACACAAAACGAGAGAGAGAGAGAGACATGTGTACGATAATAGGCTACTTGGTGCACACACAACATGGAGTAGCATGGGTCGGTTCTATGTAAGAAAACACAAGCGGGGGAAAGACATAAATTCAGTGATCACGCACACACAAATACCGGATAGGGTGTGACAGTACATGCATCAAGCGCAGAAACTTAAGACGGAGACTCAGGGCTACGTTGAGTATGGGGGCCTCTCCTTTCCTGTCCTCTTTCCTATGCATGCTGCGTATTTTCAGTATTTTTGTAGTTTATCTTGGGGGGGGGGGGGGGGTGTCGGACCTTTTACTCCCCTCCCTTTGATCGATGGACGAGCACTTCAATCATACGATGACGCTCTCTTCAAGCGACCCAAGCATGAAATGCATACACATTCATACCGCATAATCGTAGCACACACGCACAATCATAACATACAGCTTTTCATGTTCCCAATGGTGGTCTGCACTTTGCGCATTATCCCACAACGTTTGTCTATATTTTTCCCTATATTGAACTCGGTGGGGTCCATGTCCACTCCATTCTTCAGTCGGAACTTCGTCGTGACCTATAGAGGGGAAAAAGAGGGGAGGGGATGTGCAGTATTCAAAGTACATTAGCGCGCGTAGACACGAAAAAGTTCTACTTACCACGTACCAGGCTAGCCGCAGGAGTGGGTAATACCACAGACCTATTATTCTTTTCTTCCGAGACAAAGATGCTCTATTTCATTAATCTCCTAAATTCGGGTTCCCTGGTCGTACATGTGTTTCTCAATTGGTCGTATATTATGGTGCAAGATACCATACCTTGCATTCGGCATATACCTTAAGCTATAGTCGACCATTTTCTGACAACTCTTGGAAAAAAACAGGTGTGACGGGTACAAATTCCGTTAATCAAAAAGATTCAGGTAAATGGGGTCTGCATTATCTGTTTTCTATTGCTTGGGAGTAACAATCATTTATTAAAAAAAAAACCTTTACCAACCTAGATGATTTGTCATGACACTGATTCCGTAATTCCTTTAAGAAGCCCTTTATTTAAAACAATGTCAGTATACAAATACGGGCCTACAACCGTTCAGGCCGGCCACGGTGTGAGAGGCGTCTCGGCGCCATTTTGGGGCGAGGTCGGGTGAGTCCAGTGCACAGTCTAAGTCTTTCCACTAACTAGCTGCCGGACCAGAATCCCCTTCGGTAGTTCGAGAACTTTTCGTCAGCGTCAGCTTGCGTCAGCATGGCGTCACCGCGGTTTTGTAGCGATGCCGTGGTCCGTCCTTGGGGCCGGACAGCAGGCGGGTTCTTCCGCTGTCGCCCTGAATCAGTCTTTCTTTTACGGCACCAAACGGAGGCAAGATGGCTGCCGCCCGGGGCAAGGACAAGTTAACGTGGAATACTCAAGCAAAATAGCGGCGATTGTCCCCACCGGAGGCCCACGGGAGTCGAATGTCAATGACTCCCGCAGAACCTGCAAAGCTGAGAGGGTGTTTTTCAAGGGGTGGGGCCCACGCCCGAGCAGACAAGCCTCCGAGTCCAGGGCCGTCTCACGGTGGGCTAGGCCTGGGTCCGAAGAACCGACCGCCGGAGTCCAAAGGCAGCAGCAGCAGCAGCTCTTCGTTACAGCCACCGGGGTGGGTCCCCGATCACTCTGCTGCGGGGACCCGCCTCACGAATCAAACGCTAATGGCAATCTTAGTGGATCTGCGCCTGAGTGGCCACCCGGCAGGCAAGACTTGAATGGCTGTCCCGTTGCAGCCGATCGGTGAGCGCAGGGGCGCCCACTCATCTGGGCGGCGAGTGAAATGGCTGGGTGCAACTCGGCTGGGCGGTGAAAGAAACGGCGGGGTGCAACTCAGCTGGCCGGCGAGTAAAATGGCAGGGTGCAACTCAGCTGACCGGTGAAAGAGACGGCTGGGGTGCCCTCATCTGCTGGCGAGCCTCCACCTGGGGAGGTGGGGGAGGCCCGTCCGCGTCGCTTCCCCCCGCCAGGGCACCCTTCGTAATTGAAGGAAGAAGAAGAGAATGGGAAGATCCGCACAACGTGGCAGACCCACCTCAGCGTTGCCAGGGTCTTGGCGCCGCGTGTGGCTTCCGGACTATTCGCACAGTTGTCTGCCACTGATGTCGATGGATTTTTGCATGGCTTTTATAGCCCAAAGCCGACTAAAAGGACCGCCCAAAACAGGCCAATGTTGCAACTTCGAGGAAGGAGAGGCGAGGACGGTGTCACGCGGACGTAAATGCTTTGGGATGGAGGTCGCAGCAGACTGTCATGTAAATAGTTGTTTAAAACGTGTTTTAACTTGTTCACCCTGTCGGAATGTTGTTATACCTATAAGTTATTAAAATGTTTAATCATACTACTTTGTTGGAGCGTTGTACATATTTGCAATCTAGTTACTGTGTAATCGGAAAATGGCATAGTCCAATTGTGCGTGATCCTAGTCCAGTTCGGTGACGTCGATGGTGGGTATCAGCAGGCTTCCGGTTGTGTGGGATTTTGGTCGTGTTTACTGGGCGGGGTGGGTGGTAGGGCAGACATGTTTAGGCAGCGAGAGCGATGGAGCCGAGCTACCTCGTGGCCGTCTTGACCGTGAGCTTGGCTCCTTCCCCTAGTTTCATATATCCCACAAAGGGCTATTTCCTAGCGTTTTTAGTTTTGTAGGGTCAAAAAAAGATCCCACCAGTGGCCACTGACTCTCGGGGTCCCCCTTTGTATATTTATGCCATAGCTTGCTATAAGCTACGGCGACTAGTCCATATTTAGTGAATATGTCCTTATTAGGGGTGCCTTCCAGTGGAGCCGGATGGTCCACCTCTAATAAGCGGTCCAGGCAGAACCAACTACCAATCAGTGGGGAGAAGATAGGCATGACGGGTTACAACGGGGACAAAAGTCAGCACTACCTATCTTTTCACTGCTTGCAAAGACTAGACAGAATATCTCTATTCCTCGTTATTTGTAAGCAGAGAATACCTCCAGAGAACCAATATCGAACAACTAGTGTTCGGACAATCAATCAATCAATGGGGAGATAAAGATAGGCACGACGGGTTACAACGGGGACAAAAGTCTGCGTTACCTACCCTTCACTATTTGCAAAGACTAGACAGAATATTTCTATTCTACGTTATTTGCAAACAGAGAATATCTCAAAGAGCACTATCCTTCAAAACAATCAATGTTCGGACAATCAATCAGTGGGGAGATAAAGATAGGCACGACGGGTTACAACGGGGACAAAAGTCTGCGTTACCTACCCTTCACTATCTGCAAAGGGAGAGAGAGAGAGTATCTCTACTCCTCCCCGTTTGTAGACAGCGAATATCTCAAAGAGAACAATCAATAAGTAATACTAGTATTTTCAATCAATCAATCAATTGTTTCGCAATTTGTCGTGTTTCACGACCTTACCCGGACTGCGTGGACAGTTTCTCGTCTTCCGCCTCCAGCGCCCGATCGTCCTCTACTCTCCGTATTTGCCGCTGCACTCCTGATGGTTCCCAGTCAGGACCGTAGATCACTCGAGAGAGGTCTGCTCGGAACCAGTGAAGTTCGGATGATCGGCTGCCAGACGAGGGTCTATCGGGCAGGAGCTCTCCCGATCGTTGCAGTCGTTCACTCTGTCGTCGGGACCTCTCCCACTGGATCCACGTGTCGCTGATGGGCCCCACGCTTGGGACGCCAATTGTTAAATGGTAGCGGCAGTTTCAGTCGATAACCTTTCAAGTATTGCCCGGCGGTAATCGCCTCTCATACCATTCGATAATTTACCAATGAAAGAGGCAGGCGCCAGAGACTGGAAGGCAGGAAACAAAGTTTTATTCCGTCGGAGCAGAACACATCAGATCAGACAGCAAGGTATCGTCACGAGGTGCTCTAACTGCGTCTCTGAGGCCTGGCCTCTTATACACAGGTTTATGACTTTATTGCAGGTTTATCATACATGGCACATTCTTGAGGTGGTTTTGCTACATGAAAGAACATCCTCGGAATCCCCACTTCGAGCTCGTTCCCACACATATCTACAGTGGAAGTCCCCACCCCACCCACAGTAGGAGATGGCTATCACACAGCTGGACATTCCGCCAATTCCCGGGGGTGTGTGCAACCGGTCGGGTCTCAGGGGGTGGGGGCCTTGATCTGCTGTAATCCCTTTGATGTGGGGTGTTTTCCTTACAGTAGGGGCAATAAACTGCATCCGTAGGGCTAGGTGATGGCCTGGGATCGGTTCGGACAATCGGGCGCGGAGGATGGGGGTTATCAGGAAGGATGTATGACCATGTATGGGATGAAAGGAGGTGTTGGTCAGGCACGGGGTGTGATTCCATGGCAGGGTCGCGCAGAAGGAGAGGGTTTATGGCCCGTGTATGAGTGAGCGGGGGTGGCCGGCGCGCGGGGGATGCTTGCAGCGCCAGGGGAACGCGCTGGCGATCGACAATGAGCGGGGAGAGAGAATGGGGTGCCTAAAATGGCGGCCGTGCGTTCGCTGTGCGTGGCGCTGGGGAGAGGCAAGATGGCGCAGATAATGTTCAGTTACAAGCTAAATTTCCACAGCACCAAATCCAAACCTCTATTGGAACTAGCAAAAAGTTTTTGTGAATTCTGCCTTCTCAACAAAATCTCTGTTCTAGCAGGAAACTTGCCTGGGAATCTCAATTCCAAAGTAGATTGGCACTCCCGCTATCTTTGAGACCACGACATTGGAAACTTCATCCTTCAGTGTGCCAGTCTCTGTTGCACAAATGGGATCTCTTCAGCATCGATCTTTTTTGCCTCCAGACTCAATTCTCAACTGCCTCCCTTTTTCAGTTGGCGTCCAAACCCACTAGCTTTAGCTACAGATGATTTTTTGCAGCACTTGTCCCTTGCAATCAATCATGCTTTTCCTGAAGATCAATTGAGTAAGCACAAACTAGATGTTAACAAGCAACCATATTAATAGTGGTCCCATTCTGGCAACCACAAGTATGGTTTCCCTACCCTCTCAATTGACAGACGACTTCCCAGTCCTCTATCTCCTTCGCCAGCCCCACAACCTTGTTCTTAACAACTCCCTCAGTCTGTCTTCTTGGAAAATAGCAGGTACGTCCAATCTTTCCCTTTCATTTCGCCAAAGGCTTCAAAATTCATTTGCAAAGCCTGAGCCCCAGGCTCCACCAAAGCATATAAATCGGGTTGGGCTCTATGGACAAGCTGGTGTTTGGGAAATCTATAAATCCCAAACCAACCAATGTAATTGACATTTTTAACTTCCTGGTAGCTGAAGCTAGTAAAGGTAAGTCCTATAGAATCATAAATCTGTACAGATCTGCTATCCCTTTGAATCATCCCCACATCAATGGCAAACCGGTGGGAGAGCATCCGCTTGTCTGTCGTCTTTTGAAGGGAGTAACATTTTCTAATCGTCCACTACTCAAAGGTAGTAAATTATGGGATGTAAATGTTTTTTTAAATTATTTCTTGCCAGGCCTGATAACACTGTTCTTTAATTAAAAATGCTATCTGCAAACCTATATTGTTATGCCTCATGCCTATTAAACGTTTGTCTGATGTTAAGGCTTTGGATATTACTTCTCACCAATTTACTCGTTCTGGAGTTATGTTCACAGTTAACAAGCGCACAAAGATTCATTTAAACACAGTGTTTTATCCATATTTCCCGGATCAAACCATGCTCTGTGTTTAGAAAATGCCTTAAAGTGTATGAACAGCAGACATTTGATCTCTGAACGTCCTCGCATTCCCAACTGCTCATTTCCTTCAAGAAATCTCACAATCCTGTTTCTTCCCTCACCCTCACTTGCTGGGTCAGACAGATGATGTCTTTGGCAGGTATTGACACCTGTTTTGGGGCCCATTTTTTCAGAGGTGCCATGGCTTCCAAAGCTTTCTGGGCAGGTTCCACATTAGAGGACATTCTGAGATCAGCTGACTGATCTAATGATAATGGTATCTGGACATTTTATTGCAAACCTGTTCACAGTGCTTCTTCTGTTGTAGTTAACATACCTTAAACAAGCATAGTAGGAGCCTCTGGTCCTGACATAAAATGTAGATTTTCCTAATAATTCATGAAGGGAAGTCAAAGCTTTATTAAGGACTTGGAGGCGAGTATTAACCCACCTCTACAGTTTGGTAACTGGGTGTTGTGATCCCTCCCTGACAGCTACTCCAGCGTTACCACCTACTTCCTCCTAAGGACACCACAGTACCTTCTGGATATTTACCTTCAACTGCTTCCATGACAGATCTCCCTGGTGTTCCTCTGGCTCTTCCTATGGATTCTTCCAAGAGCATCGGTTTCAAGAACTTTTGCCAAGAACTCTTTACTTTTACATTAGCTTTTTCTATTGTGTTATGGTATTTTCCTTTGTTCACTTGTTCAATTCAATTTTTCGCACAAAAAAAGAGGTCTGCTCGCAGTCAATGTAAGGGTTATACTCTGTTACGGGTATGCTATTGGTGGTCATTCAGGTTACGTTTTTGTATCCCAATGGCTTGATTGTTTTCTAAGCTTCATGGGATTTGTAGTTTTACATTCTTGACTGCTGCTATATTAATAAATGCAAGATTAGAAAGCATAATACTTGCCTCCACGACCTTAATAAAATGAAGACTTTCCTCCATAAATTACTAGGCAACTCTACATTATTGAGTGAATCCGAGAACCCACACTGAATCATTACTGCAATCGAGAGACCCCACTGAGTAATTAATGAAATCTAGTGGGCCCAGCCTAAACAATTTCTGCAATTTGAACCTGAAAACATTACGCAAAAATACAGAAAAGTGTGCATCAACCAAATACACAAATGCTGAAATATTTTATTATAATTCACACGGGACAGAAAAATTGAATACATTTTTTTAATAAAAATGTTGGAGCTTTTCAAAACTAGTTTTTTAATTATAAAATACAGAGATATGCTTAACTCTAGCATATCACTATGTATTTTTTACTCCTAATGCATGCTTTCTTTTTGTCAGTACTTGATTTGAGGCCGCATATCATCTACACTATGTTGTGTTTGCTATACTTGTGCTGGTGTAACACATTAAGCTAAGGATAGCAACTTAATATTTAGCCTCTAGTTTCTAAGCCCTTCATATTTACAGAATGGTTAACAATTTTCAGTTTTAACGTTTGTTTCTTCATTTATGTACACTTTATTAATCTGCTAATATTATTTGGCCTTCTTTACAGTCTGAAACCCCAAAGTAGGCATCAGAAACTCCCAGGGGCCATGGATCATATGTTAAGAACCAGTGTTATAGACCCATCAGAGTATTTAAAACTTTTAGGGATTGGAATTATTTATAGGAAGGCTTTTCGCAGGCTTTTTAAAAAGAAATTAAATGTTCTAAGATGTGATATTTTGCAAGTCCTGAGCAAAGACAAAGCCATGATTCAGAGTCTCCTTGGCAGGAACAGTCCGAATCCTTAGTAACTATGTAGACTGGCCTTGGTTTGGCTCACATTCGTCAGGTCGGATGATGCCAAAAAAAGCAGCAACTCACTTTACATTTAATGATCTGAAAAGAACTTAATATTATTGTTTTTAGGGTACCAATAGGACAGCTCAAGCTTTGTCAGATGGGTGTTGGTTGGTCTATGAACTCACCATTGAATGAGTGGTGAACTGGACATGCCCCAGTGGTATATACATCTCCGGGTTCGTATTTCTTCATGGCTTTAGTTCTGCCATCTTTTTTCTGTTCCTCTCTGTAGTATTTCTCTGTGAGTGTTCTGTTCTCCCATTTTGAATTCTGAAAACGGGGGGTTCTAGAAGAAACAGTTGGAGTCAAACTGATGAGGAGAGAGGTTGGCGAGCTGTGGCTGGGGTGTCTGAATGTAGCCTCTTTGTAATTGGAAACCTGCCTTTCTGTCGTTTGGGAGAAGGTTTATTCTTTTTCACACTCCCCTTTGTTGTTCCAATGGACCAGATGTGGGGTCAGAGTCACTGGTGGTATCTGAGTAGGATTGCGTCTGAGAGAAATTTATGGAGCATTTTGTACCCAACTCTTGCTACTGTGTAAGTGCCCTCCTGTTCTGAGGTGAAGCACAGAAGTCTTTCTGTTGGTATGGAGAGACCCTTTTGTCTCTCCATACCAACAGACTTATTCTGTTTCTTAGCGTGAGTGTTGGTCTTAAAATCCACAGCCTCTTTGTCAATTTTAGCTAGTAGTTTTTACGATTTGATGATAGCAGTGCCAGGACGCTCGTGTAGTAGCTGTGTGCTTTAGAAATACTTTCATTCATTGTTCCTTTTAATGTCATCTCCCAGTCCTTTAATATTGTTCAATTCTTTTTCACTTGTTCTTTGTTCTGTCTTAATGATAGGAACATCCAGTCACATTTTGTCCAAATATATCTGAAATCGCCAGTGTTTTCAGGCTCATCTGTGACTATCACAGGAATGTTTTACACCTGTAGGCCCTGTGGGATTCTACTGGCTCTTAAGATGTTCTCATGAGACTTCTCCATGTAAGTTAGGGCAAATTTGTTTCTTTTGGAGTTGAGTAAATTTTTCTCATTTAGTTACTTGTGCGTTAATCGGATCATGTGCTGAGGGAAATAATGACCAACAATAATCCTAGGGCCATGTACGGCCAAGGAATTTGCGACTCACAAATTGCGTCGCAAATTGGTATGTACAACAGTATCTGCGACACTGATTGTGATTCCCAATCGGGTCGCAAATTGTATGCCTCATGCATATTAATGAGGCACTCACAATTTGCGACCTCATTGGGAATAGCTGGCCCTACCAGGTATGGTGGCCTGCTGGGCTCTGAAGACCTCCATGTCTGGGACTGCTTTTAAATAAAGCAGTTTTTTTTAAATGCAGGCCCTTTTCTTTAAAGGAAAAAGGGCTGCATTTAAAAAAAAGAATGAAACGTTTTTGTTTAATTTTTTAAGGGTAGGTAGTGGTCCCTCGGACCACAGCCTGCCCCTAAAAAAATATTTCCCCCTGCATTTACAAAGGGGAAGGGGTCCCCTGGGGACCCCTCCTTATTTGCGATTGCATTACCACCCTCTTGAAGAGGGCGGTAAATTGTGAGTGTTTTGCGACTGCAAATGCGGTCCCAAAACACTCTTACATGGGGTAGCGAGTCGCAATTAGGAAGGGACACCCCTTCCTAATTGCGAGTCGCAAATAAATTGTGACTCGCTAAATAGGGTTTGTACATGGCCCTGTAGGTTATTGCATGCGCAAACGGGTCACAACCCCTTTTGCGCATGCAAAAACGGGTCGTACATCTGGCCCCAAATGCAACAACAATTTTAAAGTGGATATCCTACGTAATAATTTCTCAGTTTCACACTAATGGGTGTGCTGATTAACAAAATATTACAATTAATTACACTAATGGATGATCAGATGCAACATGTTGAATAAAGTTGGTGTGCTGAGAAGTAAAATAATTGTGATGAATTTATGGCCTGTGAAGGGTTATTGCATTTTCTGTATGGGACGTTTCCCTCCCTCAAGGGCCTCAACAGTCCACCCCTGTAACCTTGATCTACGCTAGTAAATGGATTATGTCAATAACACCAGGTTGCTACTCAATGAGTGCCAATAGCAACCTATATCTGTGGCTCATTAGGTGCTTCTAGTAACAGGCTGATTGCATAGCATGGGCACTAGCAAACACATAACAGTGCTGCTGAATGTGGGTTTAAGGTGCATAAAGGTGCTGGTCTCGAGTGAGTTATGAAAGAAGTATCATAGTGCTGATCAGTAGATGCAACCAGCTAATCAATCAATCAGGATTTGTAGAGCACGGCTGCTTCACCCGTGAGCGTCTCAAGGAGCTGTGGGATCATGTTGCGGGATTACGCTGCCTGTTCCTATTGGTTGAACATCCAGGTCTTGCAGTCCTTCCTGAACTGCTGGACTGATGGTGAGGCTCTGAGGTGCAGGGGGAGGGGGTTCCAAGTGACGTGCCAGTGACGTGCGCTGCACTCGAACAGGTGCTGTCACTACACTACGGCAATGTTCATTATGCTTTCTTGAAGACTTGGTAGCTGCACTTCAGTGGGTTCTGATGGAAACCTCAGGGTGCTATTATAAACATTAATGGACGGTCAGCAATATTATAGGGTCGCTGCTGACTGATGCAGGCTTTTAGGCTCATTATGGTGTTTCTGCTCAAAAGGTGCAGCCAGTATCGCCAGGATGATGTTGCTGTACACAAACATGCCGTCAAAGAGGGGCTGTTAGTGACTTTATATGACTCCTCAAAAAATTGTATTAGTGCAACAGTTAAGTTATTGGGTCTGATGCTATCATAGTGCAGCCGCTTTCTGGGTGCTGTCAGTAACTTTAGGGGTCTGCTTAATGGATGCTGTTACCCAATGATACAGCCACTATAGCAGAGACCTCCTTAAAAACTCTATTGTTAACTTTAGTATGCTGATCAGGAGGCTTTGCTAATAACATAAAGGCACTAGCAGCATGCTCTAAGCAACATTGGCATTTGTAGAACCCAGTAAGCAGCACAATTAACAGGCAGCCTCTTGTGACATAATGTTACTGGCATCTACTGATTTATGCCTGACTCCTGTGTTTGAGGTCTTGCTTGAAAGTGAAGCTGTCTGGGACCTATTGATATATATTCTTGAAAAATTATCAGAGTGAGATTTGGCACCACCAAGAGAAGTATCACTTTCGCCCTTCATGTTATAGGGTGAGCTTGCGTTGCAACGCATATGGAGCTATTTTACGTCTGAAAAGCACACAGAGTCATCACATTAAATTATTTTTCTCATCGAGGCATAGTATTCAGAAAAGCCTTTTTTTTTTTTTTTTTACTGTGACAGGCTTTTATTTTTTATTTAGTCAGGAATCACAATGCAAGCAAGACATGTTGGTTTTGCCAGTGCTTGCTTAGATGACTTGCTATTTTTATACTTTAAAATTCACAGGTCTCGTGCTATTCAAGGGACAGTCTATCCCTCCTTAGTACTATAGAAATTGCAGGTCCCCGTTTTTATTTTTTTCAGCAACATGAAAATAAAGGTGCAACACTAGTGTATTGCAAAGCATTCATTTTGAAAGATTATATTATTTATATCTTCTAAAAAAAGTAATGGCTAGCTTACTCTTAGAGGAGGGCTCTAATTTCAACGCCTTCCGCTCTTAACCAAAGTCCGTTCACATCTCTGCTGTTAACTTTCCAATGGGCATTCATGTTATTCGATGCACTAAGCATGTTTGGTACACGCCTGTCACGTGGTTCATGTTCCTGTGCCAGCGACAGGCAAGTGGGTAGTATTATTGTTATTTAAATTGGTGTACATGTAGGAAGCTGGCTCTGTTTATACCTAAGTAAGGTATAGTGTGCACAGAGTCCAGTGGATCCACAGAGGTATAGCAAAGGCTAAATTAGATAATCACTAACAGCTCTATTTGTGGTATTGTGGTTGAGCAGTTAGGCTTATCAGAGGGTGAGGTAAGCATTTATTGTATTCACTCAGGCAAGAAATGATGGCACACACTCAGAGACAGAATCCAGACCAATTAAGTAAGTATAAAAAAGGTATACTTATGTTTTATTTCTAGAACCAAGCAGGACTTGGCACAGGTAGTTAAAATATACTTTAAATGCAATTCTATACACAGAAATGCAATTATAGATGAAATTGGTATTGTTACAGGTTTGTATTTGCTTTACAAACAGTTCAGAATACTTTGAAAATACTTTGGATTACTTTTGCGTTACTTTTTAGATAAATTGACTACTCAGGGTGATATGCCTAGATATCACACTGTGGGTCCTACAATACAAAGATAATTACGACAAGTACAATTACTTTTGTTTCATACAGAAAGCAGGTCGACACTTAAAACATTTCAGAGGAAAAACCACAACATGATTTCCTACAGAGAAAAATAATTTTATCGGTTTGCAGGTAAGTAAACGACTTACAAGGCTGGGTTTTTCGGGTTAGAACCAAGGTTCCTCAAGGTTCAAGGAGGCACTTGAGTTGCACCACGAGTGGCACTAGGGCGGCCGGGTGCAGAGTGCTGAGGCCCAATGTTAGCCAGTGGGGCTAGAGGGCCTTCGGTTGTTGGAGCAAAGCTCCTGGGGTTAAAATTAGCACTGCAGGGGCCAACAATCAGCACAGGAGCTATACCACCAGCGGCACAGGGTGCCAAGGAGACGTCAGGAGCCCTGTTGATTCCAATGGGATCTTAGGGTCAGAAGAAAAGTTGCAGGCTTGGTCAAGGAGGTTTCCTGAGGACGACCACCGGCAGGAGAGGTAAGTTGGGGTGTTGGGTGCAGGGATGTCTTTAGGCGTCAGGTCTTCTCACTAGCTCCAGTCGCAGTCAGGGGGACCCCTCAGGTTGAGTCTTCGGGCGTTGGGTAGAAGGTTGAAGCAGGTTGGGGATCATCAGATGGCAGGTCAGGATCGCCAGGGAGACCTCCCCGTGACGTTAGACCACTTGAACTCGTGCCGTGGGAGTCGGGTACAGAGTGGTGGTGTTGGAGTCTTTGGTTGAGCTCACGGGAGCCAGAGTCTTTTTGGTGTAGGAAGGGCAGGTCCTCCGGGTTCTGGATGACTGCTGGACATGCCGGGGTTTCGCTGGGTGCAGGTCAAAATCGGGACAGGCCGGTAGAGCTGGGTCCAAAGCAGTTGTTCTCCTCTTCAATACTATAACTGCAGAATTTCTCTGGTTATTGCTTGTGAAATCTGAGCCTAATTGTAACGTCCCTATAGCTTTTTTCCTCCAGTATTGGGGTGTCTTTCATAGATTCACATGCTTGAATATTCCCCGTCGTCGGAGTGGGAGTCCCACGGTAAATAATATAGCAATATATACAGTCATAATATTACCTACTGGTGGTCGCCAGTAGGTAGTTATAGTTAGGACCCCTTTTCCATAGGAAATCCGCAACATTCTATTTTGAATAACTTTGGCGCCGGTCGATGAATCCTCGCGAATTTCTCAAAATAGGTGGGGCGCTACGCTCCGCTCCTACCCTGAAAGTCTCGGGGGGATTCGTCAAGCGGGGGCTGAGATAAAAGGGGGGTCCCAAAACGCGTTTTTCCCATGCATTTTTCCATAGGACCTTTAGAACGAGCTACAGCCCGAACGGCTGAACAGAATTACTAGAAATTTGGCAGAGAGGTAGTCCGTAGGTCAAGGAAGTGCCTTTTGTAGGTTTGGTGTAAATCTGTTCAGTAGATTCTGAGAAAATAGCCTTTAAATCAATATATATATCTGAGCCCGCTTACGGTACGCTTACCGTACGCGTACGGTGGCGTGCGCGAGCGAGATTCTGATTGGCTGTTAGATCTTAGTAAACATTCGAATCGGCCGAAACCAGGAAGCGGCGGCCGCCATTTTGTGTGTTTCACTCAGAAAAAAAAGAGTGAAAACAAGAAAAGGGGGCAATGAGGAGAGTTACAGACCCCCTTACATCTGTGAGGGGGTCAAAGAAGGACTGTAAAGTACAAAGAAAACATTTATTGATTTTTAAAAAAATCACGGGGTACGCGTACGGTAAGCTTACGGTAAGCGTACGGAAGAAAAAATAAATTAAAAAAGAAATGAAATGCAGATTTAAGAGTTTAGATATTAGGGAGCTCTAAAAAGAGCTGTTGTGTTTATGAAGTCATTTTGTTAGTGGTACCTACAAGTAAGTACCGATGCAGAGTCTAAGGTTCAAGAGGAAGACTCTGTTCCCTTCATCATTGAAGTGCACACCATCTCCTCTATAAATGTCTTGCATGTCATAACGCAAGTTGTTGTGGTAAATGGCACCCATACCATAGTCACGGAGGAAAGCAGAAACAGATTTGTTGACGTGCTTTCTTGCTTTGTCAATCTGCGGACAGAAATGATTGGACCAGTTCCATTTTTGCCTTTGGCATATGTTGGAAAACACAAAGGCAGTTTTAGGGAAAAGTGAAAACAGTTGTGCAAAGGTGTCCTTCATAAGCATTTCCAGACCTACCCCAGTCAAAGTGCCTAGGTCATTGCCACCACAGTGCACTATTATGAGGTCAGGGTGTTGGATTTGCATGAAGGATTTCACCAATGGCATCAATTGGTGCCACTTTAACCCTCTCTGACCAATCCATTTAATGTCTACATTTGGCAAAGCAAGGTCTCTCACCATATCTGTTTTCTCTGCAAACTTTTCACTCCAGAAGACATAGCTGTGCCCTACAATCCACACTGTGAACATCTTCAAAGGAGAACTGGATGCACTCAGGAGGTGTCTTTCAGTAGAATGGCAATATGAAAAGAAAGACAGTTTGGAAATGGAGGCATACATATTTTTTTCAAAACAAAAAGAACTGATTGGCTGTTTCATACCATTCTAGAATAAAAACTAGGCTGTATGTGTAAATTAATAGAAGCATGTTTTGTATTGGTACAAAAAAATGTGTTACCAAAGAACAGTACTATGGATTTGCTGTTAGGTTTGAAAAGTCAAGCACTCTTGCTCTGTGGAATTGAAACATTGTGTGGCGAACTTCTGACCTAACTCCACACAGCAGTGTTCCATGACCTGTTGCTATGGTAGCAGGCAGAAGTCAAGTTGGGGGAAGGGTACTAGGCAGAAGTCAAGTTGGGGGCAGGGTACGTTTGGAAAAGGGTTGGTTTTCAACCAATAGAAATGTGTGATTACATTTGAAAAAAAGGGGGAAGCACTGAGATTTGAAACTTACATGTATATGTGTGGAAAAATAGAGGGAAAGTTTGCCATTATCTGGTTCTGCTGAGAGGAGAGAGGTGAACAGAACAGAGATCCTGGCTCTGATAATCTGCTGTTTGAGTGCCACATTTCTTTCACAACTAACTAATTTTAAAGGTGAGGTTAGAGTTTGAGAGGAGATGTATATGGTAAATTAAGAAATGAATAATAGAAATGGAAATTCTTTTTGTTGAAGTTGCGTTTATCATTTTCTGTTTTGGGAGAAATTTAAATGTGAGGAACATGTAAAATAATATGGACTATGTTTTCACGATAAATTAAGGTGTACTGGAAAAAAAAAGAATAGTTTAAGGGTTTGAGGTTGGACTCAGTAATGCAAATACATTCAGCATCACTAAGGCTGGTTGCCCTTGCTGGAATGTAGGCAGCCACCCAGGTTACACATGGTGGTGGTCTGAAAAAGCAGTTTGGACATGTGCATTTAAAAAAATCAAAAAAGTGGTTTCATAATGTGTCAGTCTGTAAAAGTGATTTTCACTTGCCAAAAAAAAAGAGCAGTAAGTGTGCATTCAAATTGGCAAAGAAATTTCGTTTTGGGACTAATGTGAAAACATGACTCTGTGTGGAAATAGGAATTACAGGCAGAGATTTATTGCGTTTTTTTCTGGTGATTTCACAGTTGCATTAGTAGGAAAAAGGGGGAGCGATTTTTTGGGGGAAGAAGCAGACTCTTAGCACACACCCATCTGCTTGCCATGTATAATCATGCACAGTATTTACAAGCGAGTGGGGTTTTCAGGTTTTAGTCTGTAATGCAAATACATTCAGCATCACTAAGGCTGGTTGCCCTTGCTGGAATGTAGGCAGCCACCCAGGTTACACATGGTGGTGGTCTGAAAAAGCAGTTTGGACATGTGCATTTAAAAAAATCAAAAAAGTGGTTTCATAATGTGTCAGTCTGTAAAAGTGATTTTCACTTGCCAAAAAAAAGAGCAGTAAGTGTGCATTCAAATTGGCAAAGAAATTTCGTTTTGGGACTAATGTGAAAACATGACTCTGTGTGGAAATAGGAATTACAGGCAGAGATTTATTGCGTTTTTTTCTGGTGATTTCACAGTTGCATTAGTAGGAAAAAGGGGGAGCGATTTTTTGGGGGAAGAAGCAGACTCTTAGCACACACCCATCTGCTTGCCATGTATAATCATGCACAGTATTTACAAGCGAGTGGGGTTTTCAGGTTTCAGTCTGTAATGCAAATACATTCAGCATCACTAAGGCTGGTTGCCCTTGCTGGAATGTAGGCAGCCACCCAGGTTACACATGGTGGTGGTCTGAAAAAGCAGTTTGGACATGTGCATTTAAAAAAATCAAAAAAGTGGTTTCATAATGTGTCAGTCTGTAAAAGTGATTTTCACTTGCCAAAAAAAAAGAGCAGTAAGTGTGCATTCAAATTGGCAAAGAAATTTCGTTTTGGGACTAATGTGAAAACATGACTCTGTGTGGAAATAGGAATTACAGGCAGAGATTTATTGCGTTTTTTTTCTGGTGATTTCACAGTTGCATTAGTAGGAAAAAGGGGGAGCGATTTTTTGGGGGAAGAAGCAGACTCTTAGCACACACCCATCTGCTTGCCATGTATAATCATGCACAGTATTTACAAGCGAGTGGGGTTTTCAGGTTTCAGTCTGTAATGCAAATACATTCAGCATCACTAAGGCTGGTTGCCCTTGCTGGAATGTAGGCAGTCACCCAGGTTACAAATGGTGCTGGTCTGAAAAAGCAGTTTGGACATGTGCATTTAAAAAAATCAAAAAAGTGGTTTCATAATGTGTCAGTCTGTAAAAGTGATTTTCACTTGCCAAAAAAAAAGAGCAGTAAGTGTGCATTCAAATTGGCAAAGAAATTTCGTTTTGGGACTAATGTGAAAACATGACTCTGTGTGGAAATAGGAATTACACGCAGAGATGTATTGCGTTTTTTTCTGGTGATTTCACAGTTGCATTAGTAGGAAAAAGGGGGAGCGATTTTTGGGGGGAAGAAGCAGACTCTTAGCACACACCCATCTGCTTGCCATGTATAATCATGCACAGTATTTACAAGCGAGTGGGGTTTTCAGGTTTTAGTCTGTAATGCAAATACATTCAGCATCACTAAGGCTGGTTGCCCTTGCTGGAATGTAGGCAGCCACCCAGGTTACACATGGTGGTGGTCTGAAAAAGCAGTTTGGACATGTGCATTTAAAAAAATCAAAAAAGTGGTTTCATAATGTGTCAGTCTGTAAAAGTGACCAATTCTATTGTGGACTTAATAAATTATTCAAAACTTTTTCGTGAACCAAAATGTTACAGAGAATCGGTGAGATCTGGACAAATTAAACTTTAGAATTTTATTGGATTACCGTTGGAAATTTATTCCCCAAAAAATTTAAAATTACTATTTGGCCTAAAGGAAATGGAATCAGATGTATTGTGAAGTTATTTGAGATATAATATTGTGATTATACTTCTGAAACAAACATATCAGACGGTATTTTAAAGAAATAAGTATTGGTATTAGATGATATTTTTTTAGAATATTATGCATTTCTATAATGTTAAGTTTAAGTAAAAAGAGATTCTGGGCTTTTTTAATACAATCTTTGAGATTGTTATTTTTTTTTGCCCGCTGTAAAATGATGAATGCAATTGCTTTCACAATTTATAGTGAAATGCAATATATTCTGAAAACAGCAAAAATAAGGCAAAAATATTTTTTGAAAAATATATAAATATGTGTACTGTATTATAAAATGTTTTAAAAATATTAATACTTTTTTCTTTTTTTTCAGATTGATATAGAAAAATTTCGAAAACTAGAACCATTTTTCAAGCATTTTTTTTTTAAAACAAATGAATAAATATTTTTTTGAGTGGGTATGGTAAGTCAATAATAATAATTGTAGTCTCTCAAGGACCTTGTAATGTGATAATTGATTTTTAGTGTTTTTTAAAAAAAAAAAAGAAAAAAATTACGCGTACGGTAAAAAAAAAAATAAAAAAAGTTTTTAAAAAACATATGTAAAAAAAAGATGAAAGATAAGGTTGGCTCTTAAAAGAGCCGTTGTGTTCATGCAGGGACAGAGCAAAGAAAGACTGGGAAAATTAGTCAAAGCGACAAGTGTGCTGATCTATTTTGTTGTTCACTAGGGAAACACTGGTCTCCCTATGACAAATTAGATCATGACAAGAGGCGCATCGAATATCAACCCTCGCAAACCGAGGGTTAATTTCCAGAGGGCCAGCAAAAGGAGATGCTCCCCCCACAGATGAAGGGCTCACCTGACCTGCAGAAGAAGGAGTCAGCCCTGCAGATGATGGTCCAGGCTGAGCTGCTGTGGATGTGCTTGGTTGACTTTCTGAAGAGTTACCTCCAAAAAGTCGAGCATGTGTCCTTCTGTGTACATCCTTGAGGTGTCTCTTCATGGTATGATTCCCAAAGGAATACTTCTTGTCAGGATTACCTCTTGAAAGTACACGCTTACACAGCTTACAAGTTACTAAAGGTGCATTTACCTTTTGCTGGCCTTCAGGAAAAGTAAAATAATCCCATACATAAGAGGGCTTTTGTTTCCTCGCTTTCTGCCTCAAGGTAGTGCTGCTAGTGCTAGCCTCACTCTCAGAAGAGCTCTGCTGTTCTGCCATCGTATCACAAAGACAACCCAGCTCCTTCTCCTAAGGGATCACAAGCAGAAATGAGGGGAATGGGTGTGGTGTAGGAGAGTTCTAGAACTGAAAGTAGTTTCAACCAATCAAAAGTTGTGTTTCATGATCACATGACCTACCGTACGCTTACGGTACGCTTACGGTACGCTTACGGCAAAAGTGCGCATGCGCGTAAAAAAGACACGCGCTTGCGCGCATGCGCATAACAGTCACTACCCGACACTTCCGCGTAACGTGCGCGTGTAGCGTACGCGCGCACGCGTCCCACGCGGAGTACGCGCGGCTACGCAAATTGCGTAACTATACGCAAGCAGCGTAGAAAAATTACGGGCGTTGCGTAAACCGTACGCTTACCGTAAGCTTACGGTACGCGTACTAAAAAAATAATAAAAAAAAAAAAAAATGTACTGCAAATAAATTTTACATGTTTATTTTAAAAAATATATTTAAAAAAAACATATTAAAGAATTTTAAAAATTTAACCATAGTCTTTATAAAAGGTAAGAAAATTAAAATAAAAATATGTTAAAAAAAATAGAAGAAAAAAAAACAATTAGCATTTAAAAAACCTTGCAAATTCACTGAAAAAACCATGGGTTTCACACACGTTATAGTTAGGAATTAGCATTTAAAAAACCTTAGAAATTCAGTGAAAAAACCATAGGTTTCACACACGTTATAGTTAGGAATTAGCATTTAAAAAACCTTAGAAATTCAGTGAAAAAACCATAGGTTTCACACATGTTATAGTTAGCTGGACATTTTACTCGTAAAAAACCAATGAAATTCCCCCGTTATAGTTAGTTCAGCTAACTATAACTCGCGCGCCCGCAATGCACTGCTGATGACGTCACATATTACATCACTCATGACATGGTCAGTGACATCACTCATGACATCACTGATGACATCTCAAATGACATCACTGATGACCTCACTGATTACATCATCCTTGTGATAGAGTGGCAGACCTCCTCTTCCCCTAATAAAACCTTTGATACACACATTCAAAAATAGAGACTAAAATTTACATAAGAATGGACATACCAATAACAGTTACAACAACCTCTTCAGTAATTCTAAGATCCACATACACATCCACTCATTCACCAACAGTCCAATACAGTCACTCATACATGTACTCACTTATCATATGTACTCATACACCTATACATCCTGTTACACAATGCCACTCATCCATAGAGCTACTCACACACATAGTCACTCATGCTAATAAAGAATCAAACATACATTTACTTGCATATACAGTTATACACACACCACCACACTTACTTCTACGGAAACTTACACATACTTAGTCTTTTAAACAATCACTTATAGAAATACATACTTATTCATACAGGAACTCTTTCAATCTCTCACTCTCACATATACTCACATATATAAACCAATAGTCACATATACTAGTTTTAAACATATGTAGTTACTCATAAAGACTCTATTGAGACAGTCATTCACTCACTAACACACCCATACACACACACATCCACCCATGCAGTCCTGCACACATGCTCTGTTCAACACATACAAACAGTGAGTCACTCATTCATGCACCTATGCACTACGTAATACCCCCACCAAACCATGCAGACACTCATACTGATACTCAAAAAACCAACTAATAACCTATATAGACACCCATGTAGCTACTCACCAACCCATGCAGCCACTTATACACAAAGTGAAAAAATGATACAGATATTTATATATTTAAACATTACTCACTAAGCCATGTATTCACTATGATACACTTAATCAGTCAGTTACACAATCAATTTTTCAAAAAGAAATCATCCATTTAGACAGTAATATACCCATTTATTCTTCCATCGACCTTGAGATATACATATATAAAACATTTAATTTTCAGAAAAACACACATTCACTGGATGATGTCATCAGTGAGGTCATCAGTGATGTCATTTGAGATGTCATCAGTGATGTCATGAGTGATGTCACTGACCATGTCATGAGTGATGTAATATGTGACGTCATCAGCAGTGCATTGCGGGCGCGCGAGTTATAGTTAGCTGAACTAACTATAACGGGGGAATTTCATTGGTTTTTTACGAGTAAAATGTCCAGCTAACTATAACATGTGTGAAACCTATGGTTTTTTCACTGAATTTCTAAGGTTTTTTAAATGCTAATTCCTAACTATAACGTGTGTGAAACCTATGGTTTTTTCACTGAATTTCTAAGGTTTTTTAAATGCTAATTCCTAACTATAACGTGTGTGAAACCCATGGTTTTTTCAGTGAATATATATATATACATATACATAAGTAATCATATAAAAACAGAGATATAAGTAAGTGATAAACATCAAGAATGTCCCTATATGAAATCTCCATAGAGATACATGGAAAGAGAAAAAAGACATTCGCAGTCTATCTCTGTCATTATGTTAGTCCAAACTACGGCCAATCAGGCGCCAGCTCCTCTCTAGAACCTTCTCCTCAGAGCTCCTCACCTCAGATTTTATACCGCACGTCGTGTGACAGGGAGTCTCCCTGAGCTCTGCTCAGTTTTTTCTCTTCAACATGTCTTCCAGTAAGAAGTCTTTGTTTAGACCTTGTTCCTCTTGTGGAAAGCTACGTTTGTTCTCAGAAGATCCACACAGTAAGTGTATTTACTGTCTTTACCCTGACCACGAAGTGGGTAAATGTAAATTCTGTAGAACTTTTTCTACAAAAACTCTGAAAGACAGGGAAGGCTGTCTCTTGTTGTGGCTCCAGAGACTTAAGGATAAGGATGAAGTAGTTTCTGAGGTAGAAAGCTT
Organism: Triturus cristatus; assembly: GCF_964204655.1. Lineage (NCBI taxonomy): Eukaryota > Metazoa > Chordata > Amphibia > Caudata > Salamandridae > Triturus > Triturus cristatus. The sequence continues at coordinate 1,196,123,578 of NC_140593.1, forward strand.
TACTTCTGGCCGTTCCCACACAGCCTCTAAACGCAGTAGTGTACAAGACCTACCTTCGCCTTTTCTTAAAAAGAAGAAAATGTCTCTGTCTATGACATCTGCCACTTGTTCTTCCATGGCTACTGCGTTGTCGCCCACGAGACATAGTTCTCAGGCTGCTGAGGCTTCGACTTCCCAGTTTTCTGGCAAAAAACTGGCGTCTTCCGCAGTTTCCTGCTCGTCGACGGTGACTGACTACGACGACAGCATCAAGATCGTCGACGGCGGCCCCGTCGACGTTATCGTCGTCAACGATGATCATCAGTACTATAAAGACTGTGTCATCTGTATTGCCTATTGCATCGTCGTCGACGAAGAAGGAAAAGACCTCGTCGACGTTACCATTGTCGTCGTCTAAGATTGCAAAATCTGCCCCGTCGGCGATTTCGTCGTTGATTCATTCGTCGACGAGTGCTCCGTCGACGAAGAAAAAGAAGAACTCGTCGTCGTTCCCGTCGACGTCTATCCCGTCGACGACAACGATTCCGTCGACGATGGTTCCGTCGACGGTGGTTCCGTCGCTGTTGGTTCCATCGACGGTTCCGTCTACGAAGATGTCGTCAGTGGCCTCTATACCTCAGATCCCGTCGACGGCAGTCTCATCGGTGAAAATAAAGATTAAAAGAACGCAGAGGTCATTAAATACACAAATTTCTTCCGCGTCTTCAGCGACTACTTCGTCTTTTGCTGCTGCTCCCTTGTTGCCATTGCCACCAAGTAGTCGACATGAGGTCATACCTTTGGATGATTCCCACCTTCCTTCACCTTTGTTTGCAACTGATTCGGATCAAGATTCAGAAGAAGGTTTACCTGAATCGTTTGGAACGGCACACAGTCCGTCGGATTTAATAATAATATGCCAGGATGAAACTAGTGAGGACGAGGAAAGGTTTTACCAGGAGGAAATTCCTACGGAAGGACAAACTGCGACGTTACCACTGTCGCTTATTACAAATCTTCAACTCATGTTGGACGATTATAATCGGCGTTTTCCTCTAACACCACAAGAGTCTGTAGTTCCGGCCACTCCAGTGGTACCAACATCTATATCGAAACCAATGCCAGTTGTAATACCTTCAGTACCACTCAGACAATCATCAGCTCTGACATTACCTCATCAAGAAACTGAAGAGGAAGTTCCTCAGGACAGGGAAGATGGTGAGATCCTGGATGATGGGGGCGATGGTGATGAGGATGATGACGATATGGCGGAGTGGGATGACTACAATGCCCAGACACCATCTCCCTCTCCGGTGGTACCTGGTGACTCACCACCTGTTGACATTGCAAGTTTTCACCAGTTGATGGATAGGGCAGCCCAACGGTTCAAATTAACAACGGAACATAAAGAGGAGGATTGTTTCCTGTACGATTTTAAAAATCAGCCTTTCAAGCAGACACATACAATCCCTATTATCGAATTCATTTGGGAGGAAGGCAAAAAGATAATGAAGACACCAAATAGCCTTCCGGCACAAGTGCCTAGACTAGAGAAAAAGTATAAGTCACCATTAGGAGCTCCAGCGTGCCTCACTGGTCAATCAAAACCAGATTCTGTAATCACACAGGCAGCGCAACGTCGGGCTAGAAACCCTGCGTCTACGATCACTGCACCACCTGATCGTGAGGGACGTTGATTGGATGCCATAGGGCGAAAATGTTCATCAATGGCTTCCACCATTGTAAGAGCGGCTAATGCCTTAGCCATCTTAGGTCGTTACGACCGTCAAGTATGGGCGGATATATCAGCTCTAGTTGAAAAACTGCCTGAGACGTCTAGGAGTGAAGCTGTGAAGCTACTCCAAGAGGGAGAGAGTACTTCTGCAGAGATAATTGACTGTGCAGTGGATATCGCATGTACGGGGTTCCGTCAGCTTGCTGGAGCGGCGGTATTGCGCAGACAAGGTTGGTTGCGCTCAACATCCTTTCGCCAGGAGGTGCAGGCAATGATATTAGATATGGCATATGACGGAGAAGCTTTATTTGGAGATCATGTCGATGAAGCTCTCCAATCGATAAAAAAGGATACACAGACTGCTCGATCTCTGGGTACATTACAATTTAAAAAACAGCCCTTTCGGGGTGCACGCGGACGCGGTACCTCCTCTAATTTTCAGAAAGGAAGCAATCAGTATCGACCATACAACCAGGGTTCCAACCGTTATTCCTATAGTCAACAACAATCCTCTCAACAGCAGTCTTCCAAGACTTACAGAGGTAAATCCTCGTACAGAGGTTCCACTTCTATGTGGGCCTGCATTTATGTGGGCCAGTTCGAAGCTTACTACATCAATACAGACACTAATCTCTTCCAGAGGAATATTGTCCTCTGGAAGAGATATATAGATGATATACTTTGTATATGGGAGGGGACCGAGGAAGAATTAAATGAATTCCTTGCTTGGCTTAATGGTTTGGATGAGTGCTTAAAGTTCACCTGGGAAGTAAGCAAAACCAGAGCAGTCTATTTGGACTTAGACATCCTAGCTGAGGGTGACAGGTTGGTGACCACGGTCCACCATAAACCAACGGATAGAAATTCTCTCCTACACTATAGCTCCTATCACCCGAGGGCCCTTCGGGATAACTTACCTGTGGGACAGTTTCTGAGATACCGCCGAAACTGTTCCACCACACAGGAATACTCCACACAATCAAACATCCTGGCCACTAAGCTACAGGACCGAGCTTACCCAAGGAAGGTCATACGACAGGCTAAAAAACGGGCATATAACACCCCCCGTGCAGCCCTGTTGGAAAAGACCAAAAAGGAGAAAGGAGAATGTATCCCAGTGGTCACTACTTTTGGACCACTTTCCACGAAAATCAGGCAAATCATCCGGAGGCATTGGCATCTCCTTAGTACCACCAATATGCAGATGCCCCCTCCTCGTTTCGCATTTAAAAGGTCTGCAAACATTCGGGACCGGCTGGTCCACACTAGACCCAAAACTAGTCCACGTGAAACCAATATCCCTTCCGGGCATTACCCATGTGGTAATTGCTCCGTGTGCGTATTTACATCACCGACCAAAAGTGTTACTCTTAAAAACAACAAAACCTGGTTCCTAAATAAATTTAGCAACTGTAACACCTCGCATGTAATATACAGATTGACATGCCCCTGTGAGCTTCACTACATCGGCCTTACCACCAGGAAGGTAAAAACAAGAATACAGGAACATCTGAGCACACTTCGTGCAGGAAAATTGAGCACCAAATTGGTGCAACATTTTCAAACGCAAAAACATACTGCGCAAGAAGTGCGCTGGGTAGTCCTTGAAAGAGTCACAGGTGACCAATACAGTATTGAATCCAGACTGAGTAACAGGGAAGCACGGTGGATTTACCAAGAGGGAGTGGACCAGAATGGATTGAATGACCTTATAGAATGGAGTAAGGTGATTACATGATCGCTCACTAGAACATAGAGGCTATACCAGCAGGGTAAGGAGTATACATGTAGTACATGGCATAAATGAGTCAATGGTGCCAGTAACGCCATTCTAGGATACTCAAACCTTGACCATTGATCGTCGGAGCCTCTGTACACTTTGTGCGCATTTGTGAGGGATTCACATTTGTAAATACACCTACAGGAGCAACCTAGGAAATACATCACTTTGGATACTCGGCAAAGTAAGCATGCCATTACGTGCAGACAGGCACAATAAAACATTCCCTATTGGAAAATGGTCACCGCACTGTTTGTATCACACTGAGTCTTTCCTCTAAATACCACATCGAGCATTACAAAAGGTAGACTTAGTAAATGATACTTAACTGGTATAATGGAAGGGCTAAACGGGAAGAATATTGAGTAAACCAACAACAATGTGGAGCCTCATGGCGAGCCTAGCCTTTATTTGCCCATTCCAAAATGGCGCTCCGCTTTTATCATCGATCTCCCTCGTTAGCGTAGCATAGTCAAATGGCACTTTTTGCATCACATAGAGCCCCCTTTTCATACCACATCGAGCATTCACATCATCATAGGACGAAAAGCAGATTTAATAGATGACACATAATTTGTGCAATGGAATGGCTAGGCAACTATAATACGGAGTAAACTAACAATAATGTATATTCTCATGGTGAGCCTAACTTTCATTCGCCCATTCCAAAATGGCGCTCCATTTTCATTGATGAGCTCCCTTGTCAGCGCAGTATAGTCACATGGTACGCGTGATTACGCTTTTAAACAGCGCCGTGGAACGATCGTGTTGTTCCTGGGCTGAGTCAACGCCAGTTTCGAACAGTTACACGGTGAGTGGTGACAGATGGTGTGAGTCTGGGGGAATTGAACTTGAGACAGGCTAAGGAGTGGAGATTTGGATGTGGATTACAACGAGGTAGTGGGGAGAAGTTTGTCCATTTGGAGGGGAACAATTTTAAAGGGTGATGTTAAAAGCGAGGCTCCTATTAATAATGATTTTCTGCGATGTGGAGGCATCACTTGAGACGGGAGGGGGACAGATCAGTATGTACCCACGAATGAGATATAAAAACGGGAACTAGCTTACATTTCTCATCATGTGTTATACATTACAGACTCACGTTTGGAGTGGTACAAGTGGTGCCTTGAACGCGCACACAGAGCCGCAAGGTCCCAAGGGTAAAGGTATGCCCATGTTGGGCTACATCCTGGTAAATATATGCCTTATGGGGGGGGTCCTCAAGACTATATACGAGACTTGCCCTAATTTTAACAGGTTACCAACCTAGCCATGTTTCTGTGTGTGTGTATGTTCTCTTTTGTCTCCCACAGAATGGTTTTTAAACGACAAAGAAAGGTGCAGGGATAAATGAACAGACCCCAAGCCCTGAAGAAGTTACCGTGAGTGTGGTCCGATGGTAACGAAACATGTCGGCATTTTAACATACGAGCTATCACGCAGCTGAGAATAAAGTATGCAAGCCAGTGTGATTTAGCTCGTTCTCTGATATTAATATATATCACTCAGGGGTTTTTTGAGATGGTGCACACATTCTAGCACAGCTTCTCTTCCTTTAACTTTTTTCAATACACACCCTAGCACCTATTTAGTTCATCACTAGCATCATGCACAATTTCTTGCTGTTGGAGTGTTGGTAGCTGATGATGAGAAATTGAGGTAGCAGGCGAGTACCATCCTGCTTAACCCTCTTTGGTGGCGCTACCGTGAGGCACCAACACTCCTGCTCACTTCTTTTTCACCACATTTGGGTGTGGGAGACATAAGGTTATTATACATAAATAGTCAATTTGATATTCCTCGTAGGCAATTTGTCTCTTTCTTCTTTTTAATGAACCACACCGTAGAATAGCTTAGACGACAGAATCGCAAGCTACAAATGAGGGTCTAATGTTTATGGCCAATAATCCGGATGTATGAAACATTGGTTCACAGTGTGAACAGGTCTTTGTTGTATACAATCCACTTCTAAAAGACAATGACTTGTGTCAGTCCCAGAAAATTGGAGGTCGAATCTCACTGTACTGTTCTCAATGGTCCTCCATAACAAAGGACCGTTGGGTTCTGGACATTGTAGAAAGAGGTCACACCTTGGAGTTCATCGAATTCCCTCCACCTACGCCACCTACCGGACCACCACCGGCTCATATCAAGGAACTTTTTCATCAAGTTCAACTTCTACTGCGCAAGGGAGCCATAGAGGTAGTACCGACATCTCAAAGGGGAAAAGGATTTTATTCCCGATTCTTCCTTATCACCAAAAAGAACAGGGAATGGAGGCCCATACTAGATCTGAAGGCTCTCAACAAGTATCTAAAGAAACAATCCTTTCGTATGTTAACGCTTGTCGAGATCTTGCGATTACTCTCACTGGGAGATTTCATGGCAACAATCGATCTCCAAGATGCATATTTTCATATCCCCATACTACATCGGCATCGGAAATTTCTACGCTTTCGAGTGGGTCGAAAGGATTTCCAGTTCAAGGTATTACCATTCGGTCTACGTTCAGCCCCTCGAGTGTTTACAAAGGTGCTCGCTCCTGTGGTAGCGTTCCTACGTCTCCAGGGTGTTCAGATCTTCCCATATCTGGACGACTGTCTCCTAAAATCACAATCGGAAGATCATCTTCTACAGGACACATGTCTTTGCCAAGAGGTGTTTCGCTCCTTAGGGCTTTCTATAAACTCCTCAAAGTCCCATCTGCAACCTTCTCCTCGCAAGGATTTTCTGGGAGCAACATTGGATACAGTGTCAGCAAGAGCATTTCTCTCCCAAGACCGTCTACAAAGGATTCTTCGACTGGTAACCCTTATCAGATCAAAAAGATCAGTTTCTGTAAGACTATTGAAGTCATTTCTGGGGATGGCGTCATCGTGCATTTCCTTGATCCCTCATTGCAGATTAAGGACACACCCCATCCAAGAAGAACTAGACATTCAATGGCGTCAGATTACGGGTTCATTCAACGACGTTATAAACGTCACAGATCGGATGAAGTCGGCACTCAAATGGTGGACACAACCGTTGAATCTAACAGAAGGGATTTCATTTCTGTTGGCAGTCCCAGACATGACCATAACAACAGACGCCTCTCTGGAAGGATGGGGTGCTCATCTGGAGGATTTGTCAGTAAAGGGGAAGTGGACGATGTGTCAATAAACCTGGCACATCAACAGGCTGGAACTCATGGCTATATTTCTAGCTCTCAAGTCGTTCCTTCCTTTAGTCCAGGGAGAAACAGTCCTAATTCAGACGGACAATACAACCTGCATGCACTACATCAACAAGCAGGGCGGAACAAAATCTCCGAAACTGTCACGACTAGCTCAGTCGATCTGGGATTGGTCTCTCGACCATCGCATCACAATTGCAGCAGTTCATCTACCAGGGGTATCCAATATCTTAGCGGATTCCCTGAGCAGGTCCTCCTCGTCGACCCACGAATGGGAGTTACATCAGCCAACTCTAGAGATGATATTTCGACGATGGGGTTGTCCACAGCTGGATCTCTTTGCCACACCGGAGAACCGGAAATGCCGAGATTATGCAAGCTGGCATCCCCATCAAGGGTCACGGAGCAATGCCCTTTTGATGAACTGGTACAATCTGTTTGCCTACGCTTTTTCCCCCAATCCCTCTCGTACCTCGGGTCCTGTGGAAGATGCGGAGGCAGCCCTGCCATCAACTTCTCATAGCCCCACGATGGCCTCGACAGGCATGGTTCTCGGAACTACTCCTACTGTCCCAATGCGAACCAATCCTCCTACATCCTCGAGCAGATCTACTCACAATGAGCAAGGGGAAAATTTGTCATCCGAATCCCTCATCACTGAGCTTATCAGCTTGGAACCTGAGCACTGTGAATTTGCCCATCTAGACATTCCACAGGACTGTAGAGACATCTTGGCTCAGGCGAGGGCTCCTTCTACGATAAAAACGTACAAGTTGAAATGGAGGAGATTCTGCCATTGGTGTGCATCTAATGGGGTTCATCCATTTCACTCTACACCAGAACAATTGCTACCGTTCTTCTTGCAATTAGCTAATTCCGGACTTTCTCATGCAACCTTGAGAGTTTTTCTGGCGGCAATTTCCCGTTTCCGTCAGGATGGTTCAACTTCCCTTTGTTCTTCAAGGATAATCCATCAATTCTTCAAAGGGTTGTTTCGCAAATTTCCACCTGTTAGACGCCCTCCTCCATTGTGGCATCTTAACATTGTGTTGGCACAACTAATGAGACCACCGTTCGAACCTATACACAAGGTCGATTTAAAGTATCTGACATGGAAGGTGGCTCTTCTTCTAGCGCTAACGTCTTCACGTCGCGTCAGTGACATTCATGCATTTACAATAAATCCTCCTTTCCTACAGTTCAAACCAGATTCTGTAGTATTGCGCACTAATCCAACATTCTTGCCTAAGGTGCCTTCAGACTTTCATATTAACGAGCCAGTGATCTTAAAGACTTTCTTTGCTAATCCTCAAACTCCTGCGGAGCAAAGATTACATTCGTTGGATGTGAAACGATGTTTAAAGTTCTACATCAACAGAACAGCTTCTTTTTGAAAGTCTGATCAACTCTTCATAGCTTATGGACGCTGTCACAAAGGACGTCCAGTTACAAAACCGACTATTGCACGTTGGGTTTCAGCAGCCATCGTCTTCTGCCATCAAAAGGCAAACAAGCCTTTGCTGTCACCAGTGAGAGCTCACTCCACTAGAGCAATGTCATCCTCAACTGCCTTATTTGCTGGAGTGCCTTTACATCAGATCTGCAGAGCAGCTACGTGGTCAAGCAGACATACGTTTACTAGACACTACTGCTTGGCAACTTTAAACGAAGAGGATACTGCAGTTGGGCAGGCAGTGCTTCGCAATCTTTTTAAATAAGGTGAGCCTCTTCCTTCCCTCCTCCATATTGTTTCCATTTACCGTTGAAATAATGGTTCATTTACACTTATATAGATATTCAGTAATATCATATATATGAGGATATTGATTGGCATTACAATTTTTAGTGCTGTTATGACTATGGAAACAATGATAATTGTTACTGCTAGCTATTCTATATTCAAGCATGTGAATCTATGAAAGACACCCCAATACTGGAGAAGAACAATTGTTACTTACCTGTAAACAGGTGGTTCTCCAGTATTGGTGTCTTTCATAGATTCACATGCGACCCTCCCTCCTCCCTTCAGAGGCTCTCTTCTCCTCATACACTCTAAAGTCACTTTGGTGCTACGAAAATCTGAGGTGAGGAGCTCTGAGGAGAAGGTTCTAGAGAGGAGCTGGCGCCTGATTGGCCTTAGTTTAGACTAACATAATGACAGAGATAGACTGCGAATGTCTTTTTTCTCTTTCCATGTATCTCTATGGAGATTTCATATAAGGACATTCTTGATGTTTATCACTTACTTATATCTCTGTTTTTATATGATTACTTATGTATATGTATATATATATATATATATATATATATATATTATGTTTGTATATATTGCTATATTATTTACCGTGGGACTCCCACTCCGACGACGGGGACTATTCAAGCATGTGAATCTATGAAAGACACCAATACTGGAGAACCACCTGTTTACAGGTAAGTAACAATTGTTCTTTTGTTTCAGTGAGTTTTTAAATTCTATTTCCTAACTATAATGGCACTGTAACCTTTATTCTTTTCAGTGAATTTCTACATTTAAAAAAATATATAATTCCTAACTATAACGTCCCTGTAACCTTCCTCATGATTGTGCACTGTGGTGGCAATGACCTAGGCACATTGATTGGGATAGGGCTGAAAATCCTAATGAAAGAAACCTTTGCAGAACTGATGTCGCTTTTCACTCACACTGTCTTGGTGTACTCTAATATATGCCAGAGACAGAAATGGAAGTGGTCAAATTAATTCTGTCCATAGATTGACAAAGCCAGGAAACATATTAATGAAACAGTTTTTGCATTCCTCAGAGATCATTGCATGGGCTGTATCTATAACAACAATATGCGTTTTGATGTGCATGAAATTTATAGAAATGATGGAGTGCATTTTACAGATGAAGGCAACAGGGTGTTTCTAAGGAACCTGAAACTCTGCGTCTGGTCTTATGTGTAGCAGTCATATGTACCCAACCAATTCAACGGCTCTTGCCGGGGCCACCCTAGTACCCTAAATATGGTGACCTTTTTTTGGTTTTTGGGGTTGTTAGCAACAACGTCGCGATACCCGCGGACGCGTTGTAAAAACAGAAAACAAAAAAGTAGACATTCAATGGCCACTAACAAATCCAAAAATAATATGTAAAAATATCCATTTTTAACATTGCACTACACATATTACTATATACATACTTCTTTCAAAGCATATTGAAAACCATCTTTAAGACCCATTTTTCATTTTCACAGTTATTGGGGGGCGTCGCGGTGTCGCCATAAACCACGACTATTGCACCTTTTCCATAAAGTGAAAACACATATATGCACACATATTACAGTATTATACACATTAGCGGTTTATCACTGTACACTTCATCCTCACGTCTTTCTAGTGTATTTCTAGAACAACCATTTTTAAAACCTAATTTCTGTTTTCGCGGTGATCGTGATGCCGTCGGAAAATTGCGATCCTAGCGGTTATGTCGCGAAAGTAGAAAGCTAAAGCTGGAATTCAATAGCCACCACCGCATTAAAAAATTAAAACTATAAATTAATTCTGACCATCACAGTAGTTAACTCACTGTATAAATAACTCTATAAAAACATTTATCAGAAACTCAATATCTCTATTACAATGTGTATTAAAGATTCACTGATATATTTTTTATATTTTCACTAATATTCGTGATAATTGTGATGTCCCAGCAACGGTACGGGGGTGGGCATGCTGGCGGTCGCGCTGTCTTCGCGAATATCGCTGCGATTAAAAAAATCTATTTTATACTTGTCTCACTAACACCCCCATTTCTCAAACATGGGATCAGAGTACCTCTACTCTGGCCCTTTATGTTAGCTTTTTTCAGAAATGTTCAGCCCCCGGAACCTTTCCCGATAAATAAAATGGCGGCTGCAATTTTCTGTTCAGGTTCCGTCCAGCCAATCAGCATTCCCGTAGGCGTGTGCATTGGCAAGTAATAGCGAAACCACCTCGATATATCTACGCCCGGAGATATCGCTATAATTTTCGGCTTAAATGTCTCAATAACAACTGAACAAATTTACACCAAATAGGCAAAAGGCACTTCTTTGAACCAACATCTACCTCCCTGCCAAATTTGGTGTAAGTCATTTCAGCAGTTTGGGCTGTACGTGTGCCTAAAGGTTCCTATGGGAATTAACATTACAAACACACCCTTTTTCCATGCCACAAATTCTCAGTCCCCACTGCACAGACTACCCCCAAACTTTCAATGTTAACCAACACTTTTTTGGGGGAAATTTCATGAAGATTGATCAAACTACACCAAAGTTTATGGGAGTGAGCACAAGCACTTCAGCACTGGTTAGCAGTGGCAACGTACAGAGTCCTAAGGCCAATAAAAACAAATTCAGCAAAACAGAAAGGCAGAAGGCAAAATAATTGGGGGAAGACTAGCCTAAGTCTTACAGGTCTAACAGCTACTATGGCCAAGAATGCCCAGTTCCAACTAAACCTTTTTGGGACATCAGACATTTCATACCACAACCGGACTCAAAAGCTGCTGTCCAACTGCTGTGCACTCTAGGTTGGACTATGGAAATTCTCTTCTCTTCAGTCTACCAGACGCATACTTAGCTCCACTCAAAGCAATTTTACATTCAGCCATTTGATTTGTTCAGAACGCAGAAACTTTGACTACATAATTCCCATCCCGCAGACCCTTCAGTGGGATACCACTGAAGTCGGAGCACCGTTTAAAACTACTTGCATCACTCACAAAGTGTTTAAGGACTCGTCTCCCTTCAACCTGACTAGAAAACTACAAATCTCTGGCGCGCAACAGTTTTAAAAAAACGCAGAGACCCTAATCCGGGAGCAGCCCACATTTAACCAAGAATCCTATAAGAACCAATCCTCTTTTGGAGGCGCAGCAAGGATTTGGTACTCCTGCTCTCCAGCCCTTCACACAGCCCCATGTCATGCTAGCTTTAAAATAGGATTTAAAAATTCTTCTTCTTGAAAGGCCTTTTGGCTAAAACTATGCTCACTCCTACACTATGGACTCGTCCTCGTCAATATCATGTGTTCATATTGTTTGCTTATAGGTTTATTTTGAACAACAGTTCAAAACTGATCTCTTGTTCCTTGTCAATTTTATACTTTTTTCTTGCTTTGCTTATATATTTGCTCTTGACAGTTGTTGAACCTGTTTTCTTGTGCAGGGTTTTGATGCCCATGGGCCACGTTTGCACTATATAAAACTGCAAATAAATTCAACATAAATAAATAGAATATCACCAGTTGTTGCCTGAGGAGATGGTTCTGATAAGCAGAGGCAAAGTATCTTTCTTGTAGCCAGGGCTTATATGTGCTTTATTCAGGACTCTGTTACATCAGTGCACCTGGTGCAGTCACTCCCTGTACGCTTAGCCTAAACTGTAAGGCAGAAAACCCTCCATGGAGAGTCTGGAATGTTACATACTTAGCTTGAGGCTCTATAGCAAAGGTATGGTTATTTAAAGAAAATTCACACTGGACACTCAGTGCCTCACTGCATGAATCCACACTCAGGAGAGAAAAATCTTCGACTGCTCCATATCCCAGGTCACCCCACCTTTGGAGTGTACTGGGGGTACTGGGAACCATGCCCTGTGGTCCTCTCTGCTTTCAGGGAGCCGAGGAGTAATAAAGGTGTATATGTGTAATGTAACTATGGGCTCCTCAAAACAGTCAATACATCTCACCTATAGGCGAGCTATTGGCTTTGGCAATCGGGTGGCAGTGGTGAACGGGAGATCGAGTAGGGGTCGGTAAACAGGAGAGCTGGAGGGATGGATGACAGGTCCGGTAAAAAAAAGCGCTTTAAAGCGGCCAGTGCTGGCCGACTAATACTGTTTTCTTTTTCCTTTTGTCTGTTTCGGATGGGGGTGTTCTTGAAGAAACAGGGACAGGAGTAGGGTTGGAGAGAAGAAAGCAGACAACAGAGCCAGCTACAACATCCTGTGACTCTGGGCAAATCACTTAATCTTCCCGTGAGTCCTCAGACATTGGTCCCAGGACCTCACTCTCCCCGGCAGCTCCATGGTGCTCTGCGTCGCCTTGACGCCAGCCAGCCCCTCCGTTGCAGGGTTCGAGTCTACCCTTATTCCGCTTTTGCCTGAGTGATTGACTTGCTGTATTTGTGCCTGGTACTGTTTTCGTCAGTCTAACTTCTGTAATCATGCCTGCTACCGTTTATTTTTTTAAATTGCTCATTTGTGCCCCCTCGTGTTTTTTGTTTTCCCTCCGTTTCCCGCCGCCGCTGTTCCACTGACCCCTCCCCTTCCACCCAGCTGCTCGTCCCTCCCCCCTCCCCTACAAATGCCGACGGCTGCGGGGGAGCGCGCGTGAGTCCTCAGATCTTGGTCCCAGGACCTCACTCTCCCTGGCAGCTCCGTGGTGCTCTGCGTCGCCTTGACGCCAGCCAGCCCCTCTGTTGCAGGGTTCGAGTCTACCATGATTCCGCTTTTGCCTGAGTGATTGACTTGCTGTATTTGTGCCTGGTACTGTTTTCGTCAGTTTAACTTCTGTAATTGTGCCTGCTACTGTTTATTTTTTATATTGCTCATTTGTGCCCCCTCGTTGTGTTTTTTGTTTTCCCTCCGTTGCCCGCCGCCGCTGTTCCACTGACCCCTTCCCTTCTGCCCCGTTCCCGCCTCCCAGCTGCTCGTCCCTCCCCTACAAATGCCCACCGCTGCTCGGTCACGCTGCTGGTGCACTGCTGTCATGCCTAAGGCAAGCCCGTCTGTGCCCATTCGTGCCTGGACCGCACCCAGTGCCAGACCCCCTGCCCCCTACGACTCCACCACCCTCCATGCACTCAACGCCAGCCGACCCTCCGCCTGCTTCCAGGCCACCCCGAAGCTCACCCACGGACCCTTCACCTGCCGAAACTGCAGCTACACCAGCCAGCGCACACAGGCACGACCCATCAAAGCAGGCCACAACAGTCTCAGATGCATACTACTCAACACCCGCTCAGTCTACAAGCACGCCGTCGAACTCTGGGACCTTCTCGATTCATCCTCCCCGGATGTCTCCTTCCTGACAGAGACCTGGATGAACGCCTCATCGGCTCCCGACATAGCCATAGCCATCCCGGACGGCTATAAAATCACCCGCAGGGACCGAAACAACAAACCAGGAGGAGGAATCTCCATCGTCCACAGGAGCACCATCAGAATTCCAACAAACTAAGAAAACTCCCTCAGCATGGCCGAGCACCTACACTTCCAGATCCACGTCGATCACAACACCACCCTCAGAGGAACCCTTGTCGTTAGCAAGAGTGACAGTCCCTGACACGAGCTCAGCCGATTCCTGTAATAGGATAATGGACTTCTTCGCGGAGAAGGTGGAGAAAATCTATTCCACTTTCCCTGTTTCAGCACAACACGGATGTGCAGATGGGAAGGGAATATCCAGGATATCAGAGGCGGACTGCCTATGTAATTTTGTAGCCCCCAGTGGGGACACACTTAAAGGAGTAGCCCTCAGTATCAAGTCTAGCTCTCTAGTGATCCAGCCTCCCCCAAGATCCTAAGAGGGAGTTTAGATGTTCTTGAGCCCTACATTAGACATCTTCTTGAGCTATCGTTTTCATCTGGAGTTGTCCCCAAAAGTTGGAAAGAGGCTATTGTCATTCCCCTTAAAAAGAAACCGAACATGAGTATGAGTCAGCTTGATAACCTTCGTCCCAATTCTCTCTTGCCTTTCTTTGCTAAATTAGCAGAGAAGGTGGTAAACATCCAACTGACTGCTCACATCAATCACCATGACCTTCTTCACCCTACACAATCAGGCTTCTGTGCCATCTACTCTACTGAATCGGCTCTGCTTTTATCTACTGAAACCATCCGTAGACATGTGGATGCAGGACAGACGGTTGCTCTAGTCCTTTTAGATCTCAGTGCCACTTTCGACACTGTTGCCCGTCACATGTTACTGCAGCACCTTAGGAAAGGAGGCTTGGCTGGTAGGGCGATGGAATGGTTAAAATCTTTTCTTCTCGGCCCCAGTTTCCAGGTGTCTCAGAAACCTTTCCTCTCTAAAAGTGTCAAGCTGGATAAAGGGGTCCCTCAGGGCTCCATACTTAGCCCGACTCTTTTTAATCTCTACATTACCCCCCTGGCAGAGATTGTAGGGAAGTTTGAAGTCAATGTGGTGTCATACGCTGACGACACACAACTCATGGTGACCCTTACTCAAGACTCTGAGGAGGCAGCCATTAATTTTTCAATGTGTCTTCATGAACTGGCGTCATGGATGGCCTCTAACTGCCTTAAACTTAATGGCAACAAAACAGAGGTTTTAGTGATAGGTAAGGCTCCCTCAATTTGGTCCTCCGCATGGTGGCCTCAGACGCTGGGTCCTACTCCATCACCTAGGGATCCGGTTAAGAATCTGGGGATGTGGCTAGATACCAAACTTTCCTTTGAAACTCATACTAGGCGAATGACTGGGAATTGTTTTGGAGTCCTATGTAGTCCCCGCAAGACCTTAGATGTACTCCCTGTGTCAGTGAGGAAAACGATGGTTCACGCCCTTATGACATCTCGTTTGGACTACGGGAACATCCTTTACTTAGGAGCAAACACCAAATGTGTTCAGAGACTCCAGCGCATTCAGAATGCGGCAGCGCGTCTCGTTCTAATGCTTCAGAGGAGAGCCTCTTCTAGCAAGGCCCTGGCTTCCCTGCATTGGCTACCGGTGAGGGAACGTGTTCTTTTTAAAGCTATGTGCATTAGTCACCGCATTCTGCAGAAGAAGGGCCCCTCTTATTTGCATAATCTGCTTACCCCACATGTCCCCATGCGTTGTTTAAGATCTAGTGGGACGGGTCAGGTCAGCATCCCGACCATCAGAAGAGCCAGGATGGGCGGGCGCTCCTTCCGCTTTCTAGCGGCTACAAACTGGAACAAACTTGCGATAGGAGACTCTTTTCCGGAGAAAGCTCAAGACGTGGCTTTTCCCATCTGGTAATTCCCCTGTCTGATCCTTTTCTGCTTCACCCTCCTGGCCTAAAGGGGCTCTTGTCACAGCGCGGGGAAACACTAGCTAGTGTAGCCATGCGCTTTATCAATGTTATTATTTGTCCACACACCCCCGGGACCCCGACCACAATTCAACGACTCCATCGCAGACCTCATCAGCACGCATGCCCTCGCCTCCACAGACTACATCCTCTTCGGAGACCTGAACTTCCACCTCGAGAACTCCAACGACAGCAACTCCACAACCCTGATCGACAATCTAGCCAACCTCGAACTCAAACAGCTCGTCTCAACACCCACCCACTCCGCCGGACACACGCTCAAGCCCATTATTTCCGCCAGCAACCATGTCACCTTCAGCCACACCACCAAACTCTACTGGACCGACCATCACTGCATCCACTTCTCCTTCGAGAAACACACCGCGCACATCCAACCACAACGAATCCCTCACCGCAACTGGAACAAAGTCACGATGACCAGCTCCTCACCACCCTTGCCCGAGAACCTCCATCCGAGCCCTCGAACACCAACGCAGCAGCCCACAACTTCAGACAATGGATCGACAACTGTGCCAACACCCTCACCCTGATCAGGAAACCCTCCAACAGGCGCACCCACCGAGAGCCATTTGGTTCAACGTCGACCTCCAGACCTCCAAACTAACCTGCCGAAGACTCGAGAAGCAGTGGCGCCAAGACCAGACACCAGACAACCACGCAGCCCTCAAGAACGCTAGACGCAAACACCACCAACTCATCCGATCCGCCAAAAGGACCTCCTTCAAGGAATGCATCGACAACAACGCACACAACAGCAAAGAGCTCTCCAGCACGAATGACATCCCACCATCGCAAGAACTCTGGAGCTCCCTGGCCACCTTCTACCACCGCAAGATCGCAGATATCCACGACAGCTTCGACACCCAGACACCCCCGACTCAACACACACCAAACACACCGACCTCCGGCTCTCCTGGATCCAGGTCAATGACGAAGACACCATTAAAATCATGAACACCATCCACTCCGGCTCTCCCTCCAACCCTTGCTCCCACCACATCTTCAACAAAGCTAGCTCCATCATCGTACCCCAACTCCGAAAGATCATCAACAGCTCCTTCGAGACAGCCACCTTTCCGGAGAACTGGAAACACGCTGAGATCAACGCCCTTCTCAAGAAACCCAAGGCGGACCCAAAGGACCTCAAGAACCTTCGACCCATCTCCCTGCTCCCATTCCCTACGAAAGTCATTGAGTAGACCGCCAACAGACAACTAACCCACTTCCTGGAGGAGAACAACATCCTGCACCCCTCCCAATCCGGCTTCTGCAGCAATCACAGCACCGAAACCGCCCTCATCACTGCCACCGACGACATCAGGACCCTGCTGGACAATGGCGAAACCGCAGCCCTCATCCTACTGGACCTCTTGGCCGCCTTCAACACTGTCTGCCACAACACCCTACGCACACACCTCCACGACGCAGGAATCCGCGACAAAACCCTGAATTGGATCACCTCCTTCCTCACCGGCAGAACCCAGAGAGTCTGTCTCCCCCCATTCAGATCTGAAGCCACCACGATCACCTGCAGCGTACCCCAAGGATCATCCCTCAGCCCAACCCTTTTCAACATCTACATGGCACCACTCGCCAACATCGTCCGGTCGCACCATCTCAACATCATCTCATACGCGGACGACATCCAGCTGATCCTCTCCCTCACCAAGGACCCGGCCACCACCAAATCCAACCTCCCCGAGGGAATGAAAGCCGTCGCAGAGTGGATGAAGACCAGCCCTCTGAAACTGAACTTTGACAAGACGGAGGTCCTCCTCGGTGCCACCCCCTCCGCATGGGATGACTCCTGGTGGCCGGCCACGCTGGGAGCTGCCCCGACTCCCACCAGCCACGCACGCAACCTGGGTTTCATCCTGGACTCAACGCTCTCCATGACCCAGCAAGTCAACGCTGTCTCCTCCTCCTGCTTCAACACCCTCCGCATGCTCCGCAAGATCTACAGATGGATCCCCACCGAAACCAGAAGGACGGTCACTCAAGCCCTCGTCAGCAGCAGGCTGGACTACGGGGGAACCACGGCCAAACTCCAGAAGAGACTCCAACGCATACAAAACGCCTCCGCGCGCCTCATCCTCGGAATCCCTCGCCACAACCACATCACCGCCCACCTAAGAGACCTGCACTGGCTCCCGGTCAACAAGAGGATCACTGTCAAGCTCCTCACCCACGCCCACAAAGCACATCACGGCGCCAGCCCAACATACCTCAATGAACGACTCACCTTCTACACCCCGAACCGCCAGCTTGGCTCCGCTGACCTCACCACCATCCCACGCATCCGCCGAACGACCACAGGCGGCAGATCATTCTCTCACCTCGCCACCAAGACATGGAACACCCTCCCCATCCACCTGCGACAGACCCAAGATCTGCTGACCTTCAGGAGACTCCTTAAGACCTGGCTGCTGCATCCCCACCCTAGCGCCTTGAGACCCTCACGGGTGAGTAGCGCGCTTTATAAATGTTCTGATTGATTGATTGATTGATTGTGCCTACATAAAATGAATTTGTCCTTGTGTAATGTGCTACAATACTTTTGGGTCGAATTTGCACTATATAAAAACTGCATTCCAAAAATAATCACTTAATTTTCCCATGGTAGGTTGTTACTTCAATCAGTTATACTGAAATAAATCGACTGCAGCTCACAGAATACCCAACTTATTAAACTGTAACCCCCAAACTGGAAATATGGTGCCTTGGTGATTGAAGTCATCTGATAAAATCAGCTGCTGGTCTCTCAATCATTCAGTTATGCTCAGCTAGTCTTGACTTGACTTTTTAATCAACGGGACAGTTTAATGCCATGCGTGTAATGGTCAACTGTCAACTACAAATCCCAGAAGGCACCATGATTATGACTGCAAAGTCAGTCCCAACTTGTGACACTGAGTGGAATATGACACTGAGTGGAATATGTGCCACGCAGAGTAAACATCTTTTCAACCCCTTTTTAACCTCTACTTTATTTTTTGTGTAAAATAAGCATTTTCTCCTGTTATTTTTAGGTCTTGGTCTCTAAGCAGCGAATGCACTGTCTCAAAAGAGACATGGTGTATATACTTTGTGGACTTCAGCCTGTCCATAAGCTTCCCATTTTCTGGCTCCATCGTTGCTCTTCTAA